>NW_020838035.1:908581-1026390 GCF_003676395.1 Aethalodelphis obliquidens | reverse complement strand
TCTGCAAAAGGAAAAAGAAATGCCCCATAGCCCAGCGCAGACACTTCTGCAAAAGAAAAAAGAAATGCCCATCCGAGAGCTGATCGCAAATTCTGGTCACGCAGGTGGCGCCGGGGACAGTGTGTTTAGTCTGGGAACATCTTGATATTGAAACTTCTCAACTGTGAAAGAATTAAGGCCCTGAAACGATTGGTTCCGGTGAAGGAAATGTCACCTACACGAAGGGTTATTTTAATGGCCTGGCTCTGCCCTGGAGCTTTGCCCAATTCCTCAATTAAAAAGGGTTTTTGGAGGGCTTCCCTGGTGGCGCAGTGGTTGAGAGTCCGCCTGCCGATGCAGGGGACGCGGGTTCGTGCCCCGGTCCGGGAAGATCCCACATGGCGCGGAGCGGCTGGGCCCGTGAGCCATGGCTGCTGAGCCTGCGCGTCCGGAGCCTGTGCTCTGCAACGGGAGAGGCCACAACAGTGAGAGGCCCGCAAACCGCAAAAAAAAAAAGAAAGGGGGTTTTGCATTTTTCCCTGAGCCATTCTCTCTGTTTTGTCCAGAAAATATTTCATGAATACTGCACCATGCCCCCTGGTGGGAGCAAAGTGTCTGCTCTTTGCTATCGACTGGCAGTTCTCAAATGGGGTTATTTTATTCCCCAAGGGACATCTGGCAATGCCTGGAGACATTTATTACAACTCAGGGGTGGGGAGAGATGCTCCTGGCACCTGGTGGGTGGAGACCAGGGATGCTGGTCCACAGCCTGCAGTGCCCCGGACGCCCCTCATCAGAGAGTCCTCCAGCCCCAGATGCCAGTCGTGCTGAGGCTGAGAAACGCTGACCGAGCATGGAGACTTAATATAAACCATCCATCTCTCTATCCGTCCATCCATCCATCCATCCATCCATCTATTCATCTACCTATGGCTGTGGCTTGCAACCTGGGATGACCTGGCCCCCCCAGGGGACATATGACAATGTCCGGGGACACTTTTTGTTGTCACACTGGGGGGAGGGGAGCTCCTGGCCCCTGGTGGGTGGAGACCAGAGAAGCTGCTCCACAGCCCGCAGGGCCCAGCATGCCCCGCATCTGAGAGTCCTCCAGCCCCAGATGTCAGTCGTGCTGAGGTGGAGAAAAGCTCCTACGTAAAATGTTAACCTGTGAAACGGTGAACAGCAAGCCCCGGAGGACAGTGCCCAGAGCCTGACCCTTCTCTGACCCAAACCCCAAAATTAGATTTGAAATTCTCGTCTTTAGATTCTGAGCAGACCCTGGAACGATCCGTCCCAGATCTCCACTCTCCAGGTCAACAAACCATCCATCAAGGTCCTGACACCACCAGGCGCGACTGGAAAGTCAAAACTGTGGTCAAAGTGCAAGTGGGGGGACTCCCCTGGCGGTCCAGTGGTTAAGACTCCACCCTCCCACTGCGGGGGGCGCGGGTTCCGTCCCTGGTTGGGGAAGTTCTGCATGCCGTGAGGTACAGCCAAAAAAAAAAAAAGAAAGTGCAAGTGGGTGACTGGAAATGACAGAGTCATAAACCCGTGGAAAAGACCACAGAGAGAGTGTGGCCTGAGGGACGAGAAACTCTTCCTCGAGGTTCAGAAACAGAAAGTCCAATGGAAACATTTATCCTCCCCTGTGGCGATTTGGATGAGGGAAGGTGACGGCCTGGGGAGATGATGCTTGGCTGGGGGCAGGGGACCACGGGGACAGGTCCTACCCTGAAATCCATCCTCACTGCCAGTCGGAGGACGAGTAGGGACTTGTGTGAGTTTCCTGGAGCCGCCACAGCCATAACCCCAAACCGGACGGCTTATAGCAGCAGGCATCCATCCTCCTCCGGGCCTGGGGACCAGACGTCTGAGGTCAAGGTGTCCCAGGGCTGTGCTCCCTCCAGAGGCTCCAGGGGAGGTCCTTCCTGCCTCTTCCAGCTTCTGGGGGCTCCAGGCGTCCCTGGGCTTGTGGCTGCATCCCTCCTGTCTCTGCTCCCCTAAAGCCGCCGACACTTGGCAATCAGACTTCTGGTCTGCAGAGCTGAGAGCATACATCTCTGTTGTTTTAAGGTCCCCGGTTTGTGGACATTCGTTATGTCAGGACATGAAAACACTGGGAGAAGGTTTGTGATGCTGCCTGATGCTCACTGTTCTGAGCCTGGAAACAAAACGCATCCTCAGCCTGCCTTCTTCCGTCTCTTCCGGGCTCTGCATCCCCACGTGAGTTACTCCCAGGGTCTCTAGCAGCCGGGACGCCATGCCTCACAGCCTGCCCTGCACCCTTGGTGACCACCCCCGAGGCCCACTGCCCGCCTGACTCTGGGCTTGAAGACGCAGGGGAAAGAACCCAACTGAAGAAGTTCCAGCAAAGGCAGTGGTGTGTTGGCATCTCCCGCAAAGAGGGGAGGACAGATAGTGAAGTACCGCTGGCGCGACTGCCCGCCAGGGTCTCTCCCCTTCCCTGTCGCTGCTTCTTCCTGTAAGTGGGCTCCATTCCCTGCACTAACTGCACCCCGTCCGTCAGGGGACACAGAGGCCCTCTACCCACCACCAGGGAGAAAGGACGGCTGGTCCTTCTGCGTCCACTTCTCTGGACTCTAGTCCCCAGTCGTTTAATCAAACATGAGCCTAGATGTCACCGGTGGACGTACTGTGTAGACGTGACCGATATCTACGAGCAGCCGGTTGGACCTACTGTGTAGACGTGATATTGACATCTACGAGCAGCCGGTTGGACCGTACTGTGTGGACGTGACCGATATCTACGAGCAGCCGGTTGGACTTACTGTGTAGATGTGACTGATATCTACGAGCAGCCGGTTGGATGTACTGTGTAGACGTGACTGATATCTACAAGCAGCCAGCTTTATGTAACGGATGGCATCCTTCCTGGGGTGGCTGGCCCTCGTCCAACCAGTCTAAGGCATTCAGAGCAAAGACGGAGGTTCCCCAGAGGAAAGAGGAATTCTATCCCAAGACCACAGCCTCTACCTGAGTGTCCAGCCTGCCCACCCGCCCTGCAGGTTTTCAGACCCGCCAGCCCCCATCACGAAGTTAGCCAATTCCTTGAGATACATATCTTAATAAATCTCTTATTGCAGCCAGGAGGCGGATCAGTCGTGGAGATCTAACGCACAGTGTAGTGAAGGCAGACAGCAATGTTGTATTAGAAACACCACACTTGCTAAGGGACCCGACCTTAATTATTCCCACCACAAAAAGGAAATGGTAATTACGGGAATTGGTAGAGGAATTAACTGTTGCCACAATGACAGTTATATTACGATAAATAAATGAATCCAATCAACATGTATGCCTTAAATGTACACAATGTTATATGTCCATGTAGGTAAATTCAAAAATAAATAAATCTCTATATAGTGCTATGTAAAATATATTAATATATTGTGTATTACATATTATATATGTGTGTGTATATATATATATTATAGGTTGTAAATATAGATACTATAGTCATTTGATATATAGTATATATCTGTATACAGTGTGTATATAACCAGTATATTTATATGTACGTGTGTACGTATATATATAATGAGGCCGGGGTTCTGTTTCACAGGCAGAATGCTGACTGATACAAAACTCACTCAGGAAAACTGCCAAAAGATCTCTGGTCCAGCCTGAGTAATCAGCCCATTGTCTCTCCCAGAGTTTCTCAACCTCAGCAAAACTGACATTTGGGGCTGGGTGACTCTCTGATGTGAGGCGTCCTGTGCCCTGTGGGGTGTGAAGCAGCTTCCCTGGTCTCCACCCACCAGGTGCCGGGAGCTCCCCTCCCCCATAGCTGTCACAGCCAAAATGTCTCCAGACATTGTTATTTGTCCCCTGGGGGCAAAGTCATCTCTGGTTTGGAACCACTGCCACAGACAGAGAAGTGACAGCCTGATAAATGGATAGATGCATGATCGATAGAGATGATCGATGAATGGTGGCTAGATGATGGATAGATAGATACACAGATACATAGATGATAGATAAAGTCTCTGATGCTAAGTCAGGGTTCTAAGGCTCAGCCCTACTGACATCTGAGCCTGGGTGACGCTCTGATGTGGGGCGTCTTGTGCCCTGTGGGCTGTGGAGCACCCACCAGGTGCCAGGAGCACCCTCCCCCCGAGTTGTGACAAACAGGCCCCCAGACATCACCAAGTGTCCCCTGGGGGGCAGAATCACCCCAGATTGGGAACGAGCGGTTTAAACTCATCTGTTTGTGCAGGGATTTTGTTGGTCCTGCTGGGAGAATCTCCTCCTCCTTTTAGGGAGAAGCCGGGATGGGAAGATGCTGGAAGGAAACATACATGCATACCTAATCCATGGCTTCTGTGGCAAGCTCATCACCCAGTACGACCTAACTGATATTTATTTATAACACTTGGCGCCAACAAGGGCAGAATAATTTTCAAGTGCCCACAAAACATTCACAAAATCAACCGATTCTGAGCCACAAAGCAAAAGCCAACATATTTGAAAGAACTGAAACTCTGCAGTATATGTTCTCTGACCACAATGGAACGAAACTGGTAATCAGTAACAGAAAGTTATGTAACATCTGCCAATATGGGTAAGTTAAACAGCACATTTCAAAATAACCCACAGACCAAAGGTGAGTGGGAGGGGAAACTGGAAAATATTTTGAATTGGATAAAAATGCAAACACAGCACAAGAAAATCTGTGGGGTGCAGCTCAGACAGTGTTTAAAGGGGTGTTTGCAGTCCTCAATGCTTGTAGGAGGAAAGAAGAAGGGTTTTGAATCAATATTTTATGCTCTTACCTTAAGAAATTAAAGAAAACTATAGTAAACACAAAGCAAGTATCAACGGAAGCAAGGAAACAGTAAAGAGTGTAAATCAATGAAATTGAAAGCAGAAAATCAATAATCAACTGAATCATACACTGGTGCTCTGAGTGGTCAGTAAAATTGACAAACCTCTAGCTAAGTCGATCCAAGAAATAAAAGAGAGAAAAATAACACACCAGGTATGAAGGATGGACATCCCTCAGACCTGATGGATTACATTAAAAGATTAATAAGAGAACATTATAAACAAATTCATGCTCACCCACTTCACTACTTAGATACATATATCCAAATTCCTCCAAATACACAGATGGCCAAAGTTCACTCAAGAAGAAACGAATAATTGTCATATATCTACTAAAGGAATTAGATGTATGGTTAACTTCTTCAGACAAAAAAACTCTCCAAACACAGATGGCTTCACAGGCAAATTCTACCAAATATTTAAGGAGGTAAAAAAAAAAAAACAAAACTCTATTCGGTACAAACATTCCCAGAAAACAGAAGCACAGGAAATACTTCTCAATTCATTATGTTAAGAATTTTGGCACATTTGCCGTTGACGAACTTTTGCCAAGAGTTTTAATTGCTCGTCATGTCTCAGTCTGTTTTTTTAAATTTTTAATCAGAGTAATGCTGGCCTCATCAGATGTTTAAAAAGCAAAATCATCAGTATGAAGAGAATCATTTCCATGAGCAAGGGTAGAAGGAAGCAGGACTCTCTCCCAGAAATGGGATGTTGGTCCAACATTGGAGATAAAGCAAGGTAATTCACCATGACAACAGGAGAAAAAAAGAAAAGTCTATGATCTCAGTAGATGCAAGAAAAGACACTTGGCAAATGTCAACATTCACTTCTGTTTAAAAAAAAAAAACAAAACTCTTCTCGAATTAGGAATAGAGAAAACGTCTGAAACCTATAAAGAGCATCTACCAAAGCTGACAGCTATAATCCTTCAGGGTGCAAGACTGCTTCCCTCACCCAACTGAACATCCTACAGCGAAACTAGGGAAGACAAAGAAGAGAATGCAGACTGCAAGGAAGAAAGCAAACTTTATTTTAAAAAATGACTGTCGGGCTTCCCTGGTGGCGCAGCGGTTGAGAGTCCGCCTGCCGATGCAGGGGACGCGGGTTCGTGCCCCGGTCCGGGAAGATCCCACATGGCGCGGAGCGGCTGGGCCCGTGAGCCATGGCTGCTGAGCCTGCGCGTCCGGAGCCTGTGCTCTGCAACGGGAGAGGCCACAACAGTGAGAGGCCCGCGTACCGCAAAAAAAAAAAGACTGTCTACATGGAAAACGTCAAAGTGCCTAGAAAAAGGCTACTGAAAGATGTAATGTGAGCTTGGCAAGAACGCATCACAAAACAAGATCAATTTACAAAAGTCAACGGTATTTTTTATAGACTATCAGTGAACGATTAAAGTTTTTAAAAATACTATTTAGGATAAAAAAGATGTGAGATATATATACATGTAGGTATCATATATATACATTTACACACACACAAAGTGGAATACTACTCAGCCATAAAAAGAATGAATAATGCCATTTGCAACAACATGGATGGACCTAGAGATGATCATACTAAGTGAAGTAAGTCAGAGAAAGACAAATACCATATGACATCAGGTATAGGTGGAATCTAAAATATGATACAGGGCTTCCCTGGTGGCGCAGTGGTTGGGAGTCCGCCTGCCGATGCAGGGGACACAGGTTCGTGTCCCGGTACGGGAGGATCCCGCATGCCGTGGAGCGGCTGGGCCCGTGAGCCATGGCCGCTGAGCCTGTGCGTCCAGAGCCTGTGCTCCACGGTGGGAGAGGCCACAGCGGTGAGAGGCCCGTGTACCGCAAAAAATCAATCAATCAATCAATCAATCAATCAATAAAAAAAATATGATACAAATGAACTGATTTACAAAACAGAAATAGTCACAGACAAAGAAAATAAACTTATGGTTACCAAAGGGGAAGCAGGGGAGAGATAAATTAGGAGTTTGGGATCGACAGATACACACTACTCTATATAAAACAAACAACCAGGACCTACTGTAGAGCACAGGGAAGTAATCTATAAGCAATCTGTAAATTCAATTCAAACTCAATCAAAGTCCTAGCAGGTATTTTTGTAGAAATAGATACATTGACCTGACTGTAAAATTAATATGGAAACTCAAAGCATTCAGAATAGCCCAAACAATCATATAAGAGAAGAAGCAAGTTGGAGGAATTACACTTGCTGATGTGAAGACTGACTATAAAGCTACAGGAGTCAAAACAGTGTGGGACTAACATCAGGGCGGACATGAGTTAACAGAAGAGGAGAGACCGTCTGAAAACACAGCCATGCTTGTAGGGTAAGTTGCAGGGCAAAGACGCCAAGGTAATCCAAAGGAGGAAGGATCACCTTTTTAACAACTGGTGCTAGAACCCTGGGACCATCCATATGCAGAAACAGGAACATGCATGTATACCTCACCTCATCGGAAGATTAACTCAAAACGGCTTATAGACCCATGGGCAAATCCTAAATGTGTAAAACCTGTACAGGAAAAACAGGGAAAGATCTTTGTGACACTGGGTTAGGCAAAGACTTACTAGGCAGGACACCAAAATACATGGTCCATAAAAGAAAACACTGGTGATAATTTGGACTTTTTCAAAATTAAAATCTTCTAGGCTTTGAGAAGCAGACTCACAGATACAGATACCAAACTAGTGGCTACCGGTCGGGCGAGGGGCAAGACAGGGACGGGGATTAAGAGGTACAAACTACTACGTATAAAATAAAAAAGCTACGAGGATGTATTGTATCACCCAGGGAATAGAGCCAATATTTTTACAATAACTATAAATGGAGTATAACCTTTAAAAATGGTGACGGATTATACCGTACACCTGTAACTTATAACTGTATAGCAAGTATACTGCAATTAAAAAAGGAAAAGAAAAAAATTAAAATCTTCTATGCTTGGAAAAACACTATTAAGAAAATGAAAAGACATGCCCTGGACTGAAAAATAAAAATTTAATCACACAGCTGATTTTATGCATAGATGAATCCATCTTATAATCTGTACAAAGAGAAATATATATATAGATACATCTTGTCATCTGAATCATATATATATATACATCTTGTCATCTATGCATCTGAATATAGGTTTACATAGGATAAGAGACAATATAAAAGTCTATAAATGATAGCAGACCAGGATATACACCAACTCTCCCCAGTTCAGTGATAAGAAAACAAAACATTGCTTTTAAAGATTTCCCCGTCTACATCACCACTGCATCAAAGAAGAGACACACAAAGATGACAAATGAGCTCATGAAGAGATGCCTGAAGATGGCAGGGTAGGAAGAATAATTTTCCCTCTACCCTTCTAGGTTCTTAGTTGCGACCCTCCAGCCCCACAAGAAAAAGGCAGATTAACAGGAGAAAAGTGAATGTAATCACATATGGGAGCCCCACAAACCCATGACCCCGGCACTAGAGGAGGGAACTTGTATATTTTTATATAGTTTTCAGAAACGATACATTTGTGAAGAATTAAGACCAAAAGGCTGAGTGTGTTATGGTGCCCAAGTAACGATCTTTGTGCCCACAGCACTGTCAGCCCTAAATTCCCTGCGTCTGGCGATGAAAATTGGTGGGACTGATCGACCACGAGGACAGGAGAGCATCTGGGGGTGACGGATGGATTCTGTACGTTGGTCATGGTGGGTGTCACACCACTGTAGACATGCGTGGTCGAAACGCACAGAATTAGGCCTCTAAGAATTGGAGAATTTTACCATCTTTCAATAAACCCGACTTAAGAAAAAAAGCTCAACAGATCTCACTGAAAATTTTAGACAAGCAAACATTCTTTGGATTTTAGGCCCTCGTGGCTGAAGGGATAAGGTGCGTCGAAGACAAGCAACGCTCCTGAATTCTGAATTTGGAGCGATGGATTCACAGTGTGGGATTCCAGTAGAAAGCAATTCCCTTATACAGACAAGCACCTCCAGACATGTTTAAAAATACATGAACAGGTGATGGGATGGCTCCCAGCAAAACTATGATTAAGAAGATTAAAATGTATCTATCACTCTTGCAAACACCTTTGAAAGTATGAAGAAGGAAGGAACTAAGTGTCTATGTATTAATTATCAGGGGATGAAAAGATTTTGGAAACCAGGTTTGCACGATAATAGGAAAGAAATGCAGGTCCAAGCAAGGACCTTCATCAATGAAAAATACTTTGAATTATGCTCCCGTAGGAATCAAAAACATGTGTCAGAGCTTGAAAAGGTTTACAGGAAACAGTTATTTACGTTTTCACATCCAAGCAAACATGAAAACTGTACCATTTGGAGCACTGTTGTTGGGTGTGTGTGTGTGACCCCAAAGCAGCGCTCCGCACTCCGCGTGTGCAGTACCCTCACGCTCCCCTCACCCCAGAAGGAAGAAGCAAGGCTGACATCCAGGCTGACTCAGGCTTGGCTGGGGACCAGAGGCTCGGAAAGGGAGCTGAGGGTCTCAGGGGACCCCAGCCAGGTCCCCAGGATGGAGGATCCTCATGGGAGGAAGAACCCCAGGTGGTACGTGACTTGATGAGTGCCCCCGTCATCCCGTTCCTTTAATTCCCACATCTTGGGCAGCTGAGTGCTCTGGGAGGACCTCTGTGTGCACACAGAGATCTCTTATAACGGATGTGTGTTTGTACATCCGCGTCACACACCCACATGTGAAGAGCTGTGCTCTATGGAAATGACAGCTGTGTCAACACCGCCGGCTTAGGATCAGGTCCCAGCCTCTGCGCTGTGAAATACCAAACTTCTCCAAGTTCCCGACTGGCTTGTTTATTTTATAACTGGACGGGGATCTCCTATACAGCTTTAGGAATGTGGTCAATAAGATTGTAATCATTTTGTACGGGAACCGATGGTGACTAGACCCATCGTGGGGAACATTTCGTAACACAGGCAAATGTCCAGTCACTGTGCAGTACGTCTGAAGCTAACATAACACGATACGTCAACTCTATTCAAATTTTAAAACTTCTTCATCACACTTGATTTGCTTTGATACATTTTAACTGTCAAACATCCCACCCCATAATGTTGCAGACGCTGAAAGACCCTGAGGCTGGGGAATGCAAGGGTGAATGTCACGGGTGCAAAGCCCGCCCACCAAGGAACAGATGCCCACAGGTGTCTGGCTGGAAAAACCAATAATGTGATAAGACATAATATTGTATTTCTTCTGCAGGAACACAAGCTTTCCAAACCATCCTTCTCTGTCCATGCCGTATCGCTTAACTTCTTCAGAATAAGTTTATACACACTCTAACTGGAAGAGTTATAAGCAGAAAGTCAGACACTGAGAAGAAACCTTTTTTTTTTCCCCTCAGACTACACGTTTAGACCTATGTCTTCTATAACTAAGGGAACACCAGTAAGGGGCAAATGGTGCCCCACTGGGACCCTCTCACTCTTTTTTCAAACTGTATTTTTTTGAGTAGAGTTGATTTATAATGTTGTGTTAATTTCTGCTATTCAGCAAAGCGATTCAATTATACATATATATATAAACACGTATATACACGTACATTCTTTTTCATATTCTGTTCCATTATGGTTTATCACAGGACATTCAGTATAGTTCCCTGTGCTGTACAGTAGGACCTTGTTGTTGATCCATCCTATCTATAATAGTTTGCATCTGCTGACCCCAAACTCCCAATCTTTCCCTCCCCCACCCCCTCCCCCTTGGCAACCACAAGTCTGTTCTCTTGGTCTATGAGTCTGTTTCTGTTTTGCATAAGTTCATTTGTGTCGTATTTCACATTCCACATATGAACGATACCATATGATATTTGTGTTCCTCTGCCTGACTTACGTCACTTAGTATGATAACCTCTAGGTCCATCCATGTTGCTGCAAATGGCATTACTTCATTCCTTTTTTACGGCTGACTAGTATCCCATTGTGTGTATGTACCACATCTCCTTTATCCATTCCTCTGTTTATGGACCCCGAAGTTGCTTCCACGTCTTGGCTACTGTGAACAGCGCTGCTGTAAATATTGGGGTGCATGGATCCCTCTCACTGTTTAGATGACTAGAATCACCTCTCAAGTTTGGGGGCTACAGTTCAGAAAAACTTTCTTGCCCCAAATGGGTTTCAACCATCATCTTCCAGAATCTGCTTCTGCAAATATATTGTGCGCATGTGTGTGTTTGGTTTAATGGACATCACTGGCAATCAACTCTCAAAGGTGGAAAGGCCCCAAAATGGATATATCTGGATATAACACTTAATGTACTTAAATGTGCTGTAAGAATTGGAAATATTCCATTTTATATGCTGTCTGCCACTTGGTTCTAAATTCCCACGCATTTCTGACAGGAGTAGCATAACCTCTTTTGATTCCTTGGGGTAACAGGTTTATCTGAGTGCATCTTCTCTCAGCTCTGTGCCTTTCAGCAAAAGCTTTCCGAACCTGAAAGGCGTACTTGTGTTTTAAAATAACATTTTTAAAAGACTCGGTCATTAAAGGAAAGAGCCTTTCCACGTGACAACCCAGAGATGTGTGGCAATCATTCTAACAGCCAATTTGGGGAAGAGTTTCTACGCCTGTGCCACCAGGTGATGTTATCAGTTGGGTTCAGAGGCTTCTGTTACATCCACTGTAACCAGCTAATGCCCCAAACTGGGCAGTTTCGTGTCTATCCCCAAAGAAGGCAATGCCCTGTCTGACTGTCTCCCTTACGTTTTCTTTGGAAACAAGCTGATTTTGAAATCCAACAATTAACCGTCACTTACAAAGGATAATGAGGAAGGGGGTGTGTTTGCAAGAGTCCTTACAGAAGTGCATCCCTTTGCTAAGTAGATGGTTCAGAGGGGGAGGAGGCCAGTGGGGGTTCCATTTAACACCGTTCTCAGGAACCCCCATTCCATGGGGGCCTCTGCAGAGCTTCTCCACCCTGGCTATAGAAGAGACATCTCCCAGGAAGTTATTAACAGTCCCAGGGGTACCATCCTCAGAGATCTGGATTGAACTGGTCCCACCAGGTGGTTCCCAAGTGAATCACATGTGTCTACTGGATGGCCATGGGAGTCTCAGACAGCTGGTGAAATGTGATTCTGGGTGTGTCTGGGAGGGTGTTTCTGGATGAGATGAGCATCTGAATTGGTGGACTGAACAAAGCAGATGGCTCTCCCCAGCGTGGGTGGGCCTCGTCTGATCAGGTGAAGGTCTGTCTAGCCCGGAAACACGGACCTTCCTCAAGCGAGAGAGAACTCCTCCTGCCTGACTGCTCAGCTGGGACATCGGTCTCCTCCTGCCTGCGGACCTGAATGGGAACATCGGCTCTTCCTGGGTCTCTAGCTTGCTGCCTCACCTGCAGATCTTGGAATTTTTCAGCCTCCAAGGCCCCATGAGCCAATATCTTATAATAAATATCTATCAACCATCTATCTATGTACCTACCTCTCCACCTACCTGTCTAAACCTTATCTAGGTATCTACCTATTTACCTGTCTACCTATTTATCTACCTGTTTGTCTATCCATCCACTCGTCTACCTATCTTATGTATCATCTATCTGTCCATCTATTATCCATCCATCCATCAATAGTCTCTCTATATATCTTTTATCTATCCATCCATCCATTCATCCATCTATCAATCATCTATCTACCTACCTACCAACCTTTGTCTATCAGCTATCTACATATCTAATCTATGCATCTATCTATAGCATCTATGTATCTAATCTATGTATCTATCACTTATCATTATTATCTGTCATCATGTATCCCCAATCTATCTAATCTAATTTCTATATATCTATGCATCTCCTTTCTCTCTCTGTATATATACATACGCGCACACACACACACACACACACTCACAAACGCACACACCATCCCTCAACAAATTCTCACGTTAATTTTAGAACACACGTGAGAAGAAAATCCCTATTTGCTCCTGAAACCAGAAGTCCCTGTGCGACGGTGTTTCACAAATACAAACTTCAGATCCCGATCACATCACACCAGCAGCGTCCCCCGGGGCAGCGTGAACTCCGGAAGAGACAGTCTCAGCCTCAGGCCGGGTCTTGGAGGTACAATCCACCCCAAAGAGCACCGGCCAGGGGGGCGGGCTCCGCACTTGTGCCCACCAGTACAATTACGCAGCCAGGGCTGCCCAGGTGAGCAAGAAGATCACTGCCTGGGCCTGGGGGGGGGGTCACCAGGACCACCGTTTGATTGGATTCATGGCCCTGGGGTGTCTGTGCACGGGCTTGTAATTCAAGTGTATTTAGCCACCAAAGAGTTCTGCAAATGCCAAATGCAGGGAAGCCCCAGCACGAGCAGCCCCTGAACGGGGGGGACGTTTCCGGTTCGTGCAGAAATACTCCAGTCCCCCACCGGGCTGGGTGCATTGAGGGCTCTGTGCTCCCCTCCCACGCTCAGCCGTGAGCCAGCGGTCCTTCCCCCACCCCTACACTGGGCTCAGCCTTATTCATCTCTGTGGGGCACCCAGAGTCCCAGCTGCGCTCAAGCAGACAGAATCCAAGCGTCCGTCCAGACACTGAGTCCCCTTCAGGGCATCCCGGCCAGGACCGCGGATCTGCCCTCACACGTAGGTGAACGCAGGGGACGCCTCTCTGATGAGATCTTGGGAGCCCCCCTAAACCCTCTGGACCGGGCAGTTTTCCCCCCACAATTTGACCACGACAGAGTGAATGTTTCAGCAAGGCACCATGGTCTCACAGAATCGGGTTCTTAAATACACGTCCTCCTGGGAGAGGTCACCCCTGACGCCGTCATAAGGGTTTGAGACTTTTAACGAAAGCGGGTGTCATCAAAGCAGTTTCTCCTGCCGGGTGACCAGAAACCAGAACATGTGATGGACCATCCCTGTGAGGGATACGTGTGTCCTGTGTGGACTCCCGAGTGGGTCCCCCGAGGGCAGGCCATGGAGAACGCCATCGTGAATTCAACAGCTGATGAGGGTCCCAGATATATGGGAAGGAGAGGGGTGTGTGGCGCCACCTCCAGGGACTGCCCAGCTGTGCCCAGAATCTGACCAATGCGGAGAACCCGCATCCCCTCACATCCCAAAAGATGGGTTAGAAACTCATGAAACTGGTCCACAATGGCCTCGCCACGTCAGATCGCGAATCCCCTCACCCACTAGGATGGGTAATCCAAAACATGGAAACCAGCAAGGTGACCAGGATCTGGAGAGATGGGGACTCTTGTACAACCCCTGGTGTGAATGTAAAGGGTGGCGCCGATGTGGAAACAGTTTGGCACCTCGACTCGATATTGAAACCCGGCAATCCTACTCCCGGACATAGACCCAAAAGAGAGGAAAATTAGGGTTCAAACAAAAATACATGCCCGAATGCTCACAGCAGCACTAGTCGCAATTGCCAAAAGGTGGAAGCAGCCCAAGTGCCCACCAAGGGATGATGGATACACAGCATGGGTCCCTCCACACGGTGGAATATCACACAGCCATGAAAAGGAGTGAAGCTCTGACACAGGCTACAGCGTGGATGGACCTTGAACACACGATGCTCAGTGAGAGAAGCCAGACACAGAAGGACACACAGTGTGTGACTCCATTAACAGGAAACGTCCAGAACAGGCAAATCCCCAGAGACAGAAAGTGGGTTCACTGCGGCCAAGGAGGGGGTGGGGTGGAGGGAATTGCAGATGATTGTTAAATGGGCACATGGTTTCCATCTGGGGGGATGAAAATATTCTGGAACTCAAGGATGGGGATGGTGGGACCACACTGTGAATGTTCTCAGTATCACTAATGGTAAATGCTATGTGATGTGTGTTTTACCATAATTATTTAAAACTAAATTTAAAAATAAATAAAACCCTAACCCCCAGGCTCAATGTCGCTAAGGCTAGGTAAGCAGGAGGGCAGGGTCATCATAACCAGTGCATTTCTATGTGTTGTTTTAAACACAATTTTAGCATCAAACACTGTGCATCCCATTTAATGATAATGCTCGAGGATTTCTAGCAGTTTCCATGAAGTTTCCATTTAGAAAATCGTGGTCAATTCTTGGCCCTACACTTGTCCTTCTCTGCAGGTCAACCCAAAAGGAATCCAGGCACATGGCACCTCCTGGTGGCGGGAGAGCGTAACTGCAGGCGCATTTCCATGTTGAGGTCGATAGCTCACCCAAGACTCTCCTACAATGAGGTCTCGAACCCTTGCAACAGGGGTGCAATAGGAAGGGGATTTTTAAAAGCAGGGCACTTTTGGGGCACCCTGAAAGCAAAGCTTAAAAACAGGATTGCTGGGTGCACCCAGCAACAGACATACCTCGTTTTATTGGGCTTCACAGATATTGCTTTTTTTTTTTTTTTACAGACGGAAGGTTTGTAGCAACCCTGCATCCAGCAAGTCTATCGGCGCCATTTTTCAACAGCATTTGCTCGCTTCGTGTCTCTGTGTCACGTTCTCGTAACTCTCGCAGTATTTCAAACTTTTTCATCACGATTATATTTGTTATGGTGTCTGTCTATCAGTGATCTTTGATTTTACACCTATGACGTGCTGAAGGCTCAAAGAATGGTGAGCATTTTTTAGCAATGAAGTATTTTTAAGTTAAGGCACGTACATATCTTGTTTATAGAGATAATGCTATTGCACACTTAATAGCATACAGTCTAGTGTAAACATAACTTTTATATGCAGTGGGAAAACAAAAACTTCATGTGACATTGTGATATGCTGCTGTGGTCTGGAACCGAACCTGCAATAATCGCAGAGGTGTAACCGTATGTGAAGCATCCAGGCAGACCTTGATTATCGAAGAGCGAAGGTTTGCTTCTACCGCAAGCGAAATAAAATAATGATATCAAGTCAGACTGACTTTCCTCCACGCCAACTAATAACATGCCCTCATTATGCATACAGGCTGTGGATCTAGGCTCTTAATCCTGGCCTATACTTTGGGGAAAAGAATGAGATAAACTTACTCTTTTTTTTTTTTTTTCAAACCAAATACCAGGAAAGAATGAAGATGTCAGGAATTTCAATGAGAATGAGCTGCCTCACTCTCTGTTTTCATTCATAGGATGATAATGATGATGATGGTTATGCTTCCAGCGCAAGAACAGAGTTCTTATCTCATGAAAACAGGTGTTCTCAGGATTTTGTTTTACTTTCTTTTTATAACACCCCCCCCCCTCACTTTTCTTCTTTCACTGTCAGCAAACAAAGCACAGAAAACAGCAACACCTTTGTTAACAAAGTCTGTGCAAACGAGATGGGACATTTCTGAAAATCCACCTTTCATGTCCCCTATTGCAAAGAAGTAATTGCGACTCATTTTGACAAAGTGCATTAGTTCATTTTCAATCCTGCCTATGACGTGGCGTGCGTGAAGGAAAAGTTCATACATCTGAACTTGTCACGGAGGTGTGTCTTAGGTCAAAGGCACTTGAACCCTTTTGGAAGCGCCGACTCAGGTAATGAGTCCTACGATGGCATAACTCACATGGGTAAAGCGTGTTCAAGTTGACAAAGCACTGGTGTAAGCTTTGCCTCGTTGGAACTATTCAACGGGGATCATCATGCAATCCTTGTACAGGTGAGAAACCAAAGCTCGGAGAGGTCCAAGGCTTCCTGCGCCCCACCCCGACCCAAGGTCCTACAGCTTGTTCAACCCAGATGCTGTTCAGGAAAATCACACAGCTTTACGGTTTTTTTTTTTTATATCGGAGTATAGTTGATTAACAATGTTGTGTTAGTTTCAGGTGTATGGCAAAGTGAATCAGTTATACATACACATGTATTCATTCTTTTTCAGATTCTTTTCCCTTATAGGTTATTACAGAGTATTGGGTGCAGTTCCCTGTGCTCTACAGTAGGTCCTTATTAGTTATCTATTTTATATATAGTAGTGTGTATGTTAATCCCAATCTCCTAACTTATCTCTCCCCCTTGCCCCTTTGGTAACCATAATTTGTTTTTGAAATCTGTGAGTCTGTTCCCATTTCGTATACAGATTCATCTGTATCATGTTTTTAGATTCCACATATAAGTCATATCATATGATATCTGCCTTTCTCTGTCTGTCTTACTTCACTTAGTATGATCATCTCCAGGTCCATCCACGTTGCTGCAAATAGACAGCCCTGCAGTTGAAAGAATTATTGGTGCTGACACACTTCCTGTGTTCAATGAGCCCTTAAGGCAGTAGCGCCTCCTGAAATCAGCCCAGCTACGAGTCACCCGAGTGCCACGCCGCCCCAGGGAGTGTGGCCCCGCCGTCCACTCGGAACTCCCCATCGACGCCAGCCCGGGGAACACCGCTGGTCAACATTCACAGAGAAAACTCTCTGCTCAAAGGCTCATTCTGCCTCTGGCGGGAGGCTGACTTCAGAGTGCTGACGCAGTGACCTTTCTGACTGTTTAGTTTTTTACTTAACGGTTGGACTCTCCGGAGGTGGCGTTTTGAATGCCAGGCCTCAGGACGGGATGCTTACGTGTCCGTTACACTCAACGCGTCAGCACTTTGCGATACACAAACGCCACCACCTGGAAGAACTCCAGAGCCCAGTTCAAGTTCCCAGCGCCTCTTTCTTTCCTCCTGACAGAGCCGGAAATGGTGTCTCTGGGTGGTCACAGAGAACACTCTATCCGGGGACAGTTCCATCACTTGTGTCTGTACGGACTCACTGATTAAGGGAGAGCTTCGGTATAAATGTACCTCAATATAGATGCCTACGGGGTCTTCCCCTGAACCTGCTGAGACCCGTGTGAGGTTCTGGCTCTGCCATATTTGATGGATAGGATGGAAGGTCCCTCAGGGAAGGGGCACCCTAGTCTCCAGCATTTGTTCCATCATGGCTGCATGTATAGGACGGCTCACTGCCAGCAGGGTTAGGGCGTCAGGAGCCCAGGATTTCCCGGTCTCACAGAACGGTAGTGGAGGACCGTGGCTCATGCTGTGTGGGCAAATGTCTGAAATCTGCCCAGTGTGGGCACCTCTGGTCCCCCCGCTTTCCATGGTGGCTATACAGGTCCATGTCAACAAACCACCTTGCATGAGCATCCTAGGGTGGGTGTAGCAAAGCTCTACAAACTGGGTGGCTTAGAACAACAGGACATTTATTGTCTCTCAGTCCTGCAGCACTCAAGTCTGTAACGTGTCCTCAGGGTCTGGGGGAAGGTCCTTTCTTCTCTTCCAGCTTCTGGTGGCCCCAGGCAATCCTTGGATTTCCTTAACTTGTAGATACATCCCTCCCCTCTCTACCTCCCTTGTGACACGGCCACCTTCTCCCTGTCTGTGTCCAGATTTCCCCCTTTTATATGGACAAGGGTCCTAACTGGATTAGGGGCCAACCCCACTCTAGTAGGACCTCCTCTTAACAAACGACATCTGCAATGACTCTATTTCCAAATTTGGAGACACTGGGGGCTAGGACTTCAACATATCTTTTTGGGGGGACAATTCAACGCAGAACACACTGCAAACCATGCATCGTCTTGTAGTGGGGGTCTGCCATGGTCACTCCCTCTCTCACATCAGGAGATGCCAGCTTGAACGATGTCATTTTGAGCGTTCTCTCCAGAATGGAGTATATTCTGCAGAATTAGGCTTAGAAGAGCTTCTGAAAGAGGGGTATGCAGTAAAGACTTGACTTTGCCCCCCCAAAACGTTTCCTTTCTCCCCCACCTCTTGGAAGGTCACCTCTGAGCCCTTGGGATGCCCTGCTTGACGAGAGTGTCATTGTTTACATGGGGGCCTTGGGTCACTGCAGAGAGTCTAATCTACAATGTGATGTACGGTGGGGGCCCTGGGTGATGTGGTCTCAGCTTAACCTCTGGAGGGGCTGGACGATAAGGTCAGCTATGTGGCTGGACAACCATTTCTACACAACCAACCCCCAATAAAGAGGCTGGACCCCAAGGCTTCGGTAAGCTTCCCTGGTTGACACCACTCCATGAATGTCGGCACAATTAATCGCTCCAAGGCCACCAAAGCAGAGATGTGTTTAGTTAGCAACGTGGAATCGTTCTATGGCTTTTGGAGACAGGACTAATTAACATCCTTGCAGGGCTAATGTCAGCAGGGAGATGATATAGCACTGGGGATCAAAGCCAAGCTCCGGATCCCATGACGTAAGCTCCACCTGGAAGCAACAAGTGTTCCTCCACGTTGATGAGCCCACGTGTAGATGGGGACACGTCCTATTCACTTCTGGGCTTCAAGGTCATTTATCAAGGTTGTACACTGATCGTAAGATGGGGGGACATGGTATTATATCATTTAGAAAATATTGTCCTCATTCTATGAAGGCAAAATAAATTGTTTCATCAAAGAGAGACAGACGAACAAAACGATGAAAGAACCCTAGCGAGTCCAGCAGCCCCGGCATCTGTGTAAATACGACCTTCGTCAGGCATCTACCAGGTCATCTGCTTTACGATCTCTTATGTTCTGGCTGAAGCCCTCCGTGGCACACTTTGGAACTGTTTCCATAACTCACGCAGGCACCGCTGGGGGTCAGAGACTGCATCGTAAACTACGGCGCCCTTCATTATGCTAAGCGATGCCCCGACTTCGTAGTTTGGAAGCACTTCTGTTGATTCTCAAGGATCAGCAGAAAGGCTGATCAAAATGTCCTTGGGACAAAAGCCTTGACGGGAGCTTTTATAACCAGTGTTAAGGGAAAGATATTAATGTACGGCGATGGACTAACTTCACTGACTTTCCGGCACAGCAAACGTTTTCCACTCAGATGGCTTTTTAAATGGTTCCCCAAGTAATTAAAGACCTGGCATCAATGGTGTCATTAACAACAATTGTTTCTGAGTGAACAAGGGATCATTATGGAAAGCGGATGTGCAGGTGTATTGCGAACCCTATTCACTGAGTGGCAACCTCTTTTTTCTTTAAAACTTTTATTGAAATAGGGTTGGGATAGTTGATTGACAGTGTTGTGTTAGTTTCAGGTGCAGAGCAAAGTGGTTCACTTACATGTATACGTACATATTCTTTTTCACGTTCTTTTGCATTATAGGTTATTACAAGATATTGAATATAGTTCCTTGTGCTCTACAGTAGGTCCTTGCCGTTTACCTGTTTCATACATAGTAGTGTGTATCTGTTAATCCCTAACCCTAATTCATCCCTCTCCCCTCCTTTTCCCTTTGGTAACCACACGTGTGTTCTCTGCCTGTGAGTCTGTTTCTGTTCTGTAGGTAGAGTTCATTTGTATCATATTTTAGATTCTATGTATAAATGATATCATTTGATATTTGTCTTCTTCTGTCTGATTTACTCTACTTAGTATGATCATCTCTAGGTCCACCCGTGTTGCTGCCAATGGCATTATTTCATTCTTCTTTATGGCTGAGTAGTATTCCATCATATATACATACCACATCTTCTTTATCCATTCATCTGCTGATGGGCACTTAGGTTGCTTCCATGTCCTGGCTATTGTAACTAGTGCTGCTATGAACATAGGGGTGCATGTATCTTTTTGAATTATAGTTTTGTTCAGATACATGCCCAGGAGTGGGATTGCTGGATCATATGGTAGCTCTATTTTTAGTTTTTTAAGGAACCTCCATACTGTTCTCCATAGTGGCTGCACCAACTTACACTCCCACCGACACTGTGGGAGGTTCAAGGTCAACCTCTCTTGACAAGGCCTCTTCTATCCAAAAGCATTCACAGCACGTGGAGCTAGCAACGACATCCAGATGTGATCTGCTACAGCTCTCGGCCTTGGCGACTCTGAACACACTCATTAAAGGAAGTTGCTTTAGTGCCGTATTCAGAAAGATCCAACTACTACTGAAACCCCCATATGTAGCTGAACTAAGGCAAACATTCCTGTGCTATTTTGCGTTTTCTCCTGGGCTGTCCTCTGTGGAGAGAACATTCTCTACACAAGGTGCGTCAAGTCCTCTTGTTCCTTTAAAACAAGCCTTGAAGACTCACCCAAGTCTCTCCACTGAACCCTACAAGCGGCCACAAATGTCCCTCCTTAACGTCATGGCTTCAACAGTTCACCTTTGACTGGCACTTGTATTAGTCTCCTAGGCTGGCTGTAACAAATTATCATAAGTGAGGGGCTCAAAATAAGACATTCAGCTTCTATCGGTTCTGGAGGCCAGAAGTCTGAAGTCGAGGGGTTGTCAGGGTTCTTTCCTCCTGGAGACTCCAGGCGAGACTGTTCCAGCCTCTCTCCCGGCTCATGGTGTCTGCTGGAGACCCTCAGTCCTCCCTGGATGGCAGAAGCACCATCTCCATCCTCACATGGCTTCTCCTGTGTGTACCTCTGTGTCTCTTCTCTTCTTCCAAGGATGCCCATCATTGGATTAACACCCACCCTACTCCATTACGGCTTCATCTTCTGTTTCATTAGTATACGTCACCTCATGAGTTTTTTCTGGTATTTCCAATTCAAACATAGTACTGTGTGACTTTACCGAACTGTTTCTAGATGACATCTTTCTGCTTTTCTACCCCGAGAATCTTGATTCCCATAAGCCCACAATAGGGCCTAAGTGGAATATCCCATAATTTCTCATTTGCTGTACGCAATACTACACACATAATATAGATATAATAGTGTCATGACCTCATCTTAACTCGGCAAATGACAGCTGCAATGATCCTATTTCCAAACAAGGTCCCATTCACAGCTCACCAAGGGTTAGGACTTGAACATAACGTTTTGGGAAACACGTCCTAGATTGGGGTCCCTCAAAAACAGAAATGGGAACTCACCCGGACGCCAGTGAGTTTTTGGGGATGTGATTGCAGGAAGCAGAAATGAGGGAGTAGGGAGAGCCACACAGGGGAAACAAGCTCCAATGGCAGGTGTGCTAGGGGTGCTGGCGACTCTTATGAGCAATGGGTGTTCCATCTTGCTGGGGACCCACTGGGGGACCACAGCCCTTCTGAAGGATGGAGAGGCTGTGGGCCTTTCTCCACCAACTCCTGTTCTCCCACTGAACTGATGGAATTAACTCCCCAGTGCTGACCTACCCGCTGTGCTTCCAAGAGAAGCCCATTTGAATGTATCTACCTTCACCCAGGACTCCCAGACACTAAAAACCATCAGGATTGGGGACCCAGCACCGGAGGTACAGCAGGGGCCACGTATCAAGTCAACCCCCCAGGCTCAAGAAAGGTTGAGATTTCACATCCAAGACCCAGAATCCCACCACCTGGATGGGTGGGGGGCATAGCCACCCAGGAAGGCGTAACTAGGAAGGCGTGAGAATCTGGCCTCAGGCATCCACTGGACTTACAGCCCAAGCCTGCCCTGTGCTGGCTGTGTGGCCTTCCAGTACCTTTGTTTTCTTATTCATGGAACAGGCATAAACACTCCTTGGAGGAACAGTGATTTCAAACTAGCTCCCGTTCCTCAAAGCTTGAAGAGCTCCAGCCCTGGCCCTTCTGGGGACACAGAAGGTCATGCCACTGATGGCCCCCTCCATGCTCCCTAATCTGACTCAAACTCACATTTACCCTACTAGGTTGGGGGTCCTCCAGACCACCCTCAGCCTCGACGATTCCCTAGAGGGATGCATTGGACCCAAAGGTTGTTAACCTTGTGGTTATGGTTTGTTACGGCAACAGGAGGCACAGCAAAGTCAACGAAGAGAAAGTGTGCATGGGGTGAGGCCCAGGGGGACCCAGACGCAAGCGCTGAGGGTCTTCTCCCCATGCCGTCCGGCAGAACATACTTAATTCCCCCAGCAACGATGTGACAACACACCTGGGAGGTGATGGCAACCACAGGAAGCTCCCCTGAGCCTGGGTGCCTCCTGTGCAGTTATTTCGGGGCGGGGGTGGTCTTTCACTAGGCAAAGAGTTATTTGGGGGGGGTGGGGTCTGTCACTCAGCAAACAGTACATATGTGACTGACCTCAATTACAGACACTCAAGACCCCCAGAAGGGGACTTCCCTGGTGGCACAGGGGTTAAGAATCCACCTGCCAGTGCAGGGGACATGGGTTCGAACCCTAGTCCAGGAAGTTCCCACATGCCACGAAGCAACTAAGCCTGTGCGCCACAACGACTGAACCTGCGCTCTAGAGCCCACGAGCCACCACAACTACTGAGCCCACGCGCCTAGAGCCTGCGAGCCACAACTACTGAGCCCACGTGCCACAACTACTGAGCCTGCAAGCCACAACTACTGAAGCCCATGTGCCTCAAGCCCGTGCTCCGCAACATGAGAAGCCACCGCAATGAGAAGCCCACGCTTGCCTCTACTAGAGAAAGCCCGTGCACAGCAATGAAGACTCAACGCAGCCAAAAATAAAGAAAATTAATTCAAAAAAATGAGCTATCATTTAAAAAAAAGAGAAACGACAGACTTCTGATTTATACGTAGGGAAGCCACCTTCTTTGAACAACTTGAGGTTTATTTACAGAAGAACCGAGAGTAAATTCAGTTTAAGGGGGAAAAGGAGGACAAAAGAAAAGTGATAAAGATGAACCCACAAAATTGCTCTGGCATTGAGAACCAACTGTAACTAAACTGTTCCTGTCTTACCAAAAGGAGGAACTAACTCACTTCTATGAAAGATCATTTTTAAAGCAGACGTCGTTTCAGATAAAGACAGATACTGTTTGATATCACTTATATGTGGAATCTAAAAAATTAACAAACTAGTGAATATAACAAAAAAGAAGCAGACTCACAGATACAGAGAACAAACGAGTGGTTCCCAGTGGGGAGAGGGAAGGGGGGAGGGGCAACCTAGGGGTAGGGGACTTTAAAAAAAGGGTTATTATGGGATTATATGAAACACGTGTATGAAACTTTTGAAAACTGTAAAGCACTACAGAATTTAAAGAATCTTTCACTCAATAAAAATTTTTTTAATAAAATGCATATGAAAAATAAAGTAGTGACAACATTGTAAATTATACTTCGATTTTTAAAAGAAAAACAACAGGAAAAAATAAAGTAGACGTCACTCATAGGCCCCTGGGTTGTTTGATGAGCTGGTAAATAAAGAATGGGTCGTATAGTTACATCGGGAAAAGGATTCTGTCCCTCGCTGATTCCACACACAGTACGGACATCTCTGTAAAGAAGGTGAGAGGCATGCAAACCGCCACACAGGGCATGTGGAGAGCACACACGTTAATGAGGGGCGCCAGCTCAAAGCCGTCGTGGAGGAGCATTTCTGACATCTTACAGTTCTTGTAGAACAGAAAATGGATGGAGACCTTCCCAACAGTGACAGCAGTCCTAAGACAGTGGCCACACACGGTCAATAAGGAATGATGACACTTGGAGGAACATTTCTTTTTTTTTTTTTAATTTATTTATTAATTTATTTTTGGCTGCATTGGGTCTTCAGTGCTGTGCGCGGGCTTTCTCTAGTTGCGGCGAGCGGGGGCTACTCTTTGTTGCGGTGCGCGGGTCTCTCATTGCGGTGGCTTCTCTTGTTGCAGAGCACGAGCTCTAGGCGCACGGGCTTCAGTAGTTGTGGCTCACAGGCTCTAGAACACAGGCTCAGTTCGTGTGGCACGTGGGCTCAGCAGTCGTGGCTCGTGGACTCTAGAGCGCAGGCTCAGTAGTTGTGGCGCACGGGCTTAGTTGCTCTGCGGCATGTGGGATCTTCCCGGACCAGGGCTCGAACCCCTGTCCCCTGCACTGGCCAGTGGATTCTTAACCACTGCGCCACCAGGGAAGCCCCTGAAGGAACATTTCTAAACTCTCACGTCATAAACAAACGATCAGCGAGGCTGGAGGAATGACTGCCTATAGATCAAATGCGTTTTCCCACGAAGAGAAGATCAAAGGCCACGCCACCAGAAATGGTAGGGAAACAACGACGGTAGCGAGCAGCTGTTGAATAAAAACAGTCCCTTTCTGGATGCTTGGGAACAGTGGTCAGTTTTTCAAAATTTGAAGTGTCTTATTTTATTCTAAAGAGAAAGTTCCCTTTCATCCCAAATCTGTGTCTGTAATTTTCTGTTCTTTTGGTAACAAGCCTCCCTGAATGATATCCACGTCTTGCCTCTTACATGGAAGAACTTTGCCTGAGCGCCCGGTGCCTAGAAACATGGAAGGTTTGAACGTCCTCCACTTCTCTGTGCTCGGGAAACGGCTTTTTGCAAAGAACCCCTTTCCCCATATGATTAAGGCTCAAGAATAACCACCCCGCAGGCGGGGCCCCCAACCCCACAAATTCCCCTTCTGTACCGGGACTCTTTCTGAGCTACACTCATCAAGAACTAGATCTTCCGAACCAGCCCCTGTACGTGGGACTCTGACTCGTTTCCGATGATCTGTAAATAAATCCTTTTTTGCAAGATCCCTTTACACGATTGTGTGTGTGTGTGTGTGTGTCTTCCAGCTGTCGGCCAGAGTCTTAGCAATTGAACTAGGACTCAACGGCTTCGTGCGTTTTTAATTTCACCGAAATTCCATCCCGAACGGAGAATACTTTTTCCTCATTCCCTCGAACCCGTGTGCATTATGACTCTTCTTCACGTGTTTGCCAAACTGCTCACAAACATAACAAGCAAGTCTATCAGCACCACGTTTCCAACAGCATTTGCTCACCGTTTCTCATTCTCATTCTCTTGAGCGTAGGCTGCGGAAGACGGGTGTAAGGGGAAAACATTTGTTTTTTAGCAATAGAAGAAAAAGGGTTATTTTTGAATGAAAAAATGCGACAGTGCTGTGTCTCTAGAAGATTCTTCTCAGATCTCAGACTGTCCCTGGAGGCCACACCTCCCACGGCTGCTGCCCCCTGACCCCATAAGTAGGAATCAGAAGGCAGACGCGTTCCTGGGAGAAGCAGGACCCGCTCGACCTTGGCTCTGGGGCCGCCTGGCAACCTTGCAGCTTGTCCACAAACAGCCCTGCCGAGCTGACCTTCCTGCCCCAGCTCCAAGGCGAGAGCTTCTGAGCAATCATTTCCTCTTCCCGATGACTCTTCCCAGGTTCAGACCCACATGATGGCTCCCAGGCACCCCCCTGAAGGCCCCTCCCCGTTCTTCCACAGTTAACCCCGTCATGCTGTCTGCTTCTCGCAGGACCCATGGAACATGCCCATCTTATAAGATTCCACCGTGGGGACTTCCCTGGTGGCGCAGTGGTTAAGAATCTGCCTGCCGATGCAGGGGACACGGGTTCGAGCCCTGATCCGGGAAGATCCCACATGCCGCGGAGCAACTAAGCCCGTGTGCCACAGCTACTGAGCCTGCGCTCTAGAGCCCGTGCGCCACAACTACTGAGCACGTGAGCCACAACTACTGAAGCCCGCGTGCCTAGAGCCCGTGCTCCGCAACAAGAGAAGCCACCGCAATGAGAAGCCCATGCACCGCAACGAAGAGTGGCCCCCGCTCGCCGCATCTAGAGAAAGCCCGCGCGCAGCAACAATGACCCAACACAGCCAAACATAAATAAAATAAATAAATTAAAAAACCAAAGATTCCATTGTGCCGACTGCTCTACTCAACATGAAATCGTGCTGATGGCAGGTGGCGCCCTGAGCCATCGCTCCGTGCCCTGGTGCTGGCCATGGCACCTGTCGCCCTCCACACCGCAGCCGTGCCACCAGCCTCTCCGGCAGCAGGACTGGGCTGCGCCAGGCGACAGGATCTGGGGACTGGAGTCCAGCTCAGCACCGGCGGTCTCTGCCCGGGTCCCGATTTGCCTTGTGGGGCTCAGTTCCTATCCACCCTTCATGCCCTTCGGCTGGACTGCATCCTCCGTGGGGAAGCCCCCGGCCCTTTCGGATGCCTTGATGGAATGCTACCAGTTTCAAAATGCACAAAATCGTATCGAAAGGGATCTCAATCAAACGCCAGTCCTTTACGTGGGCGTCCATCTGAGCTTCTCTTAGAACAGGTGACATCGGGGACCAGGAGGGGGTCTCAGGTTCCTGTATGTGTGACTCTGGGCAAGGGGACCTCTGCTTCCTGCCCCCCTCCAGTGTGTCGTATGGGTAGTGGGGCTGGGTTTGCGGGGGGGGGCACCGAGGAACAGGATGGGAGTTTTCCCAACCAATCATTTTCTCTTTCCCCAGCGTCCTTCTCAACATGGTCCCGCCCACCTGGACAGGAAGGTACGCCCACCCCACAACCTGGCAACCCCACCTCTGGGTGGACGCCCCACAGAAACACCAACCCAAGCACAGCCAAGGGCACGGACTAGAGCCCCGCGAGCTGCCTCAGTCACCCTTTCACCAGGTGGGAGAATTCCTCAACGCCCCTCAGCAGCAGGGGGGAGAACTCAATCGGGAATCCCCATCACCAACGGTGACCACGAAGCAGCTACGGGGACACACAGAGACTTGCAGGAATCTCAGAAAAGCAACGCTGACCAGTAGACGCCAGCTTCCACCACCCCGAGAAGAAAACAAATTATGATGTATTTATAGAGAGCACAAAAACGGCCCAAACCATCCGTGGGTAGCAGTCAGAGCAGGGTGGCGGCAGGGACCTTCCACCAGCGTGAGCAGGACCCCAGACGGAGTTGCTCAGCTCTGGTCTCCGTCCGGGAGCTGCTGCGTGTGTGGGTCGCTTCCGTCTGTGGATAGAAGACAGAACATAATATCCCATCTTGGTGGCTCTGACGCCACTTAAATGAGCCCCCCTTATATTTACGAGAACAATTTGCACAGCAGAACTCTGAAAAGGGGGTATGTTAGTCTAAGTCCTCCCAAATGCAGACACCGAGATGGAATATTATTTCCCCTATTTCCAGCTAATTTCCACCAATAACTTTATGTGCTCCTGGGACCCGAGGACGTTTTCTGCGTGTGTTGAATGCGGATATCAAGTCATGAAAGAGCTCTCCAGCCGCTCCCACCGATGGGTTATCACTGGTTTGCGAAATAAAGGAAGGACAGCTCCCACATCCAAGGTAAGATGACCCTAGTGGGCAATTAAGTAAATGAAACCAGAGACCAGTGTGATCCTACAGGGGGGGGGCTCGGCCCCGTCCCGCCTTCTACATCCACTGCCGCAGTGACGGCTCGTCTGACTTCTACGTGGTCCCGAGGAGAAAGCCCACCCGCGCTGCGTTTCCTCCAGCGCCTGCGGTGGACTGGACTGTGCACTTGGCGCTGGGTCCACTCGGGGGGGACCAGAGTGGCTGGGCTGGCAGCACGCAGAGCAGAGGCGGACGGAGGATCGAGGCTCACGCTGCAGTCACCACCCAACAACAGCCACCCAGCCTTGAGACCCCCTCCTGGTCCCCCGATGGCACCTGTTCTAACAGAAGCTCAGATAAACGGCCACGGAAAGCATCGGCATTAGACTGAGATCCCTTTTGACACGATTTGTGAATTTTAAAACCCGTAAACAACCCAGCTGATGCCAACAATAGCATTTATCACCAGGGCAGACACAGCACGCACGCGCGCGCATACACACGCACACACACACACACACACACACACACACACCCCCCACATCTGTTGTTGGTAAATTCTATACTCTTATGTAGGATATTTTGACACAAGGTTGGGGGTTGCCCCCTCCCTACAATACTGCAGGAAAAGTCACTCTTCCATATAGATGCAGTGACTACATTTATACCTGTCACATATTTCTACCAGTTGCTTTTGCCCAAAGACATCATTAAAACTAAATTGGAGGCACCCGTGTGCTGTGACCTTAAGGTCTGGCGATGTCCAAATTCTTCCCTGGCAGCGCGGAACGGCCACCGGTCTGAAAGCCAGGTCCCCCAGCCCTGACACGGGGGGGCATCCTGTCGGCTGGCATCACGGGGTGACCCCTGGACCGGGGCCAGGCTCACCGCGACCTTCGGGAACAGAGAAGCGTGTCTGCACACCGGGAAGAGATGCCATCCGACAGATGCCTCAAGCGCCCCTGACGAACGCGCTGAGCCTCCACATCTGACATTTCCGGGAGGGAAACAGAGCCAGCCGAGCTGGCCACACTCCCCAGAGCGGCTCTGAAGGTCTTAGCTGCCTGACTGGCGGACGGTGACTCAAGGTTTCCGACAACACAATCTATTTCCAGGGCTGCAGAGACACGGGTAAAAAGCTGAGCCCTACAGCCAGTATTACAGCTGCCCCTCGGCCATATGCGTGTTTAATTGCCCCTGAAGATGCGGAATCAAGATAATCCTCTAGCCCACTCCCTGAATTCCAGGGGAAATCGTCCTGCTTCCTTTAGACGCCCAAAGCCCCAGTGATCACAAGCTCTCAGGGAAAAAGCCTGAAGCTGGAACCTCAGCTCCGTTGTGCACTTTTCCAAGGTCACACAGCTAGTGAGGAAACTCCAAGCCTCAGTCTGCACACCTGCAACCCTGGAGGCTCACAGCGTACCCACGATGGAGGGGTGGTAAGATCAGACAAGGCAGTGCACCGAAATGGAACTCCTGGGATGGGCTCTTAGGCAGTGCGACAGCTTGGTCAGCTACCGCTGTCATTCTTTCAGTTATTAACGAGAAAAGCTTGGCCACCAGCTCCCCAAGCCAGTCTGAACCGTAAAACCCAGGGGCCTCTGGCATCCAAGTTCTGTCCACAAAGAGAATCAGCATCTCGGAATGATACTGGGTAAAACTGGGGGGTCAACAAAAATTGGGACCATCCTTGCCTCCCCCTCCTCGGTACTCCACGGGCTCCCTTCGCTTTAGCTCGTAGAACGTCCGGGCCCAGCCACCGAGATCGCTTGCCACGGCACGGAGGCCTGACCCCTGGTGGCCGCCCCTGGGAACTTCTTCCCTTGGATCACCTTTTCTGCTCAACCTTCCATCAGAAAGTACAGGGGTCTGGGGTTGCCGGTACAAACAGGCAGCATGAAAGCATCGTGGGATGAGCTGCTTCATCCAATCCCCTCCAAAGCAGATGTTTCCTTTGCTCGTGTGGCAAGACCCTGGGTCTCTCGGTGGGATGTTCTCCCGGAGTTCTTGGAGGGGCCCTCAAGTCCCAGTGGTTTTCAGCTCCCATCTCTCTTGTCTCATTTGATGTCAAAGTGGTCACCCGTGCAGCACCCCCAGAGCATCACCTCATCGGGGGGGGGGGGTGGCTTTGCTCTGTCCACTCTGCTTCTAGACCACTCTAAGCGGAATGGTTGGGAAACACAAGTAAAATGGAGCTGTTGCCACCTTACGTAAATAGCTTTGATACAAATGGCAATGGATTAGGTTAACCACTGCACACAGAAGTGCAAGTAGAAAGGGCAATGGAACCCAAAGTCCATTTTGTTTGTATTCCTGCACAAAGGGGCCCTTTCATCCTGTAAGTACACAGCTGAGCAAAACAGCCCAGGGGAAAGTGAACCACTGATGGAGGTATGGGTCACGATAGGCTAGGTGATGCTGCTGTAACAAACAGCCCCGCAATCTCAGGGGCTCACATACACTCAGGCTACCTGCCCATCACTGGGGCTCCCGGTCTTCTTAGGGCCGGGACCCAGGGTGATGGAGGAGCTCAGTCCTGAAACATTGCCAGTCTCAGACGGGAGAGAGAAAGAGAGCAAGAGACATAGGGAACCAGGAGCCAGCTCACTGAACTTCAGAAACAACACACTTCATTACTACCCAAGTTCAGGTGGTGCCTGAGGTCAACTCCGTGGAAACCTGTGATCTTCCCCCACCGGGGCAGCTATATTTGTAAGTGATCGCAGAATCTGCTGTAAGAAGAAAACAAAAGAGTAATACTCTAGTACTCACTGTATCCACCGACAGAAAGTAAAAGATGGGAGCGCCTAGGATGAATCCAGGCACATGAGCAAGACGGCATCAGAAATTAATGGGCTCTGCACCCCAGTGTTCACTGCAGCACTATTTACAACAGCCAAGACATGGAAGCAACATAAATGTCCATCGACAGATGAATGGATAAAGATGTGGTGCATATATACAACGGAATATTACTCAGCCATAAAAAAGAATGAAATGCCATTTGCAGCAACATGGATGGACCTAGAGATTGTCCTACTAAGTACGTCAGACACAGAAAGACAAATATCATATGATATCACTTATATATGGAATCTAAAATACAGCACAGGGACTTCCCTAGTGGCTCAGTGGCTAAGAATCCGCCTGCCAGTGCAGGGGACATGGGTTTGAGCCCTGGTCCGGGAGGATCCCACATGCCGTGGAACAACTAGGTCCATGCACCACAACTACTGAGCCTGCGCTCTAGAGCCCCTGAGCCACAACTACTGAGCCCACGCACCACAACTACTGAAGCCCGTGCGCCTAGAACCCGTGCTCCACAACAAGAGAAGCCACCGCAATGAGAAGCCCACGCACCACAACGAACAGTAGCCCCCGCTAGCCACAACTAGTGAAAGCCCACGGGCAGCAATGAAGACCGAATGCAGCCAAAAAATAAATTCTTAAAAAAAAAAAAAGACACAAATGAACTTAGCTACACAACAGAAACAGACTCACAGACATAGAGAACAGACTTGTGGCTTCCAAGGGGGGAGGAGAGGGGAGGGATGGATTGGGAGTTTGGGATCAGCAGATGCAAACTATTATATATAGGATGGATAGATAACAAGGTCCTGCTGTATAGCACAGGGAACTATATTCAATATCCTGAGATAAACCATAGTGGAAAAGAATATGAAAGCGAATGTATACATACATGTATAACTGAGTCACTCTGCTGTACAGGAGAAAGTAACACAACATAAATCAACTCCAATAATAAAAAAGAAAAAGAAAGAAATTAACGGGCTCTTGATCAAGAATTTTCAAGGGCAGCTTTGTACCAGGAGAGGCTGTGAAAATTCAATCACTGGCTTCTATGGGGTTTGGGGGCAATAAAAATATGCTACTCCACGTGGGACATAAAATCCAAGGTAATCAATGTGTCTCCAAAGAATTCCCCACCACAGTTCCATGATAAAAAAACAAGAGTCGCAGGGAGGGTGGGAGGGAGGGAGATGCAAGAGGGAAGAGATATGGGGACATATGTATAACTGATTCACTTTGTTATAAAGGAGGAACTGACACATCATTGTAAAGCAATTATACTCTAATAAAGATGTTAAAAAATAATTTAAAAAATTAAAACAATTAGTCGCTAAACCCAACAGAGGTCAATAGTACGTATGAAAAAACATCCCTCCTCAAAATCCCAAGTTGTTAACAATTTTAATGCCCCATATTTTAATTCTTTTCTACTAAAACGTCAGGAGGAACATAAATGTTTAATTAAACCAGCCTCATAAAAACGCCTCGAACTTTTTATATCCTTGGCCAAGAAATTCGTAGCTTAAAGACACGTGCTTGAAATTGGTGACATTCACTTAAGGGAGAGTGGGTTCCCTGCCAACGAGCACCTTTAAATAGAAATATAAAATAACTGAGGTCCCGATTGCCAACCACACCCTCAAAATCTCCAACTGGGCTTTAAAGGAGTATATGACTTCCCTGGGGGCCACCATAACAAAGTACCCCAGAGTGGGCGGGCTTAAATAATAGACATTTATGTCTCCCAGTCCTGGGGGCTGGAAATTCAAAATCAAGGTGTCTGCAGGGCTGGTTCCTCCTGAGGCCTCTCTCCCGGGCGTGTAGAAGGCTGTCTCTTCCCTGTGTCCTCACAGGGTCATCCGTGTGTGTGTGTGTGTGTGTGTGTGTGTGTGTGTGTGTGTGTGTGTGTGTGTGTGTGTGTGTGTGTGTGTGTGTGTGTGTGTGTCCTAATCTCTTCTTATGGGATCAGGTCCCACCCTACTTTTAATTCAATCCCCTCTTTAAAGGCCCCATCTGCAAATACAGCCACATTCTGAGGTCCTGGAGGTTAGGACTCCAATGTATGGATTTGGGCGGGAACACGATTCAGCCCCAGCAGCCCCACAATGAGAGCATATGTCACCTGAGAAAACCTACAAAACACGCAGAGCTGTTTCTGCCCCTTTCCTGCTGCCCTCCATCCTGCTGTCCTCAGTGACTCTCCCGCACTGGCCCCCATCTTCTCCTGGTCTCCGGCCCCTTTAGAAGGCGTCAAGGGAGACCCTCAGTGTGAGTTTCGAAGACAAAACTGTCTGGGATATTTGCCTTGTCAGAGGTGGTTCCTGTACCCTCTTGAAAGGGAAAGACAAGCATTTTTGTAAAGGTCACACCAGGATTTACACAGGACGCCAAGCAGAGTTCCAGACGCCCGGGAAGTATGCACGAAAGGCAGCGACAACCAGGGACTCCTCAAGGGTAACACTTTATGAGCAAATATTGACTTTCTCCCCAAGCCAGTGCCCTGCATCAGCTCAGCGCATGTGATTCTCCCAAACAGTCAATCAACACAGCCCTTGGTCAGCCTCGGACGAAACATCAGCACCTGCTCTGAGCACACAGAGGAGATGGCAGCAGCTGGTGGGCAGGATGTGGTCCTGAGAATGACGAGCTGGGCAGCGGCCAGCAGGAACCTTGTTGTCCATCTCGCTGCAAGAGCAGCTCTTTCCACTCGCGAAGGAAAGAAAGGGACGATGAACTCCGGGGAGGGATGGGGAGGTGCTGGCCGGAGGACTTGAGAGAACCGACTCTTATCTTTCCAGACAAAGGAGGTGCCCCCCAAAATATGCCCACAGCCCAACCCCCACACATGTGAATGGAACCTCATTTGGAAACAGGGTCTCTGCAGATGTGATGCAGTGAAGGGTCTGAGATGAGGTCCTCCTGGAGGAGGGTGGCCCTACATCCCATGACAGGGTCCTTCTAAGACACAGAAGACGAGAGACACAGACACAGAGGAGAAGCCCCGGGAAGACAGAGGCAGAGACGGGAGGGATGCGGCCACGAGCCCAGGGATGCCTGGAGCCCCCAGAAGCTGGAAGAGGCAGGAGGGACCCTCCCCTGGAGCCTCTGGAGGGAGCGCGGCCCTGGGACACCTTGACCTCAGACGTCTGGTGTCCAGGACTGGGGAGGATGGAGGCCCATAGTTTAAAGCCTTCTGGTTTAGGTTATTTGCTCTGGCCACCCCAGGACACCCCTGCACACACCGTGTTGGTGGACTTTGTCTTGTCCTGTTCTTTGTCTCGTTATTGGGAAATCACTGTGATGAGTATCAATAAAAGTGCTTTTCAGGGCATGCAGGATCTCCAGGCTGAAGAGTAAAACAAGCCATCTTAACAGTCGTTCTGGCAAACCTGTTCTCGAATTTCATCCTTTTGCACATTTATGGGTGTTCTGCGCAGGCTCCTGTGGTTTCCGTAGCTCCGTGTTAGTTTCCTGCGGCCGCTGTAAAAATCTACCACACACGTGGCGGCTCAGAACACACGCGTGTCTTATGCTCAGTGGAAGTGAGGAGTCTGACGTGGGTCTCATGGGGCTGAAATCCAGGTGTGGGCAGGGCTGGACCTTTGGGCGGCTCCAGGGGAGATCAGGTCCTTGCTTTCTCCAGCTTCCAGAGGCGCCTGCAGCCTTGGCTGGTGGACACATCACTCTGACCTCTGCTTTCATTGTCACATCTGCTTCTCTGATGCTGACCCTCCTGTGTCCCTCCTATAAGGACCCTTGTGATGGCATTCGGGGCCACCCCGATAATCAAGGGTCATCTCCCATCTCAGGCTGCTTCTTCCCCCAAATATGCAAAGTTCCTTTTTCCTTTACAAGGTAACCTATTCTCATGTTCTGGGGATTCGGATGTGGACATCCTTCTGGTGGGGGGCGTCATTCTGCCCAGTGTAACATCTGTACATTTTTTTGCAACTGAATCATTCCAGGTTCTCATTATAACGATAGCAAGCTAGTGGGCCACTTAGTCCATAAGGGACGGTTTCCTTAAAGCATCACCGTTTCTGCAATGGAATTGATATACCATGTTTAGGAGGGAGAAGACAGAGTAAATATGAAGTCATTTTTATTCACCTGTATTTGCATTTAATACTGTGACATTTTATATACTGTCTTTATTGGTCTATATTTGCATTTAGTATTGTGACATCTTACTGCCTTTGCATTTAATATTGTGACATTTTATATACTTTCTTTGTATTTGCATTTAATGTGACATTTTACATACTGTCTTTGTCTGTATTTGCATTTAATATCGCAACATTTTATATATTTTCTTTGTATTTGCATTTAATGTCGTGACATTTTACCTACTGTCTTTGTCTATATTTGCATTAATATTGTGACATTTTATATTTCTTTGTCTATATTTGCATTTCATATTATGACATTTTATAGATTTCCTTTATATTTGCATTTGACGTGGTGACATTTTATATATTTTCTTTGTATTTTCATTTAACATTGTGATATTTTATATATTTTCTTTGTCTATATCTTCATTTAATACTGTGACATTTTATATACTTGGCTCACCCATTACTACTAGCACATTTCATTTATTTTTACATCAAAAACACTACAAATTTGTAAATAAATGCTAAATAATTCAAAACAATATGTCTCTTTTTTAATTCTTAAAGATATGAGGTATTTTCTTCCTTTTTGAGCTTTCTGGCTATATCTTGAACAAGTTCCCCAGCAAAAAAAAAAACCTTAAATTTCTTCTTTGAAATAAACCCACTCATGCCTGTTCCTAGAAATGCGAAGAAAGAGCTGCTCGCGTGTGAAGAACTTCCATCTGAAAGAGAATGCACACGATGGCGGCTTCCCCTCTTTCTCTGGGACAGACTGTGGCTGTTTAGGGGGCTTCAACTGGGGTCCCCATGAATCCAGGAGGGGCGAGGCTTCTGTCTGTCCCGCCGGCTCAGTCCCGGGGCATCCCCGTGGGCCGCCACCCCTGCCTGGGTGTCTCAGGAAAAAGCATCCATCGGGCAAGTCCGTGGAATGTTTCCCGGGAGGAAGATGGAGTCCTGAGCTGGCAAAGCAGAGGATGGAACCCAGAGCCAGACAGGTGTCGTCTCGGGAAAAGGGTCTGTGCTCATTCCTCATGCCTTTGCCTAAGCATCTGGTGAGGGTGGAGGAGAACAGAGAACCAGTGACAGGGAGGAGGGGGATCTGTCTGTGCCCCTGCCAGCTCTGTGACATTGAGGTGACCTTGAATGAGGGAAGATGCACATCCCCGTGGTCCTCTGCACCTCCTGTTACTCTAGGCTCCAGAACATCAAGGCTGGAATAATAACCAAAAAGCAACCTCAGCGAGTAGATTTGCATGTTAACCGCAAGGACGGAGGCCAACCTGAGAAATTATGGGAAAGCACGCGCCCGGCAACAAGGTGGCTTTGAGTGGAGGGAGCTGATACATGCACAGATGTCAACAGTGTACGTTTCCTTTTTCTCAAGAATGGAGACATTTGATTCATAAGCGAAGGCTCTTTCACTGCATCCATCTCTGCCTCTCTGCAGGGAAGGATTTGTGATATGGTGAACAGAACCGGAAACAGTAACTATTTTTGCTTTTGTTGCGTCTTTGCTCGTCTGGAATGTACACTCGGTAGAAATACCCAGGGAGTCTTTTGAGCACCTTTCATAGAATAATAAAACAGTCCACCTGGATATTTGGGGACCAACTGAAGAGATCTGAAGGACACTTAATTACACAGCAGGATAACCCTTCAAGGGGCTCATTATCTGTGGTCAGAAGAGCAAACCACGTGGGTCGTTGGTATAAAATAATGATGGCTGTCTCTCGGGGTATGTTCGTGTCACCTCCACATAAGTGTTCCTGTCCCCTTCAAAGGACGCATCAAACACATGCTCTTCGGGACCGGGGTTGGCCCAGACCTCACCCTTTTCCTGATGCCTTGGGGTGAAAGAAACGTTCTGTAAAACAAGAATCGCCTTCTTTTTTCATATTCTTTTCCATGATGGCTTATCGCAGGACATGGGATAGAGGTCCCTGTGCTCTACAGTAGGACCTTGTTGTCCATCCATCCTATATATATAATAGTGTGCATCCACTAATCCCAAACTCCCAGACCATCCCTCCCCCACCTCCCATCCCCCTTGGCAACCACAAGTCTGTTGTCTCCGTCTGTGAGCCTGTTTCTGTTTCACAGATAAGTCCATTTATGTCATATTTTAGAATCCACGTGTAAGGGACGTCATATGGTATTTGTTTTTCTCTGTCTGCCTTACTTCACGCAGTATGATCATCTCTAGTCGCAAAGAACCAGCTTCTGACTGAGGCAGTGCATGACCGCACGTTCACACACGGAGGACCCCGTTCCGTCCACACACTAGAAGCAGCGGAAAGAACAGGCAAAGCGAGCTTCTTTGGGGGCTGGGATTCCTAGATTTCTTGCATGCTTCTTCAACAGCACGGGGCGAGAAGGGGGCTCCCCCACCCCAAAACGTTCCCCCAAAGCAGACCCTCCAACAAAGGGTAGGGGACAAGGAATTTATCTGAGAGGTGGTCCAAAGAAGCGTGTTTTTTTGGGGGGGACGGGGGGCTTCTCTATTTATACATCACGTTACTCTCAATACCTCTGGCCACCACATCAACCAATTCTCAACCAAATTTCAAGACACCAGCTGGGTGTCCTACCATGCAATTCAGTCCAGATACTATCGTGGGGCGAGTGCCTGATGCCACAGGTTGAGGACTCGGCCCTACAAAACTGCCCCCACTTCAGACGCCCATCCAAAAGCCCCAGCACGTCCCCTGTGCTTCTCACCGACCAGGTATGCAACGGAGGTTCCCGTGATCTCATTTCTAGGTTCCGTAATCTGCTAGAGGGACTCAGAACTTAGAAAAACAGTGCACTTGTTGGAGTACAGGTTTGCTACAGAACGATGAAACTCGGGAACAGCCCCACGGAAGCTGTGTGTGGAAAACCGCTCACCGACCCGGAAGCTCACTGACACCCACAGTCCAGGGATTTTTACGGAGGCTTCGAACTATTGACTGAAAAAAATGCACAACCTAAAGACTGAGAATTATGTTTTATTCGGTGACTTACTGAGGACTTAAGCCTGACAGGCAGCCTCTCACAGCGCTGAGGGATGGTTCCAAAGAGGTCAGGGAGGAGGCCGGTTATATAGGAGTTTTTGCTGGAGAAAAAAGAACTCCTCGTTGAACATCAAAAGATTACTGCTAATTACAAAACAAAGACGTCTCCAGTGAATGAATTTAGTGCTTTTCTAGGTATGGGAAGATGCAAGAGTTTAGGCTCACCCAAGTCATTCCTTTGATGTGCACCTTAGCTACCTAGGGCCAGCATCCTGTTTTTCTCCAACCTGAGTGCCCCCAGGGTGCACCACCGGGGGCGCTGCAGGGGCCGAGGGCTTGACGGCCTCAACATCCTTCGTTTACTGATACGCAGGTGTGAATGGAAAATGTCACCTGCCGTATCAACAAACAAAGGATGCTGCAGACATCAAGCCCTCCACCACTGCCTTGGCCCTGGAAGGTGAGCCCTGCGGGGACTCAGGAGGGGAGCACACAGGATGCCCAGACTCTTGCCTCTTTCCATACAAAGAAAAGCGTTGAATTCATTACCGTGAGATGCCTGATTTCTTTAAACAGCAGTAATCTTTTGAGTTCAGACTACCCGGGTTTTTTGTTGCAAAACCTCTTATACACCCAGGTTCCGCCTGGACTTCTTTGGAGCCGTCCCTCCAAGCTATCTGAGAAGCTGTCTCCTGGGCTGAAGTCCTCAGTTTTCTCCACCAAATGAAACATAATTCTCAACTTTTAGGTTCTGCTTTTTTTTTTTTTTTTTCAGTCGACACAGGTGACCTTTTTTGTCCACAGTACGTAGGCATGGCGGATTAAATTACTGTGTGGGGGGGGGCATTAAACTCAAGCCCCAGCCCCTCCCTTCTCCCCAGATGACGGTCAGGGGGCTGGCCTGAAAGTTCCAACTGTCTAGTCAGGGTTGGTCTCCATGGCAACGAGCTCCACCCTGAGGCCATCCAGGAGCCACCGGTTAGCCTACAGAAGACCTTACGGCTTCGGAGATTCCGAGGGTTTTCGGAAGACAGGGGCAGAGACTAAATGCATACATTTCTTATCAGGTCACTGGAGTGGGGAGGGGCTTGCCCTGCTCGGGTGGCTTCTGGAGCACGCCCAGAATTTTCGCCCTGCAGGAGGACAAAGCAGCGTCCTTCGGTCTCACCCTCCTGCTCCTCCTGGGTGTTCACCCGATGCTATTATGTCCCAGACTCTTGCTTCACCACACATGAGTTTAAAGGGGTCAGAGGCACACAGGAACCCACAGCCCCAGTGGAAACGGTCTGCAGACGGCGTCTCAGGATACGGGCAGGGCAGTACATCCCTCCTGACAGAGTCCCAGCGCTCTGGAAGAAACCGCACTCTTACAAATGACAGCCAGGAAAAGAAGTCAGCAAAATGAAAGACAGCCATCATCGAGAAAGAGGTCAGATCTGTGGTCGCCAGAGGTGGAGGAATTGGGTGATTGTTGAGATCTAGAAGATGTTCAGCTGTAAGTCCTAGGGATGTAAGGTACAGCGTGATAAATGTAATCAACACTGCTCTGTGTTACGGATACAAGTTGTTAAGAACGTATATATCCTAAGGATTCTCATCACAAGGAAAAAAATTTCTAGCGCTTTCATGCTGGACCTATACGGGATGATGGATGGTCACGAAACTTATTGAGGTCATCGTTTCATGATGCAGGCGCTCAAGTCACGTCGTGCCCCTTCAACTTACCCAGGGCTGTGTGCCAATTACAGCTCAATAAAACCGGAAGTAAAATAGCTGTTAATTAAATCTGTATTTTAAAAAAGGCAACCCTATGTTTGCTAAGGTGATTCTTCTTTATGTATTCTTATGGGAAAATGACCAACTTCTAAGTTTCCATCCAATCATCAATGCAGAACGGCAAAAATGAAAGCTTCTGGCTGTTATTCTATTTTAGTACCTATCTTTGGCCAAACTACCATAATTACAAAGTGCAAAAAAAATAGAGTGTCATCGATGTCAGGACACCAGTGACGGCGTATTTGCTGGAGAAAGATAAAATCTCACGTTAAGAGCCACGATGAACTTTGGATAAAATAGAGAAATGTGTGTTGAAGGCACTGAGCTGGGACCACCAAAAGCAGAAGCTGGTGGAGGAAGGGTCCTTGGGGAAAAGGAATCACAAGGGTGAGACTGATATCCATCCACACTGCTGTCTGAGGGCAGCCCCCCTGCCATGGTCCACAGCTTCTGGGGGTCGGAGGTCAGGAAGCAAGGGACGGCCTTGCTGAGCGGCTTAGCGTGGCTGGAAACTGAGGAAGTAAAAGAAAAGAAAGGAACTGTGGAACACCAACGTTTGCAGAACAAATTTCTGCTCACACCGTGGCCGACTCCCCCATTCCACGTTGGAGGGTGGTGGGGACACAGCTCCAAAGACCCCAGGGCATGCGGTAGCTGGGAGTCTGAGGTCAGCAGGCGCCATTTCTGCAGCTGCTCCCTGATGGGCAAGAGTCTGCAGTTCTCATCCTGCCCGTCAGACAGGCTTGACGGACACTGGAGACCTTCCACGGAGCCCCCGGAATGACCACGTCTGAGGAGTAAGGACCACGACCCAGGTCGAGAGAATACGCCCTAGGACCAAGGGCAAAACGAAAATCAATCCACCCACAGAAACCCAAAAACAGGTGTCTTCAAGCTCAAGGTGATGCTGCACCCGCTTCTTGAAACAAAACTAAATACTCTTCAGAAGAACATGACATAATAAAAGTCCACTATATACTGTCCACAGTTTCACTTAGATGTCTAATCTCTATTATCTACCTACCTACCTAACATCTATGTATGTACCTATCACTTTTCTCTCTGTCCATCCATCTGTCCATCTACCTAACCATCTATCTACCTATATGTACATCAGTATCCATCTATATCTATGTATCTACCTACCTACCTACCTACCTACCTATCACCTCTGCCCCCTGCCCCCCCCAAAGAGGCTTAGCTAAAAAGCTTAAAAAACAAAACAGTAACAATAACATGTCTGTTTCCCGGTGGAACCGCAGCACAGAGGCCCAGGCACTCAAGAAGCAGATCCCTTATCAAGCACACAGCACTTACATCATCTGGGTTCTTTACAAAGCGTACTCCCTACACTTTGAAATCAGATGCAAAATGGCAGAGACACATGCATATGCAATTCCATGAAATCCAGGACATCAGACTCTGGGTCCTGAGAGTGGAGACTGGAGAAGGTGACTGAAGTGGATACACCAGAAAGTGGGGAGGGGGAGGGGGAGGGGAAGGAAGGCAAGGGAAATACGATGACGAGGAATGCACTGAACAGGCAGAACATTTCATGAACTGGTCCCACCTGTGCCCCGCTCCCGAAAAAAGGCATTAGGAAGCAGCGCATAGAAAAAGATGTGCTTGTGTTAGTTTTGAAGAGGCTCCACCATTAATGCAGCCAAGAAAGAGAAAGCTGACCATACGATCCAGCAATCCCACTCCTGGGCACATACCCGAACAAAACTCTAATTCCAAAAGATACGTGCACCCCAGTGTTCACAGCAGCACTATTCACGACAGCCGAGACACGGAAGCACCTAACGTCTATCGACAGGGGAATGGATACAGAAGCTGTGGTACATATATACAATGGAATACTACTCAGCCATAAAAAAGAGTGACGAAATAATGCCATTGGCAGCAACATGGATGGACCTAGGGATGATCATACGAAGTGAAGTAAGCCAGACAGAGAAAGACAGATACCCTATGATATCACTTATATGTGGAATCTAAAGAAATGATACAAATGAACTTATTTACAAAACAGAAATAGACTCACAGGCATAAAAAGCAAACTTATGGTTACCTAAGGGGAAGTGGGGGAGGGATAAACTAGGAATTTGGGATTAACAGTACACACTACTGTATATAAACTAGATAAACAACAAGGACCTACTGTATAACAGAATCATAGTCAATATCTTGTAATAACCTATAATGGAAAACAATCTGAAAAAGAATATATAAATAATATATATAAAAAATATACATATTATATATATAACACATATATAAAATCACTTTGCTGTACACCTGAAACTAATACAACATTGTAAATCGACTACACTTCAATAAAAAAGTTAAAAATTTTTTTTAAATAATTAAATTAAATTTTAAAATAAAGAACAAAGGTCCTTAATTCACTTGGTCCCTCCCACCAGAAGTGAGAGGAACAGAGGGAGAGTTTTTCTATTTCCCTCTCCGGGAGGCTTCCAAAAACACCCCTTGGTTCACACCAAGAAAGGAATGGAACACTCCATTAAACAGAAATGTGAAGTGAAGAGATCCGACGTAGACACATTTCCATCAGCACCTGCAACATCTGAAAATCTCACCTCTACCCCACACGTCATGATCTATAAGGGAAAAGAATCTGGAAAAAATACATATACATGTATGTAAATATAACTGAATCATCTCGCTGTACACCTGAAAGCAATGCAATATTGCAAATCAACTACACTTCAATTTAAAAAAATTTAAAAAAACAATGGCAAAGGGGGCAGATCAAGTCATTAGAAGATTTTGTTTCTGCGCTTGCATCCGAGTGACTGACTGATGGTCCCCTTCCTGTCCAGGGCTCCACAGACCCCCGCGCTCTCTTCTTTCTCTGTGCTGGTATTATTACTAGTTGCCCTAAAGGGTAACATCGATACTTGAATGTATTTTGTGGCCAGATGTTCTGCTGGGCACATAACTCACGAACGCCCCAGAAGGAGGGTATCTGCATCCTGTTTGTGCAGGTAAACAGAGACAAAAGCTCGCTGCTAACAGGGTCAGGATTAGGGTGAGGAAGGCAAGGCACTGCCCTCAGGCGGAGAACTGAAGATGACACCAAAAACAACAACAACAACCACCACCACCAGAAAGCAAGATAAATGATGTCTAGTGGAAGATTTTTAAAAATCGAAATGAATACAAACATCGCATAACATATCAGCATTTTGGATCAAGGCAGGAGCCCCTCACCCCCCGGACTCTGGTCCTGAGTGGGGGAACCAGGTTGTCCTAGCTTCTATATCTCAGGCAGCAGGGTGGAATCACCCATGGGTCTAAGGCTACAAACTGGTATTTGGGGACTACAAACGGGTAGTATCAGCTCTTTCCCAAGTCCTCAAAGCCCCCCAGCAGAGGTCAAGTGGCAGCCTGGTGAGAACATCACATCAATGGAATGAGGACCAATGAACCAGTGAACCAGGGATGGCAGGGCTGGGTCGACCAGATGGACCCTCTGGGGAACTCTTGCCACACCCAAGGGGCACAGTGACCACAGGGCACGGGGACCACCCACAGCAGCCGTCTGCTGGCCTCCACCCTCGGGACAGTGTCTGGAACCCAGGACAGAGAGGGACACATCGGATCCTCCCCCACAGGGCAGTGCACCCTGGGGGCCCACCTTGGAAGCCCACTGTCCTCCACCCCATGTGGCTCCAGGGAGAGGCTCCTGGAGCCCTGGCACCCACTACCTCGCCCTCCTTGGCGGCCCTACCAGTCTCCAAGGACCCTATGATGAAATGGTGTCCCAGTCAATCCATATTAAACAGAAAAAAGAACCCATCTCCTTGTGGTATATATACATATACATACACACACACACACACACACACACACACACACACACACGGAATACTACTCAGCCATAAAAAAGAATAAAATAATGCCATTTGCAGCAACATGGATGGACCTAGAGATTATCAGACTAAGTGAAATAAGTCAGAGAAAAACCAATACTGTATGATATCACTCATATGTGGAATCTAAAATACAAGTCAAATGAACTTAGCTACCAAAAAAAAAAAAAAAAAGACTCACAAATATAGAGAAGAGACACGTGGTTGCCAAGGGGGAGGGAGGGACGGATGCATTGGGAGTTTGGGGTTAGGAGATGCAAACTATTATATATAGGATGGATAAGCAACAAGGAGAAAGGCAAATATTATATGATATCACTTGTTTGTGAAATCTAAAATATGACACAAATGAACTTATTTACAAAACAGGAAGAGACTCACAGACACAGAACACAAACTTACGGTTACCAAAGGGGAACGGTGGAGAGGGATAAATTAGGAGTTTGGGATCATGAGATACAAACTACTATATGTAAAGTAGATTAACAACAAGGACCTACTGTATAGCACAGGGAACAATACCCAATATTTTGTAATAACCTATAATGGAAAAAAACCTAAAAAAGAATATATATACACACAGATATAAATATGTACATATGTATAACTGAATCACTTTGCTGTATACCTGAAATGAACAAAACGCTGTAAAACAACTATACTTCAATTTAAAAAAAATCCTCTCTAGTCAAAAAGAAGTGAACACCCTCAGAACTAGACCTTCTTTCACTGAATTCCGCGGAGCAAGAGAGTTCTGATGTTCTGACTTAGAGATACTTCTTTTGGTGCACTGGTTATACAGCGACCAGCTTCTAGCTGCTAGATGACCTCGACGATCATTCAAGAACAGTCCTCCATCTACCCACAAGGAGCCAAAAGCCAGAGAATAAAATAATCATCCACCGAGTCATGATCACAAAGAATCGCTATCACAACTCTCTGACGGTTCGCCGTGAATCCCCCAGAATCAATCCATCGCAGCGATGGACGAATAAATCATTTCATTCCCACTTTCAGATCACGGAAACTTTTATAAAGACGTGCAGGTTGTAGGTTTCCATAACACGTTCACAGGGTTTAGTTCAATGCCTGGTGAGACTCACTTTAATCAATGCACATTTGTACCAAAAAATGGAACCGTGCATTTAGCAGAGAAGAAATGGAATAAGTGTGTGGTTCATGTTTTAATGCAGGATCCCAAGGCGCTGCTCAGGCCCAGGTCTATTCACCAACAGAATAAAATTCCTCTTCGACACAGGTGCGGTCTCCAGTTTATGACACTCTGCCGGCTAATCCTCGTGCACGAGAATAGAGTCCTTAGGGACGAGAGAGTGGCCACGTTGCGATAAAAACCATGCAAAGCATGGGGCCCTGGCGGCTTTAGAGTCTCGTAAACCCTGCTGCCCCCAACCCGCCCCCCGAGACTGAGCCCTGTGTCCCCAGCAACACGATGCCCGGTGCCGGTTTATGGGCGCGCGGTCCTATGGCATGTGTCTCTGGGCCTCTTGGTCTCCTAGGAGGTGAGACCGCTTTGCTCTTGGCGTCCTACCGAGAATGGTAGCATGTTGAATCCCAGAGAATGTTGGATCTCAGCCACGTGTGTCCTCATCCCTGAACTTCGATGGCCCCGCACGGTAGGAAACAGGGCTGACAGAGCCGACGAAAGGCATAATCGCCCCCCTACATCAAGCTTTATGGTCACAGAAAGACAACCGGCCCGGGGGAACACAGCCACAGGGGGTGCGGGGGGTAAGAGCCTGCAGTGAGAGCCTCGGAGGGAGCTCACAGGGACACGCACGGACACAAGAGACACAGACACATGGATGCAGGAATAAATACAGACACACAGATACATAACCAAAGACACACAAATGCAGGACAAAAAAAGATGCACACAGACGCAGGAATAAATACAGATGCACGCAGGCGTCCACACACAGACGCAGGAGTAAACGGGCACACACAGACATACAACTGCAGAGACACACACAGATGCGGAACAAAGATGCGCATACATGTAAACTTATACAGACACAGCTACACACACACACACACGGACACACGTGCACATATGCAGACACACATAAACCTGGATACACACATGCACACGCACACACAGCATCAGGGACCACACAGGCTTTCACAACAAAGTAGGAGGACCTCATCCCTCGAAGAGCATTTGCTTAGAAGCCTGGACTCTCCCTGCCGTCTGGGGTGACACGCAGGGGACAAAGCCACTCAGCATCCCCACCCCCGACAGCGACTTCGTCACACGGGAGGAAAACGTAGCCCTGAGTTTCCTGGTGTTCCAGGAACCACGCCTGCACCGTGCACACAGAAGGTCCACCGCCGTGTCCGCTGGAAGCAAAGCTTGCGAACTAATTAGACAATACGACACGGCTCCTCTGAGGCTGAGCAAATTCCAGGCAACGCCGAGGTAAGGAAGTAAAACGCTGACCGGCCACGCATCCCAAGACGCCCTCACGGCTTCCCTACTGTAGGAGAAACGGAGCTCCTCCCCAGAGAGGCGCATGAAAAAGGATGTAAGATGCCAAATGAGGTGCGTGAAGAATAGCACCTGGTCCTGACTTTCTCCTGGACGTCCAAGAATCTCCAGGACCTGAGTCCCAGGACACCCCCTACCCCCCACTTTTTCTCGATTCCTCCAATGCACAAGGCGTTGGCTTCACCAGGAACACGCCCAGAGCCTTCTGCGAACAACGTGCCTCTTTTTTCCAGGGTCCAAGTGTCCCCAACCCTGAATTATCAGCCCTTTGCATGTCACGGCCATGGTGGTTAAGGGGACCCGCATCCCGGCGAGGGTGCACGGGCTGCTTCTCAAAGGCAGACCCTTCCAGTCAAGGGGAGCTTCCTCAGTCCATCCCCGATGGATTTTACCCAAAACACGCCCAATCGCAGTGTTGGGTGCGAGGGGCTGGCCACTTGAAATGGGAGAGGGTCTCACCTGCACCGCAGAAAATGCGTAAATACTCTCTACTCCCTTACAGGGAAAACCAAGGCTTTAGGGACGAAAGTTTCCATGTGTTTTAACTCACTCCAAGCGTGGAAATCGTGGAAATTCACCCAAATAAAAGGTGTATCACATGTTGCTTGCTGGAGGGCGTTCTTGGTGGAATTGTGTCCCACGACCAAAGTGTTAATTTGACGTCCTAGCCTGGTACCTCAAAATGGGACCTTATTAGGAAACGGGGTCTTTGCAGATGAGATGAAGTGAAGGGTCAGAGATGAGGTCCTCCTGGAGGAGGGTGGCCCTACATCCAATGACAGGGTCCTTCTAAGACACAGGAGAGAGACAAACACAGAGGAGAAGCCCCGAGAAGACAGAGGCAGAGACGGGAGGGACGCGGCCACAAGCCCAGGGATGCCTGGAGCCCCCAGAAGCTGGAAGAGGCAGGAAGGACCCTCCCCTGGAGGCTCTGGAGGGAGCGCAGTCCTGGGACACCCTGACCTCAGACGTCTGGTCTCCAGGATGGGGGAGGATGGAGGTCTGTGGTTTTAACCCACCTGATTTGTGGTCATTTATGACAACGACCCCAGAAAACCAATTTACGGTGCAACGAAAGCAAAGCACCCAGGTTACAGCACTTACGTGAGAATCAACAAATGCAAAATTAAATTTCAGAGACACGCTTGTCTTGACAAACAGGCACATGGCTCACACCACGTATTTACAGATGCTATGACGGTCTGCCTTGCAAAACTCAATGGGTCCGCTCTTTGGTAGGGCAAAACGTTTAGCCCTAAAATATTTTAATCGCTTTTCTACGTCAAACATAAGTAATAAGAAAACATTTTGAAGGTCTTGAAGCAACAGAACACAGAGTATAAACCCCGAGACGTACGCCGTGGGAGACCATTTCCACAGGCCTCAAAGCATGTTCAGTACATCTGGGACCACCCTTCACCAGCTGCCCCTCGTCGGGCAGCAGAAGAGCTGAAAGACTTTGTCCTTTATTCTAACAACCTTGGAAAGCCACGGGGGTGGGCGATGCTGCAGGTACGGACATGATCTAATTGGTATTTTAGAGAATTCTCCGACTAGACAGAGAATGGCTTACAGGAAGGGCAAGAGAGGCCAGCCAGGAGGAGGTGTTTGCTCCAAAGGCGTAAATTTGAAAACTTCAAATCTTCAAAGAAAACTGTCTACTCACAGCACTTCCGACACCCAACGTGTGGCTCTTCCACACCGAGCAGGTGTCCAGTTCTCCTGGGACACCAGCTGGGTGCCGTTCACTTCAATTCAACTCTGATAGGAGCCCGGGGGCGCGCAGACCTCACGGGGTAGACTCGGTGCCCCAGGACGGCTCCCACGTCAACCCCAAGCGCAGGGACTGGGTCCCCAGGCCGCCCACACTTGTGTCCGACAAGGCTACACACGGAGGGTCCCCGTGACGCCCTCCTCAGAGAACGCAGGCAACACGTCGCTGACTCACCCGTTTATCAGAAAGGCACGAACAGCCAGAGAGAGCGGTGGAGGGCGAGGCCCGGGGGCGCCCCGAGCGCCGGAGCTCCTGTCTCCGTGGAGCTTGGGGGGCGTCACTCTGCCAACGTGCGGACCCGGAAGATCTCGGAACCCCTCCACGTAGAGAGTTTACGGGTCTGCCGCCAGGCACGACCGTCGGAAGCCGCGCGCACCTGGAGCCGCTCGAGCCCCGCCCCCTCTGCGCTCCATGGCGCCTGGGGGCGGGGCTGGACGGGCCCACCCTCGCGTCACGTGGTTGGTTCCTCCGGGCAACCGGCCCGCACCTCGCAGGGCTACGCCTCAGCGCAGACTCGGGCGCGGCGCGGCTCGTCCCGAGGGGCGCAGGATGCTCCTCTGGCCTGCGTCACTCAGGAAGCTCCTAGGGTGTCGGGAGCTCTGCGCCAGGAGCCAGGAGGTCACCGTGCATTCGGATGCGCCCTAAATCCAATAATAAGCGTCCTTATACGTAGAATATTGTATAGTATGGTTTATATATAATTTTGTATATGATTATAATTTTAATTATACATAAATTACAATATATGAGACACATATACAATTATATATAGATTGTACACATTATATACATTTATAAACTATATGATATATGTTATATATAAACAGATATAGTGTTACCTGTATGTTATAATCATATGGAATTATACTTATATCTATAATTATAGGTGATTAAAGATGACTATTATAATTTATAAAAGGTATATGATTATATGGCTATAAATAATATGGTATATTATATTTATATTTTAATATATATTAATTAATATTCATGCTATGTATTTAATTTTGTTCTTTATATAATATAAAATGTATTAAATGTATATTATACATTATACATATAATGTATAATATACATTATATTATATATTATAATTGTATTAATAAGATATTAATATATATTATTTCCATGTATATAATTATGTTACAATATATAGTAAATTTATATGTAATTTATATATATAAATTATAATTAATATACTATAAATTTATCATAATATATAATATGATTGCCATACAATATATACACTATAATACATATAATCATATACAGTACAATATATAAGGTAATAATATATATCATTGTATACAGTATAATATATATTATAGAGTGCAACCTATAACAGTATAATACAATGAATATTATATTTTATATACTTATATGTATATAATTTATATACAAATCATACATTACATTTATGTTTTCATGAATCTTATACAATATGTAGTTAACATATCATGCACAATGGAGACGCAAAAATGTTATTTGAGACCCCAATGCATAATTTTCTTTAACAGACTCTACGGGGTTTCAGCAAGACGGGGGATAGGATTCAAAAACTGGGGAAGAAAGGTGGCGTCTCCCCAGGCACCTTCCGGTCCCTCATGCGATGCCTGGGACGTGAGCGCGGCGGTGGTGAAGGCTGCGCGCTGGGTGCCCAGTCGCAAGGAGTGTGGACTCCGGGAGCCACAGCCCCTGGGCTCCATGCAACAGCTCCTCCGACTAAGGACGGCCCCTCTCTCCTCCCCCAGGCAGCCCCTGACCTGTGACCCCAGACCCCTGCCCATTCCCTGACCCCCATCTCCCCTCCTTCCTCCTACCGACTCCATTCCTCCCAAAGCCCCACCTGCCCTTCCCTACTCATCCTAGAACCAGCTCTGCCCAGGACAGCAACCCCACCACTCACTGCACTCCTGCCGGACGGGCCCTGCGTCCTGACTCCCACCCCATCCACACACACCCCTGTCTTCTTTCCCAGGCCCCTTCCCCAGCTGTATCCGTGGGGCTCTCCAGAGAAGCAGAACCAATGGGATGTGTGGATGGAAAGAAGATAGGTAGATAACAGATGGATAGATGATAGATAGATTCATAGATAAATAGATGATAGAGATAGATGGAGATGATAGATAGATAGATGATAGATGCATATAGATATAGATACATATAGATAGATAGCCATGATATATCCTCCCTCCACTTTTGTTCTATTCAGACCTTCAACTGATTAGATGAGGCCCACCCACCCTGGGGAAGGCCACCTGCTTCACTCAGTCCACTGATTCACATGCTCATCTCATCCAGAGACACCCTCCCAGACACGCCCAGAATCACATCTGACCAGCTGTCTGGGGCCCTGGGATCTATAAAGTTAAGCTGACACAGAATTAACCATCACGGCTGGGGAGCAGCATCAATACCCATGCGGAGGGGGAGAAACAGGGTGGACCCCCCACGTCTCTCTGCAAAGCCAGCCAGGAGAGGCCTCGCGGCTCTGGGGCTCTTCTTGGGAGCATCAGCCTGCAAGGAGAGGTCAGGGCGCTCACGCCCTCCTGTCTCGACAGAATCTGCGAGCCCCCCATACAGACATCGTCCCAAGCTGGCAGGAAGCTGAGGAAACCTCTGTCGTTCCTCTCTCCGTGTGGCCTGTTCCAAACGCCTGACGGTATAAATCCCCATCAGAAGGAAAGAAGCCGTTTCATCTGGGCGCTTGGATGCGAACCCGTCTTCCTCGCGGGGGCTCACCCCGACTATATCAACGGGCAGAATTCAACAGAAATCATTCTCCTTGCCCTCGGAGAGATGCAGCCGAGGGAAACAAAGACCTTCAGGGTCAGCTCCTGGGGTCCCTTCCTATTTACTGCACTCCGCAGAAATCCTTAGAATCCTTAGAATTCCTATAAACAAGGGGTCGCATTTGCAGGTGAATTGGGACGACCTTGGCTGCCTGGTGTTCACACGGGAACGGAGGATGCTCTTCCCGCTCAGTAAAGCACATCTGATGCAAACAGTCCTCTTCCTTCCGCTTTGCTCGTCCTCGGATGTTTCTGAAATCCAACCCAGGTTTGTAGGCAAGATTGAGGTGAAGACGGCAGTTACCCCCGGTGACCCCAAACCGGGTAATCCAGGAAGATGTCATCCTGAGATCCTTCAATTCATCCCATGTGCAGAGACCCTGTTTCCAAACACGGTCACAGTCACAGGTTCTGGAGATAAGGATGTGAGCACATTTGGGGGGGACCCCCACTGAACCCAGGCCACGCTAGTATTGCCATATTGTAACCACATAATCAATCCATGAATGGGGGTTGTCCACAGCAACCCAAACGGCCAGCACACAAGATGGACAACCCTCCCTGCAAAGACCCAGAATGGAAATTAATCTCAGAAACACAGCTGCCCCTGAACGGATACCTTCCTGGAAGTGACAAGCTCGTGACTGCACGAAACCGCCGTATAAGCAGGTACGGCGAGACACTCATTTTCTGCTTATTTTTATAAATTCCCGAACCTAGGTCGGAGGTAATAGATTTCCTTTTCCAAAGAATATGCCTCAGCATCTCCGTATATAAATAACCTGCTTATTCAGGGGTAAATCTAGCAGCGTGGATGGGATCGTTCAAACAGAAACAGCGAAGGAGAAGAAAATGAAATGTGCAGACTCCAAAGGTTACAAATTGTGGGCAAAAAACCTGAAAGAGCGCATGTGCAGTCACAAAAGAAACAGTCTGCTCTGGAAATAAGCACGTGGGAGAAAAAGAAGCACTCGCCTGCGCTGCGGCGGGGTGGGGGGGGGATCATGAACCAACACAGGTGGAAGCAGGGGATGTCCCCCACTCCATCATCACCTGCCTCACCTGGGGAAGGTTGTCTGGACCAACCAGTCTCCTCTGTAAACCAGGGATTGGATATGGGTTTGGACGCTGCATCAAGGTTCCCAAGACCCCCCAGGATTGACAACTGTCTGGAAGGACTCAGGCTCATTACAAGGTGGAACTCATGGTGGTGGTTTAGTCCCGTGAACGGATACAGAGCAAAATTAGCAAAGGGAAAGCTGTGTGGGGTGGATCCTGGGGGGAACCAGGTGCAAGCTTCCAGGGGCCTGTCCCTGTGGAGTCGCACAGGATGCACTGAAGTCCTCAAGCAACGAGCTGTGACCACATGTGTGAAATGTGGTCGCCAGGGAATTTTAACTGAATACAGTAGCGCTCAAACACTGTGACTGTGCCCCCAGGGGACACTTGGCAATGTCTGCGGACAGTTTTGGTTTTCACCACTGGGGAGGGGATGCTCCTGGCACGTGGCGGGTGGAGACCAGGGAAGCTGCTGCACAGCCCACAGGGCTCGGGACGCCCCGCATCAGAGCGTCACCCAGCCCCGATGTCAGTAGTGCTGAGGCTGAGAAACCGTGACCTAACATGAGAGACTATCTATCTATCATCTATCAATCATCTATCCATCCATCCATCACTTCTATCTATCATCTATCTATCATCTCATGTATCTATCTATCCACCCACCCATCCATCCTGTCTTATCTACCCATATATCCTCTCTCTATATATAATCTATCTATACATCCATCCATGTCTATGTATCTATATATCTATCCATCCATCCATAACCTCTCTCCGCACCCATTTATCCATCTATCTATTCATCCATCCATCCATCCGTACCTATCTATCTACCTACCTACCTACCTATCTCAGTGGTTCATAACTGGGGATGACTTGGCCACCCAGAAGGACACTTGACAATGTCTGGGGACATTTTTGGTTGTTACAACTTTGGGGAGGATCCTACTGGCTGCTGGCGGGTGGAGACCAGGGAATCTGCTCCACAGCCCACAGGACACAGGACGCCCCACAGCAGAGGGTCATCCAGCCCCAGATGTCAGCAGTGCTGAGGCTGAGACACCCTGTCTAGCATGAGAGACTATCTATCTATCTATCTATCCATCCATCCATCCATTTATCTGTCTATGGCTGTGGTTCTAAACCAGAGATGACTTTGCCCCCAGGAGGACATATGACAATGTCTGCGGACGTTTTTGGTGTCACACTGGGGGGAGGGGGTGCTCCTGGCACCTGATGGGTGGAGACCAGGGAAGCTGCTGCACAGCCCACGGGGCCCGGGAAGCCCCGCCTCAGAGAGTCACCCAGCCCCACATGTCAGCCGTTAAAACTGCTCTAAGGAAGTCCTACCACCATGAGTTTTCAAAACATTCTTTTCTCTCAGTCTTTCCCAGACTTGGTACCAACGACATCTGGCACCTGAAAGGCCGCACATGCCCGGCTTGTCAGGAAAAGACTTTTAACGGGAAAACGCAGAGGTGGGTGGGAATGTGAAATTGGAAGAGGATGGCTGACTTCAGGAGGAAGACGGACGGTTTACAACTCGGACACGGAAAGGCCAGGAGAAGAGCGAGGAACAGAACGGAAGGCTCAGGGGAGCAACCACGCCGGGAAGCGGGCGGCATGGATTCGTGTATTAATTCAAAGCAGGAAGCGAGGATGCAGGGCGCCTCCCGGTGCAGCTGAGATGTTGGTCTGTGACGTGTCACGGGGAAGCCGGGGCTCACCTGGTCCAGCCTCACCGGCTCAGGAAGCCTCGTTAAAGTTGCTGAAAACGAACACGGGGGGCGTGAGCCACAGGCAACAGAAGCCACAGCTGAGGAGGCAGGAAACACAGGCTGTGGGGAACCCAGGGCTGTCAACTGAGCCCGGGAGGGGATCAAAACCAGCCTGCGCAGTTAGACATACACGACCTTCTCCTCCCCTTTCACCTGGCCCTTCGTGGTCAGCAAACGTCACGGCCTTTGAAAAGCGCAGGACCTGCCCTCCGTGGACCCCGTGTGGCCGTCCCCCAGGGAATGACACACAAAGGGCCAAGCAAGAAGATGCCCTGAGCATCGCTCCCTGAATCCCCTCCTCCACCCTGCGCGCCCCCACCCCCAGCCCCAGGCAGCCACTGACCTGCTTCCCGTCACTATGGCATTGATCGCACCGCTTAGAACGTTCTAAGCAGGGGATTTCCAGACGTTTACATTTTCCTAGAAATGGAAGGACACCGTGTGTTCTTTGGGGTTCTAGCTGCTTTTACTCTGCATCGTTATTTGGAGATTCCTTCACCTTTCTCCTTCTGACACTTCCGTGCCAGGCTTCTTTTTTTTTTTTTTTTGCTTTTGATTTCTTTTTTCTTGAACGGCCCATTTCAATGAATCAAAGAGGTAGATCCCTAGAATACATCCCCCCCCCAATCAATGCCACACAGTTAATCCCACACATTTTCAACCGTAAAAAATAAAATCCTGACCTAAAAAAGAGATTGGAAGCTACGTGTATGCTTTTATAAAGGAATGCCTTTCAAAACACGACAGACAGAGGTGGACACGGTGAACAGAGACTGGATGATTTGTTTTCCTATCAAATTAAAAATGGCAAATCAAAGTAACTTAAGCGGGAGGGATAAATTGGGAGATTAAGAGTGACATAGACACAGGACTATATATAACACAGATAACTAATAAGAACCTACTGTATAGCATGGAGAACTCTACTCGGTGCTCTGTAATGACCTATATGGGAAAAGAACCTAAAAAAAGAGTGAATACATGTATATGTATAACTGATTGACTTTGCTGTACACCTGAAACTAACACAACACTGTAAATCAACTCTACTCCAATAAAAAATTTTTTTAAATAAGTTAGGGACTTCCCTGGTGGCACAGTGGTTAAGAATCCGCCTGCCAATGCAGGGGACACGGGTTCGAGCCCTGGCCTGGGAAGATCCCACATGCCTTGGAGCAACTAAGCCCGTGTGCCACAGCTACTGAGCCTGTGCTCTAGAGCCCGGGAGCCACAACTACTGAGCCCACGTGCCACAACTACTGAAGCCCCGGCGCCTAGAGCCCGTGCTCTGCAACAAGAGAAGCCACCGCAATGAGAAGCCCGCGCACCACAAGGAAGAGTAGCCCCCGCTCGCCGCAACTAGAGAAAGCCTGCACGCAGCAACGAAGACCCAGCACAGCCATTAATTAATTAATTAATTAATTTTCAAAAGGTTAAAAAAACTTAAGTGGCAAATTACAAACTGATTGGAAACGGGCAAAGCAGGCAAACGGGCTTTTTGCACAAAGTCATCACGCTTTGCACGCAGGCCAGGACTCATATTTTTCCAGCTGAAACCCCCCCCCCCTTCAAGTATTTATCAATAGGAAAAGTGCCTCAGAAACACACAGTAATTAGCCCTGCGAGGAGGGTAACTGACACTTTTCCGATCCTTTCTTCCTTTCTCTACATCCTGCTGTTTTCCACAGGGACTGTCTTCAATTTTGCTGTTTGAAGCCACTTGTGTTATTTCCGTGAGAGCCTCGTTTCTTGTCAACGGAGACTCTGTTCTCAGGCGGCCCTGGGGACCTGGCTGTCATGTCCAGCCACTCTCCTCCGGGCACAATTTGGACGGTTTCCGGAGTATCAAGAGCTCTGTGTGTTGCATCAGCTCGGGAGGTGGGCAGCCGGGATTGGAGTGGGATGTCTCTGCACGTGAAAATGCACCTGGGGAAAGGTGACTGCTAGCAGCGGCCGGCGGTCCAAGGCTGTGGTTTCCGCTTTCTTTTTTAATTAATTAATTAATCTATTTATTTATTTATTTTTGGCTGCGTTGGGTCTTCACTGCTGCGCGCTGGCTTTCTCTAGTTGCGGCGAGCGGGGATTCTCTTGTTGCGGAGCACAGGCTCTAGGTGCGTGGGCTTCAGTAGTTGTGGCACGTGGGCTTCAGTAGTTGTGGCTCGCGGGCTCTAGAGCGCAGGCTCAGTAGTTGTGGCACACGGGCTTAGTTGCTCTGCGGCATGTGGGATCTTCCCGGACTAGGGCTCGAACCCGTGTCCCCTGCACTGGCAGGCGGATTCTTAACCACTGCGCCACCAGGGAAGTCCCTGTGGTTTCCTCTTGGTGCAGCCTGGTCTCCGGTACTCGACAGGGAAAAGTCCAGCAAGGCTGCAAGCAGCCCGGGGCCTAAATGATGCAGATAAAGAGGAGGGGGCGGGGCATGGGGGTCGGGCGGGCAGCCCTACTCAGCTGGCATGGGGAGAGGACCCCCTCTCGGGAAGCAGCACTTAACCCAAAAGCCAGCGTCGGCACCAACAAGCCACACGGGGGTGATGAAAGCATCTCACAAAAAAGGCATCGGGAGTGTGTTCTGGGCGGAAGGGATCCAACTCCTATTATTTTTACAAATCCTCCCGGTTTCCCAAAGTCCTTAGGATAAGCAGGGTCACGTTTATCATCATACAAATGACCTGTCACCTTTTCCTTCAAAAAGCATAAAAAGCGATAAAAGCCGAAAGGGAGTTGATTCTTTTCACGGGACAAATTAAGCAGAAGCGGCCAACGCATCCGACGGAAGCCAAAGCAAAGCCGAGGAACTGGGGATTCATCTGAGGAAACAGATACCTGGGGTCGATAATCCTGTAAAAAGCTAAGTCTCCTAGTTACGGCAGAAACGCAAATGAGTCCACGTGTCATAAAGACTAAGGTGCACTCTTCGGTGGAACGGTCCCTCCGACTGGACCGGCACAGTCTTTCTGGGTGGAAGTCTGCCCACATACATGAGTCTTGGGTCCTCAGATCTGAGTCGGAAATCAGTATTTTACAGTTATTTCTCGACCCCATATGGATCAAACCAGGGTCACTGTCGGTGGCTTTCTGGGACCAGCACACGCTGTGGGATTTATCGTCTGCCTGTGGGATGAAAAGTCTAATCCCTGAGTCATCCCCAGGGACCACACCTGAGGGTCCCACATCCCCTCCGGGGGCCCAGTCTGGGGTCTGGCTTGGAACCCGTTTGCTGAATGAATCAATCCGTCCATTAATGATTCAATGAGTGAGGACATCCATAGGTTACCTACAGTGAAAACAGTCAGAAATGACCTAAACGTCCTTCCAAAACAGAAGCCATTCAATGTATTTACGCAGCCATCAGAAACCACATGGTTAAGGAAACTTCCAGAATGTGGAGGAAAGACCCTAATGAAACAGTAGACAGACGTGATCAGTCTATTTTTAAATGTTTGGTGCCTAGCAAAGAAATACACCAATCATAACTAGCGGTTATATCACCAGGACGTGCAACTTTTAAGCATACTATCTTTTTCCTAACTCTTATTGAAAATCCTCAAGTTTTGTGTTAAATTATAAAGGAAAAAACCATGCACTTTCAAAGCGGTTTTGTAGTTTCTTGCATTAAGTAACTGAAATGTATCTGATGCCTACGTTATACAAGAACTGGCCTTGACATCTCCGCATGTCCTGTCCCCGGGGGGGCACAGGTGGGCCAGTCAGCAGGCAGCCTGGGTGGGTGTGCCCTGCACCCCGCTCCCCCATGTCTGGCTCCATTGCTATGTCAGCTGTCCCGTCTGAGGCTCTGTTTCCTGTTCTCCCCACTTATAAGTTCTCTTCCCCCCTCACAAGTTCTCTTCCCCCCTCATCCGTGACTTCAGCCACGCCAGACGACTTCCCGGCCGGAAATGTTTCTTCCTGTCTACACCAAGGCCACGTGCTCTCGAGGCCCTCCCTCCTCACGCATTCCACCTAGAAGCAGCGGGGGACTCAGCTTCCCCCCACGTAATGAGCCAGGAGGACCTGATTTTCTGAGACTGGGGGGGCGTTGAGGGTGGACCTTGTGTCCACACCTCATTTATTGTCTCTCCAGGGGAGCAGTGATGTTTATTTCCTTCCTGGAAAACCACGCTTTCAACAAAACATTTCTACTAGTGCCTTCCCATCCAAAGGGCCAAAATATTCCCCAGGATTACATAGTACCTGTTCACAAGCCGTCCCTCTGATGCTGGACCAACTCCATGGAAACCGGAAGTTGAATCCCTCTGTCCACAGCCTTTTATCTCCTTTCCATACACACTTGACATTAGGTTTGGGGGCCGTAGACTTTAAATAAAAGCTGGAGTTGTCTGTCTTAGTCGCAGGACCCCGGTATCCCCGCGACAGAATTTTCATTACCCCTTCCACCTAAGCTCAAATGGGGACACAGAGCCCAGGCTGGCTTGATTTGGAAAAACAAAGGACTGTGACATGTCCCTTAAAACAGTCCACACATCATCCCTCTTCCACGTAGCAACAAAGTGACTTCTAGTCATCCAATGACCATCAGACCCCAGCCCCAGCACCAGCACTCCCGGGCTCAAAGCTCCGTGCTGATGCCCACTTCCAGAAAGTCAGTGATGGTCTGTGCCTCCGTTTCCCCATCCAGAAAGTGAGTATAAGAATGCCTGCCTTGGGGGAAGGTTGATAATGAAAATAATGAACGAAATGCGGAAAGCATGCAGGATGGTGCCCCGCACAGACTGCATGCCATATGGCTGTTAGCACTTTAAAAAAATATTATGATCATTATTAATCATTATTACAATAATTCTATAAACACAAGGGAGAAAATGGCTTCCTGAGATTACATATCTCAGTGTGTGTTTAGCCAGACATAGAGAACAGACTTGTGGACATAGAGAACAGACTTGTGGACATAGAGAACAGACTGGTGGTTGCCAAGGCAGGTGTGGTGGGGAGGGAAGCATTGGGGGTTTGGGGTTAGCAGATGCAAACAATTATATATAGGCTGGATCAGCAACGAGGTCCTACTGTAGAGCCCATGGAACTCTACTCAATACCCTGTGATAAACCATGGAAAAGAATATAAAGAAGTATATCAGGTGTTTTGAACCCTGTGTTATTAAAAGCCAAAACAAAGCAAGAAAGCAAGAAGAGAGAAATAAACAGAACAGGGAGAGAGGGGAGGGAAGGAAGGAAGGAAGGAAGAAGAAAAAGAAAAAAAGAGAAAGTTGAGTCAGGATTGGCAAACTCCATTGGAGAATGTAGGGGAAATTCATACCCAATACAGGAAGATTTATACTCAAAATTTTTCTTTTATTCAGACTTTAATTCAGTTGTGCGGAATACCTCTTTCCATGGCCACCTGGAATAAATGAGGTGTCTCTGTAGTTGTAAAAATAATGCACAGAGATGCCAAGTATTTGAATAAATTGTAACGTTGTAAAAAACAAAAGTGTTTGGAACACATAAGTTGCCTATACTTATAGACAGACCACAGAATAAGCTTTCAGATTATACAGAGACAAGCAGTGTGACCGGGGATTAAAGACACGGACATAGTCTTATCATCCCGGACACACACGGGTGTAGACACACACGCAGGGTCATAAATACAGACCCGGAGATATCTACGGACAGGCGCCATCCTTGGACTATATATTATAGAACCAGGTATAAACAGATGCTGTACAATTACAGAAGTAATACATGTAGTCATACACTGGTCCAGTCTCCACGTAAAACAGCAGGACAATTACTAGAAGTCATAAGTCAGACACGAGTAGATGGGAAGCCACTTCCGACCCAGAATCCCCGGCAAAGCGAACGCCCCGAGCGCCACCACCAGGCATCTTTCTTCGGGACAGACCACAAAGTGAATATATAACAAAGTGAATCAGTTATACATATACATATGTTCCCATATCTCTTCCCTCTTGCGTCTCCCTCCCTCCCACCCTGCCTATCCCACCCCTCTAGGTGGTCACAGTGCACCGAGCTGATCTCCCTGTGCTATGCGGCTGCTTCCCACTAGCTATCTATTTTACGTTTGGTAGTGTATATATGTCCATGCCACTCTCTCACTTTGTCCCAGCTTACCCTTCCCCCTCCCCGTGCCCTCAAGTCCATCCTCTACGTCTGCATCTTTATTCCCATCTCACCCCTAGGTTCTTCATGACCTTTTTTTTTTCTTCTTAGATTCCATGTATCTGTGTTAGCATACAGTATTTGTTTTTCTCTTTCTGACTTACTTCACTCTGTATGACAGACTCTAGGTCCATCCACCTCACTACAAATAACTCAATTTCCTTTCTTTTTATGGCTGAGCAATATTCCATTGTATACATGTGCCACATCTGCTTTATCCATTCATCTGTTGATGGACACTTAGGTTGCTTCCATGTCCTGGCTATTGCAATCAACGTGATACACCATATTAACAAATTGAAGGAGAAAAACCATATGATCGTCTCAATAGATGCAGAGAAAGCTTTTGACAAAATTCAACACCCATTTATGATAAAAATCCTGCAGAAAGTAGGCATAGAGGGAACTTTCCTCAACATAATAAAGGCCATATATGATAAACCCACAGCCAACATCGTCCTCAATGGTGAAAAACTGAAACCATTTCCACTAAGATCAGGAACAAGACAAGGTTGCCCCCTCTCACCACGCTTATTCAAAATAGTTTTGGAAGTTTTAGCCACAGCAATCAGAGAAGAAAAACAAATAAAAGGAATCCGTGTTGTGCTTTGTGGCCCAATTCTCGACGCCACCGAACGAATTGTCCGGAAATTGTCACGCTCGAAAATCTCAGGTAAACAGCTCAGTGGAGAGGAAAGGAAAGACAGGGGCGGGGACACAGGGAAGCATCCCTCTGGCTAACTGGGGTTGTACCATCTCGGCACAGACGTTTTAAAGGGGACGGGGAGGCTGTCGACACGGCAGGCCTCATCAAGGGAACATCTGTTTGCAAACACTCATCGAAGCCTTCCCTCCGTGATGAATTTCTAGAGACGACTGGGTCGACAGAGCAGCTGGACGGGATGATGAGGCAGGAGCGCCCCCTGCTGTCCGTCGGGACACCTGCTCGCTCCCACCTGGAATGCGGCTTCCCGGATAGGACACCTGTGTCCTCCAGCTCCCTGCCACCCCTACCAATGCAGGTTCCTCACCCTCCTGCTGCTTCTCCCGAGGCAGGTAGCAGGAACCTGTCCTCCAAAGCCAGCAGATTCCTTCTGCGGCCTGGGTCATCGCGTCTGCGCTGAGGGGAATGTGCCTACAGTTCTTTATAGGGGATTTGTTTTAATGATGGAAAAAAGACGCAACATCAAATTGACCATTTTTAAGTGTACAGCTCAGTGGTCTTGAGCATATTCACGTTGTACAACCATCTCCAGCGTCACCTCCAGAACTCTTTCATCTGCCCAGACTGAAACTGTCCCCATTAAACACCCACTCCCCAGCCCCAGGCACCCACCCTCCTTCTCTCTGTCTCTATGGATTTGACTCCCCTAGGGACCTCATATAAGTGGAAGCCTGCAGGATTTGTCCTTCTGTGACTGCCTTGTGTCACTGAGCCTCATGTCCTCAAGGTCCATCCACGTCGTGGCCTGCGTCAGAATTTCCCTCCCTTTTTAGGACTGAGTAATATTCCACTGTGTGCATGGACCCCATTCTGTGTGTCCATCACCCATGCATGAACATTTACGTTTATGGACGTTTACAGTCCATATTTTGGCCGTTGTGAATAACGCTGCAGTGAACGTGGGTGTGCAAAGACCTCTCCGAGTTTCTGATTCTTTTGGGTAAATACTCAAAGCCTGCATCCTATGGTAGTTCGGTGTTTAACTATTTGAGAAACCTCCATTCTGTTCTCTGCAGCAGACACACCATTGTACATTCCCACCAACACCGCACAAGCATTCACGTTTCTCTACATCCTCGCCAACACTTGTTATTTTCTGGAGTCTCTTTTGATAGTAGCCATCCTGAGAGATGTAAACCTGTTTATGATTAATTTTAGAATCTATTTTCCCAACTGAAGTCTCCTATACTAATTAGGTTTTGATTTGCTGCTAGCTTGATGACTTGGGTGGCGGGTCAGGTATCTGGAGGATGGCTTTACTATTAAGGACAAATTTTTAAAGCAATTTCTACTTTTCCAAAGCTAACCATTTTGTAGCCATGTCCATCTATAAGCATCATGAAGATCACTTATTATTCTAAAAAGTAAAATAATGTTCATAGCTGCACTATTTACAATAGCCAGGACATGGAAGCAACCTAAATGCCCATCGATAGAGGAAGAGATAAAGAAGATGTGGTACATATGGAATATGACTCAGCCATAAACAAAATAAAATCATGCCATTTGCAGCAACATGGATGGAGCTAAAGACCGTCATATGAGGTGAAGTCAGTCAGACAAAGAAAAATATCATATGATGTCGCTTATCTGTGGAATCTAAAATATGGCACGGGGACTTCTCTGGAGGTCCAGCGGTTACGACTCTGCACTCCCAGTGCAGGCAGCCCGGGGTTCGATCCCTGGTCGGGGAACTAGATCCTGCATGCCGCAACTAAAGATCCCGTGTGCCCCAACTAAGACCCGGCACAGCCAAATACATAAATAAATAAATATTTTTTTAAAAAAACCCTGCTATACGGATTTACATTTGTTAAAGAATCACATTAGAAAATTTAAAATAAACGGTGCCAAGGTATTGTCTAGCTGAGGGTGGCCCTTTGAAATTCTGATAACGTCCGAATAATACCCGTTTGTACAGCCTGGCACTGAAGAAGCCACTTGCTTCCTTCCTGTCTGGGTCAGCGTCTTGGAGATCATAGATGAGACACTCCTACAGCGTGGGCTCGGCCGAGGGGAATCCCCAAGGGAGGGGGATGCACCCCCCCACCCCAGGTCTCGAAGACCAAAGGAAAGAGCTGCTCAGTTTGGGGAGAAGAACCCAGGAGAAACCTGCTAGGCAGCAGCCCCTTCTCACCCATTGGCCGACGCCCCCTCCCCGAAATCAGGCAGTTAGAGAGCCAGGCAGGTGTCCGTCACATGGGCACAGGGCAGCCCAGAGATAAACCACAGTCGACCTGGAGGACCCCGTAAGCCTTCTCCAGCACAGTTTCATCACCAGCATCTCCACAGGGCAGGGGTTGGGGGTGACAGTCCCACCCTGGTGCATCGTTCCAAACAGGACAGACTCCGCTGCTTAGCAAACGTCTCCCTGCATGCATTTGCATCGTTCCAAACAGGACAGACTCCGCTGCTTAGCAAACGTCTCCCTGCATTTGCACAAGCCCGGCAAGTCCATTTTTGCACACTCAGCCCCAGGGGTCCCATGAGATGCTAGGCGTGAAAGCTCTGTAAAAGAGGAGGGTTTGGGGTGTGCTTACTGCCATCTCCCTTCAATACCATATTTCCCTTAGATGCTCTTCCCATAGACACGGTCGTTCTGCAGGAGTGATGAAAGCCATAAATGCAAACTTTTGTTTTAATTTTAAAAAAATATTTATTTATGTGGCCGCGCTGGGTCTTAGCTTGCGGCAGGCGGGATCGTCACTGCGGCGTGTGGGATCCAGTTCCCTGACCAGAGATCGAACCCGAGCCCCCTGCATTGGGAGCCCAGAGTCTAAACCGCTGGACCGCCAGGGAAGTCCCTTTTTTAAATTTTTAAAATGACTTTTTATTGGAGTGTGGTTACTTTACAATGCTGTGTTAGTTTCTGCTGTAAGGAGCCGTTAACTTACATGGCTGGATGCATTCGGCCCTTGCACATAAAGGGGTTCCACTTTGTGCAGACTTGGGGCCCCACGTGGAGGATGCAGGAGGCATTGCAATGACCCAGGCAGCGGCAAACACGTTCTTTGGGAAATGTTCATCAGTTCAGCGTACATCGTCGTCCCCCGTGGAAGCTAATACGTCAGAGAAACAAGAGAGGGGTTTTCATTTTCTGTGACAACCTTGTATAAGAACTGTGTGTGCGTGTGTGTGTTTTTTAATCCAAAGGGTTCATGCCGTGCTATGTGTTTCAGCAGCTTTTCTTCTAAACAAGCTGACCGGGGGCTTCCATATCACCTCGGACCACGCAAATTCTTTATTGGGGCAGAAACCCTCCAGAAAGAGGTGGTGTTTCCGGCAATGGCTCCAGGGCCCTGCTGCGAGAGATGCAGCCGGCCCTACTGTACACCAGGCCCAGGGTGTCTCTCCACGGGACAGGGTGTTGGTGGGGGTCAGTGTCCCCTCCCTTACTTAGAACCTGGAGAATGATGCCTTTTATTCTTACTTTGTAATCGCCCTTCACGGGGGAAAATGATGAAAAGGTACTTGTTTTCGTGAAACCTAACATTTTCGGGGGCAAAGGCATAAAGTGTGTGTGTCTTCTCCGTTTACGGCTACCCCAGCCTCCTCTGGTTGGTGACTGCCTGGTCCGTGGAGCCAACGTCCATTAAACCACCCAACGGCGCCATCTGCTGGCAGACAGGCATCCCGGTCCTGCCCCAAGTGATCCAGCGTCGCCGTGGCAACGGGGGGATGCCTCCGTCCAAGGCTCCAGGCTGTCCAGAGAGGTATTTGGGAAGAAGCCAGAGCAGGTGATTCCCGGCGCCCTGGAGGGTCCTTCCTGCTGGGTCCACCCGGTCCCTCCCCAGGCGACGGAGCTGGACCAACGCTGGGGAGCACAGTCTGGGACCAGCAGCTGGCTTTCCATCATCTTCTGAAGGTCTTTCCAATATCTGTTTCTCTTCCTACCCCCAAGGAGACAGCGTGACCCTCCCAGAGCCCTCAGCTCAGGAGGACTCTTAAGAAATCTACGCACCCCTAAGAGCCAGTCCTGTCGTTACTGCCACGAGTATCGGGGAAGCTGCAGTGTGACCACATCCTAACCCAGTCTCCCTAGCCCGGCACTGTCGGCACTGGGGGCTGCTGGGCCACTCTCTGATGTGGGGTACCCTGTGCACTGTGGGGTGTCGGGCAGCATCCCTGGTACCCAGTTACCAGCTGCCAGCAGCGTCCTCCAATCCAGCGTGACAGCCCAAGACGCCTCCAGACACTGCCAGGTGTGTCCCCAGCAGGGGGCGGGGGGCAAAATCACCCCAGCTGAGAAGGGTTGGACGCAGTGAAAGAATCGCAGGGCATTTAAGACGAACTTTAGAGATTACCCAGTCCCGTCTGTTAAATTTGAAGGGTGAGGGTGCAGAGAAGGTAGGTGACGTGCCCGAGGTCAGCTTCCTGCTGGCTAGAAATTCCGGACCTGCAAAGCCGTGCTCCTCCGCTTCCGAGGGCTGCCCCTGGCTTCAGCACCATCGACGGCTTCCCTTGCAGAGTTCCGGCCACATCCAGAGATATATGCAAACCGGCAGGCGCTGTGTTTGCATCTCAGACACAAGCGGGGTGAGCGGCAAGGTGACCGTGGTTGCTGTGGGCAGCGGCCCCGGTGCTAGGTCCCTCCCGGGCGTGGCTTCACCCAGGAAACACGGCGGCTTTATTTATTTATTTTTGTAATTTTTTTTTTTTTAAAAGAGCATAAATCAGCTCTCCTACAAGAGCTGGGGAGAAATATGTGTGAGGGGGTCAGATTACAAGCTGGACTTCTCTGCGTGGACCTTTCATCAGCATTTGGTTTTCGAATCATGCAAATGTGTTAGTCCTCCAAAAATTAACACATAAAAAGCAGAGGCAAGGCCTAAACACTGGAAGCAAACCAAAGACCCCGAGCCGATTGGCGACATCACCTCCGGGCGACAACCGCAGTTTCTGTGACCGTGGACGCACCAATTCGTGGATATTCTAAACAGAAGAACTGCAGACAAGCCACAGCACCGCCTGGCAGTTCTCTTGTTTGCAGTAACCTTGGTTTTGCTCCTTTGGGATGACGTCATGTACAGATCAGGACAGGCAAACAAGTACTATTGATGATCTTAGGAGCAAGGCTCCGGGCGTAGGACACCACACAAGGACGGCGTTAGAAACACTGAGTAGCTGCCCGGTAACGTCCCTATGGATGGAAATGTAAATAATTCAGCGTGTTCAATCCATTTCCTAGCTCTCTCCACGGAAGGGGTCTAGAAACACTGCCCTCCCAGCAAGGGCAACTCCGCCTCTGAAAATGATTCTCCACCAACAGAACCACAGTTTCTGGGGAAAATGGACGATTCTGGAGAGGGAGAAGCAATGCAAAAGCCTGAGACATGGTGACGTCCCGAAAGCAAGGAAACCTTCAGCGGTCGGCTGTGACTGTGACCTCATCACACACAGAGGCTGTGCCCACGCCCTCGTGGACCCTCCGCATCGTGACCTCACAGGATACTGTCCCCATCACACACAGCGGCTACCTCCATCTTCCGTTGGGATACGCTGCAGAATGGTTATCAATGCCATTTTTTTGGTCGGTTTTAATTACTGCTGTGGAAGGAGAGCCATTTGGTTGGATGACTCCCCTTACCTGTGACATGAACTCAGTCCCCGGCACCCCAAGGAGAGTCTGCCAACCCTGCCCCGAGTTGACAGCACAGCGACACCCAGCCCTACCACGTATCTGTCTTGCAGGCTTGATAGGTTCTCACCAGCAAGTGTGAACACTTCTCATCCGTCCAGTCATGCAGGGCCCTGGCCAGGATGCACAGATCCGGCTCTGGAAGGCAGTCTTTAAAGAAATCTCCTGTAACCCAGGGCGAGTGCCCTGGGGTCAGCCTGCATCTCAATCCCGTTGGACCACACCAACACCCAGCAGGGAAAGGCCACCTGTATGGACCGAGCTTTCCCAGATCTTCCCAGCTGGTGACCTTTCAACCAGCCCCTGAACAAAAAGAAATCTCAGTGAAGACGATGTTTGGGGGCCCCTTTCCCTCCATCAGATCTGGACAATGGTTTTATTTTTATTTTGTTTCCGAAGGTCCCGTGTAAACAGACAGCATCCTTTAAGCCATGGATTTCAGGAGGTCCCTGGCAATGGATCAACAGCTCCATGCCGATGAGTCTAACTGGACCAACAAGGTCCATACGTGTTTCCCTGACTGCATAAAGATGCCCACGAGAGACTCTTACCTGTAGGTGATGGCCAGCACTCAACTCTCCTACCATTTTTCCTGCAAGAAGTATCAATGTGGGAAGAGAGCTTGGATAGCCCTGAGCCGTACAGGGTTACCTCAGCTGACCTGTGGTCATACTCTGCAAATTCATGGGAATTGGGGAGGATGTCTCGGGTGACATAGATGCTACCCCCTGGATCTCTTTCTTGTGCTGAGTATCCCAGGAAACAGGGACCCCAGAATATTCCCCCATGAGACAGGGCACGGAGAAGGAGGTTCCTCCAAATGGGTTTTCTTCCACTCAGTGAAGAAAGACAGGGGTTTTTCTTAGAAAACTACGGCCCAAGGGCCAAATTCGGTCAGGCGTCTGTTTGCCTACAGCCTGGAGAGAATGCAGACCCAGGAATGAAGGTCGACATGCCTGCACCTTCTACCAGCTGCCCTTGGGGACCAATCGCAGACACCCAACCTCAACGGGGTAACAGCACATAATAAAGTAGTATTTCACTTAATTCCCCCAACCTCCAAAGTCTGCTTCTTCACCCCATTTTCCAAATGAGGCACCGAAGTAACACTGATCGTGTATCTCCAAGGAGTAGGAGGAAGACTCCCCAGGGGTGGGATTAGGGTTAAGATCAGGGTGAGGCACTGCCTCTGCGCACAAAATTTAAGGGGCCCCAAAACTTAGTCATTGAGATTCAATGTATTTTAATACAATGGCTTTAGAAATCAACATTAGGGACTTCCCTGGTGGCACAGTGGTTAAGAATCCACCTGCCAATGCAGGGGACACGGGTTCGAGCCCTGAGCCGGGAAGATCCCACATGCCAGGGAACAACTAAGCCCGTGCGCCATAACTTCTGAGCCTGCTCTCTAGAGCCCGCGAGCCACAACGACTGAGCCTGCGAGCCACAACTACTGAAGCCCACGTGCCTAGAGCCCATGCTCCGCAACAAGAGAAGCCACCGCAATGAGAAGCCCGCACACCTCAACGCAGAGTAGCCTCCGCTCACCACAACTAGAGAAAGCCCGCGCGCAGCAACGAAGACCCAGCACTGCCAAAAATAAATAAAAATTAAAAAGAATTTTTTAAAAATCAGCATTAAGCCCCCCACACCCCCCAACAAATTCCTGATGGTCAAAATTTCAGAATTTTAAATCTTTATTTTTATTTATGTATTCATTTAGGCTGTACCGGGTCTTAGTTGCAGCACGCAGCATCTTTAGTTGCGGCGTGCAGACTTTTTAGTTGCAGCTAGTCTAACTGCGGGGTCTAGTTCCCCGACCAGGGATCGAACCTGGGCCCCCTGCATTGGGAGTGTGGAGTCTTAGCCACTGGACCACCAGGGACATCCCCAAATTTCAGAATTTTCAATAAAGATGGTATCCAGCCCTTCAAGGACACGATTCAGCACATTCTTGTCACCTTGAAATCAGCCTATCGGATCCAGAGCTATTCAAAAGGAGATGATCCTTCGTCTGGATCAGTCAACATTTCGGGAGTGTCTACCCCACATCTGGCCCCAGATGCAACGCTGATGGCCTGTCCCATGAGATGCCATGAACTTGGCGGTGATTTTTTTTTTTAAAGATCTTTTGCTGTAGATCATTTTATTGAATTTGTTACAATATTGATTCGGTTTTATGTTTTGGTGTTTTGGCCATGAGGCATGTGGGATCTTAGCTCCCCGACCAGGGATCGAACCCGCACCCTCTGCATTGGAAGATGAAAGCTTAACCACGGGACCGCCAGGGAAGTCCCGTGCAGGTGATTTTTTTTAAAAAAAACGTAATAGCGAGGGACTTCCCTGGCGGTCCAGTGGTTAAGACTGCACGCTTCCACTGCAGGCGGCACAGGTTCAATCCCTGGCTGGGGAGCTAAGATCCCACAAGCCGTATGGTGTGGCCAAAAATAATAATAATCATCATAGTGAATTTACAGCAGATCTAAGAGTGGATGGAAATGATATCCCCACCTGGTGTTTTTCTTCTGAGCGAGCAGAAAAATAGAACCACGAAAGGCCAGTTTCCTCCATAAATGGAGGTACAGGGCGTCTGCTGGTAAGACCTTAGTTCCTGGGACAGCATCTCTGGGAGCCACACCCCGCATTTCCAAAGCAAGAGGAAGTCCCTTCCAGCTCTCGGCAAAGCTGCTGTGGTCTCTGAGCCTTGGAAAGCCCGAGAAGCTTCTCAAGCTTCTGAGTCAGGAACTGACCCCTGACCCTACCTTCAACCCACGTCATTTACTGTCATTCATAAGTGACCTGGATTTAGATGCCTGTGTGGGTGCCCTGCGGTGGCCGTAAGAAATGGCCACAGACCAGGAAATCCACCCTCCCCCATCCTGGAGACCAGACATGTGAGGTCAAGGTGTCCCAGGGCCGCGCTCCCTCCAGAGGCCCCAGGGGAGGGTTATTCCTTCCTCCTCCAGCTCCTGGGGGGCTCCAGGCGTCCCTTGGCTTGTGGCCGCATCCCTCCCCTCTGTGCCTCTGTCTTCTCGGGGCTTCTCCTCTGTGTCTGTGTTTCTCCTCTTCTGTCTCTTAGAAGGACCCTGTCATTGGATGTAGGGTCACCCTCCTCCAGGAGGACCTCATCTCAGACCCTTCACTTCATCACATCTGCAAGCACCCTATTTCCTAATAAGGTCCCATTCACATATTCTAGGTGGACATGAATTTTGACGGGACACTGTTGAACCCAGTACAATACTCAAGAAAGAATTAATTGTAAGAAAACAATATACCCTCCCAGAGTTTTCCATCTGTCATGACTCACAGTTCTAGGTTGAGGGGAAGTATATTTGGAGGGTGAAGGAACCCACTCTGACCATCCACTGCCGCCTTCTCCCACGCCCCCCCGGGACGCATGTTTCCCCGTGGACACAGACAGCACTTGGAAACCCACCTTCACAGAGGCCGATCCGTTCATCCTCCGGGAATGAGAAGTGCCTCTTTGCCATCTGGACCACGTCCGGGATGTCAAACACGGTGACCTGAGACCCCGGGTACAGAGACATGCACACCTTGGCCACAGGCCCGGAACCACCTGCAAGCGGACACAGGACGTGACAGGGTGGGGACCTGGGTGGTACCCACACTCTGGTCTCCATAGTTACAGGTTCACCTACAGGCCCTGGAATCTAGGGGGTCTTCCTGGTTGGGCCAACCCGCATGCCAACCTTCCACACAGACTCTGACCTGACTGTGTCCTCTCGTGCCAGGGCATTTGTCCACCCGAAGACAACAGCCAAGCAGAGGAAGCCCTGGGCAAATGCTGGAGTGAGATGTGCCCGTGGGTCCCTGTGGGGGACATTTCCAGGGGACGCCCCAGTGAGAAACAAGGGGGGCCCTCCCAGCCAACGGCATGCACGTCCCAGGTCCTGGAGACCCTCCTGTCTTGTGTTTTCACGCCCAGCTGGCCCCAGGGCAGAGCAATTGCAAGTCTGCTCTTGCTTAGAGGAGCCTGCTACCAGCGAACATGGCAAAGACACCCCTTGTGCACCAGAGATCATTTTCTGAAGCCTCACATCCCTACCCGAAGGGCGACCCGTGCTTTCCGTCCCTCCTCTATGGGAAGGCAGTGCTGGGTCAGGAGGGAGCTGCGGGGTCTCCTGAAACCAGACCGAGGGTTGGTGCTCACCGCTGCCATTTTGCCCTCAACCGAGCCCCACCCCCTTATCCCGTAAGACAGGGAGAACGACCACCCACCCAGTCCTGCGTCTGTTCTGGGAGCTTCCCAGTGTCCAACGCACAGGCGTGGCCGGCCTTCCTTCTCATCCCCGCTAGCATCACAACGGAGGAGTGACATCTGCCCCCCAGGACCCCAGTAAACTCTCCTGATCCTTGCAGGCTCACACGGTGTTTTCCTCCACCAGGAAGGCAGCGTGAGAAGACTCTGCTCTCGGAGTTTCAGCAGACCAGCCTGCAACCCCGCCCAGAGGATTCTCACTGCTGTCTACACGGAGAACCACATCTGTGTCCCACGCCCTCGTCCTTGGAGCCGGTGCTAGTTGGCTGCAGTGAAAGGAGCTAGCACCACAACAGCCTTTGGGAAGTGACAGAAAGATGCTCCCCACTGTCCTACTGGGATATCCATCTTCTTCCTTCGCTGGGTCACCGGGAACTATTAAAACCAGGGTGTCCTTGTGCACTGATGGTGGAGATGTAAATTGACGCAGCCACTATTGAGAACAGTACGCAGGTTCCTCAGAAAACTACAAAATATAGTTGCCGTATGAACTTGCAATTCCACTCTTGGGCATGTATCCAGAGAAAACCATAATCTGAAAAGATCCCAAGATGCACCCCAATGTTCACTGCAGCACTGTTTCCACGTAGGACATGGCAGCAACCTAAATGTCCACTGACAGAGGAATGGATAAAGACGATGTGGTGCATATATACAGTGGAATATTACTCAGCCAGAAAAAGAATGAAATGCTGCCATTTGCAGCAACATGCATGGACCTGGAGATGATCATACTAAGTGAAGTAAGTCAGAGAAAGACAAATACCATATGATATCACTTCTACGTGGAATCTAAAATACGACATAAATGAACTTATGTATGAAACAGAAACAGACTCACAGACACAGAGAACAGACTAGTGGTTGCCAAGGGGGAGGGGGTGGGGGAGGGAAGGTCAGGATTAGCAGATGCAGCCTCGTATATATAGGATGGATACACAGCAAGGTCCTACTGCAGAGCACAGGGAACTACATGCAATACCCTGGCATAAACCATCATGGAAAAGAATATTAAAGATTGTATAAATGTGTATAACTGAGTCGGTTTGCTGTACAGCAGATGGTAACACAACACTGTCAATCAACTACACTCCAATAAAATTTTAAAATATAAGCATAACCCTATCAGAGCAGGTGCTTGGGACCTGCCTGGCGGTCCCGTGGTTAAGAGTCCTGCACTTCTACTGCAGGGGCTCGGGTTCAACCCCTGGCTGGGGAGCTAAGAGCCCGCAGCGAGGCCAAAAAAAAAAAAAAAAAAAAAAAGCAGGTGCTTGGCGTTACCTGTAGATGGCAGTGAAGAGCTCCTCGGAGGGAACCCCAAAGGCCTTCAGATACCGGTTCCTCCTGTCTCGGAAATCGGGGGCGGGCATCACTCGGGTTCTGAGACTTTACCGCACATTAGGTACCGCACACTGGTGCTCACAGACCCTATCCTTACATCGCAGACAGAACAAACAGGAAACAAGTAACCCAAGACACTCACGAATTCCTTTCTAGTTTGCAAAAAATAACTGCACGTTCAGAGCTGCACGTTACCCGTCTTGCAGGCCTCTCTGATGTGAGGAAAGAAGAAACGAAGGACAGTCTAAAGACGGTGTAACGATGCCGCGAGATGAGGCGATGCCTCGGTCCAGGAGGACTCAGCCCCTGGCACCTGGGGATGGGGCCGTCCTTGTAGCTGGAGGGCCAGCGGGCCTACCCACAGCTTCCTGCTACTCCCCTGAGGCCGGTGGGGGGGGATTTCTGGGTCCTCCTGGGCCCCGCTGCCTGATGTACAGGTGAGCTGGCTCCCCGTGGTGTGTCCTCCTTCCATCCTGGATCTAGTCTGGCCGCAGTCAGCCCCCTGCTCCTTTCATGGATATGAGGTGACCCAGCCTTCGGTCAGGTGAGGCATCTCTTTCCCACCTGACCTTCGGGAGACACTGATGAAAAATACACAGCAGCAGAAATGCGTGCCTCTGCGTGGGACCCAGATACACCAGCACGAGGCAGGAGGAAGAAGCCTGTTACTCTCCGTTGCTCCGAAAACAGAGGCTCCTTTTGCACGTGGGACAAAGCACTGAAGTCCCTCGGACCGACTCCAGAGGGTCCAGCAAGGGCTGCGGAGATGTGGCGGCGCCGCTGGTTACTCGCACCCTCGGGTGGACTCCACTGGGCTGTGTCCAGCTCCTCACGGCTTCCTTCTTTAACTGAATGGGCCCCAAGGTCAAAACCTCAGGGGGCGTCCCCTTGAAATCGCGACATCCTGCTTCTCATAAAACACAAAGCTCGGAAGCTGGGGCGGCTGTCACCCCACGGTCGCGTGGACACAACTTGTGGGAGCTGACGGGGGGCTGGCCCCTTAGACGGGCGTCCACGCTCTGCCGTGCCACTGCCCCTACTGTGCCCTCTTGTCTGGTTGTGACACGAGACCCCTGACGCTTTGGTCTCCCTCAGAGACCTACTGAGAGTCCCCTTGGCTCCAAGCTGTGGGCCCGACCCTGACGCACTTTGCGCACCGGCCCTGGGCCACCTGGAGACGCTCAGAACAGCATCGACGCCACGTGCGCGGTGAGTCTCACGTGGGTGTGATTTTGGAAGAGAAACGTGAAAGCAAACAGTGACGATAAGCGTGAATCTGATGAGCTGTACCTTTTCCAAAACCAGCGGCATAACTGGGTCCTCGGGTTCTCACGGCTAAGCTACTGGAGGCTCAAGATGGGGTTTAAGTTAAAATAATTAAGAAAGAAAATGGAGAGCCACGGTTCTCAACAATGTCAATGTCTTCAGTCGGTTGTCACAACTGGGGGAGGGGAGCTCCTGGCACCCGGTGGATGGGGACCAGGGAAGCTGCTGCACAGCCCACAGGGCCCGGGACGCCCACATCAGAGGGTCACCCAGCCCCGATGTCAGTCGTGCTGAGAAACCCTGACCTAGCATCAGAGATTCTCTCTATCAGTCACCTATTATAATTCCACCAGCTATCACTTACCGTCTATCTATCTATCTATTCAGCCAGGGTTCCCCAACCCCTGGGCCGCGGACCAGTACCGGTCCACGGCCTGTCAGGAGCCGGGCCACACAGCAGGGGGCAGACGAGCGAAGCCTCATCTGCTGCTCCCCACGGCTCGCATTACCGTCTGAACCATCCCGCCGTCGCTTGCGTTACTGCCTGAATTATCCTACTAGCCCCTCGCCCCGTCCGTGGAGAAACTGTCTTCCATGAAACCGGGCCTTGGTGTCAAAAAGGTTGGGGACTGCTGTATTCATCTCTCTCTCTATCATCTATCTAGACCCATCCATCAATATTTATCATCTTCTATCAGTATTTACCAATAATGTCCATCCATCATCATCTATCTCTCAAACTACGCATATTACCTATCAATCATCTGTCAATATCTATCATCTGTTGATCACTATCGGTACTCATCTACCAGCATTTATCTAACAATATTTATCAATAACATCTACCTATAGACTCACGTGTCTATATATCCACCTATCTACCTGTTATCTATCCATACCTAACAATAGCTGTCATTTTATCAATATCTATCTATATCTATCAATCACCTATCAAACTGTCCATATTGTCTATCAATCATCTATCATCTGTAATGTATCATTACTTATCTATCAGTATTTATCTAATAACATCGATCTATCAATATCTATCACTTATCTATAGCTCTATCCATCTGTCTCTACCGTAGTGATTCCCAGTTACAACTGATTTTGCCCCCAGGAGACACCTGTCAATGTCTGGGGACATTGTTGGTTGTCGCACTGGGGGGAGGGGGTGCTCCTGGCACCTGGCGGGTGGAGACCAGGGAAGCTGCTCCGCCCCCGACAGGGCCCAGGACGCCCCACATCAGAGGGTCACCCAGCCCCAGATGCCAGTGGGGTGAGGCTGAGAAGCCCGGTGTGCGGCACAGCCATCACACACGCAGAGAGCAGCACGCAGGGTTTTCCACCATCTGTCCCAGATTATCTTCCTGCTTTGCCCTGGGGCGCCCCCGCTTCCCCTGGAGACTCCTGAAGCACAAGGATTCGCATCACGACATCATTAGAGTAATCCCGTCGGTCGACACCAGGTGACCTCACACATCTGCTCCGGATTCCCAAATCTAATGATGTCGCGTTTGGTTCTACAAGAAACCCGGCATTTCGATTCCTCGGATGCCCTGAAAACCAGCCCCCAGGCAGCCCTGGGACTCAGGAGCGCCCCCGACACCGCACCCACCTGACAGCCGCGCGGCCAGGTGGCCCCAGCCCAGGTAGGTGGTCCTGGCCGCGTACAGCAGCATGTCCTGCTGGGACTTGGGGCTGGCTCTGGCCAGGTAGGTGCTGGCGAGCTCTGTGTTTTCATACACAGCTGAAAACACACAGAACAGAGGAAAAAAAACCCCAAAACGCATTAGATACCACGGCATCACCGACATGCCGACACCAGCACTGGGAACACCCTGATGGAAACGCGATTCCTGCCTGGGACCACGGAAGTCCCAACAGCTGGACCCTCGTCCTGAAGGGCCGGCTGACCTGTGGGCAGCAGGCGCACCTGCTGGGTTCAGCTTCGGCAAATCCCATGGGAAGATCCGGCGGAGCAGTGAATAGCCAACGAGCCCGAGGGAAACGTATATTACAGTCTGCGGACCTTCAAGCAACACCTGATTTTAAAATGGACATATGGGGGCAACAGCCCGACTCGTGCAGAGGAAACAAAGATCAGGGGAGAAAGGGGCGCTTTTTGGGTGAGCTCAGCTGTGCAGCAGGGACCCGAGCCTGGTGGGGCCATCATCTCCACAAGGTGCAGGACGCCCACAGCCCCCCGGGGCAGACGGCACCGTGCTCCCCGGCTGCGCCCTAAGCCACTCCAGCCCTCCAGCCCCCGACAAGGGGGGACAGCCCTGGGCATCTCCGGGCCACATGTCCGAACGGCTCATCCGGTGCCTGGGCCTGTCCTGGGGGCCCAGCTGTGGTGCTTGGGGTCCGGCATGGTCCTGTTCTTGGTCATGGCATCCCTCCCAGGACAGGAGCGGCTTGTCCCGCTCACGAGGAGGAAGGATCTAGCCTTTCATTTCTCCTGCACAATGCGTACCTGCCCAATGTTTGTGGGTCTCCACGGGGACCCCAGAGGCACAGCCGGAGTGGACGCTGCCGTCACGGGGCTTCCCAGCCTGTGCGCTTGCCCAAATCCTCACCTGCCTGGGCCGCATGTCAGCGGGAACCACAGGCTCCTCCCACCCCCACGTGCTTCCCATAGAACATCCAGCATCCTCCACAGGTGTGTCCTGGCTGGGTCTCAGCATGGGCTGGGCATTCAGGAGCAGTGCTGCCAGTGGGGGCCGGGAGGGGGACCTGCAAAGCTTGTTCCCGTGGTGTGGCTGGTACCTGCTTGATTTCCAAGCCGGGCTATCTGAGCACCACCAACCCCTCAGATGATGTCTTCCTGTTCAAGTTAACTCGGCCGCACCCCAGAAATCCAACAGGTACACGAGTCCTTTGGCTGCAAGAAAAAAGCCCACCAGCTACCCACCCCCCCACCTCTGGTCCACCCACTCCTGTTCTATCAAGCCATAGTCCCTACACTTTGCAATTTCTCGGATTGACAAAACTCTAAAAAACCATCTGGATGACCGACATAGGGTTGACAGTTTTGAATCTTGCAAAGGAAGGACATTAAAAAAAAGAAAAAAAAAAAACCCTACCATCACCATCTTCCATAAGAGAAAAGCAGCTTCAACACCAAAATAATATACTCTCATCATAAACGGCAACCCCTGAACTGAATCAGTTCAGCTTGATGGAAAATTACTCCCTTGAGATTTCTTTTTTTCACATTTTTATCTTGTTCCTTGGATACTTCATCGGGGTTCCAGTGCATACACCAGCCTGAGGAAACCTCTAGATCCGGAGCTGGTAAATGACATCCTGCGTTTGCTCTCTGATTTTGGCCCTCTGCCTGTTTTTGTCAATAAAGTTTTATTGGAACCCTGGCCCACCACCTGTTTTATCAATAAACTTTTATTAGAACCCTAGCCCACCCCCAATTTTGTCAATAAAGTTTTACTAGAACCCCGTTCCACCACCTCTTCTGTTAATAAAGTTTTATTGAAACCCTGGCCTACCACCTGTCTTGTCAATAAAGTTTTATTGGCACTCAGCCCCTCCCATTTGTTTGTCTCCAGCTGCTTGGGTGCGCCAAGGGCAGAGATGGGTGGCAGCTGCAGAGACCACACGGCCAGCCCACAAGGCTAAGAATACTTACTCTCTGGCCCTTTACAGAAAAAAAAAAAAAAAGTGCTGAGGGTGCACCTTTAAAATGCCTCCTTCAAAATAGCCAGGATGCTTACCTTTTTCTCTCCTCACTTCCACTTGAAGCAGCTTCAGGGACACACAGGCATCCAGCAGTAGCTCTGTCCCCCGGGAGCTGACGCCCAGACGTGCAGCCACTGCAGCCGAGCCCAGGGCCTCCGGGACCTCGGCCAGAAGGTCAAAGGCTCCCAGCTCACAGGCGGCGAAGAGAACCTCGGGGCAACGGCAGAAACCAGACTCAGCTTCAATTCTCTTAAGAACGAGAGACGCACACGCAATGGGGAGGGAGCGTGCATCTGCAAGTGCTCAGGGAAACAGGGCAGTTCCTCACAAAATTCAGCGTAGCATGACCACAGGATCCAGCAATTCCACTGCTGGCTGTAGACCCCAAAGAACCAGAAGTAGGGAGCCGGACAGATAGCGTGGACACCCGTGTGTTCACGTGAAGCATTCTTCAAAATGGCCGAAAGGTGGATGCCACCGAGGCATCCACTGATGGATGGATGGATACACAAAATACCGTGTAAAAACAATGGAACATGACTCAGTCTTAGAAAAGACGGGAATTCTGATCCAGGTACAATGTGGATGAACCTTGAGGACATGATGCCGAGTGAGAGAAGCCAGACACAGAAGGACACGTACCGGGGTTCCCTAGAAGAGTCACATTCACAGAGAGTAGATGGTGGGTCCAGGGGCTGGGGGAGGGGGAGTCAGTGTTTAATGGGGACGAAGTTTGGGAAGATGGGAGAGTTCTGGACATGACGGTGGGGATGGTTGCCCAGCAATAAATGGACTTGATGCCAATGAACTGTGCCCTTAAAAATGGTAAATTTTATAGTACGTCTATTTTACCACAATAAAAACAGTTTTTAAATGACGCTCCACCTTGCACCCACGAAGAGACTGCTCCTGCTGTTCCAGCCCTAACCCTGCCCCACGGGAGCGGATGGATCGGTCCCCAGGGAGGGTGGGCGCCAGGGCCCGGTGGGGGCTGTCCCCCTAGGGGCAGGGGCCAAGGGGGTCATTCATGGGCTGGCCAGCCGGGCAGGAGCAAAGGTGTGGGAGCCTGGTAGGTCCAGGCGTCTGCAGCAGCTGCCCCCGCCCTGTCCGTCCACAGAAGCTCTTCACGGAACCTGCCCGGAACAGCAAGAACCTGTCCTGGGAAATGCACACCCCCCGTGAGGGACTCTGAGGTCTCCAAAGGGGACGCCCGAGGGATATCGAGGGGCACATGCAACCACGGGAAGCCACGCGTGAGTTTTCAAAATCCTATAATCCTCTCTCGCTGGTCACACTGGTCACCTGGGAGCAGAAATTCGGGGGATGGGGGACAGACAGGGCCTTCTGCGTTTTCATTCTACACCCTTCCTTCTGCATTGTTTGCATTTTCCAAACAAGGAAATATACGCAGTCCTTTTTTTTTTTTCCTTAAGGTGTCAGTGGTGTTCCCTACCTGCTGGTGTCAAGAGTCTTAAGACGGTTTATTTTCTCTTTTTCTCTCTCCATCTAAAGAAGTGAATAGGGTGCCTCCAAATAATACAAAAAGGGTAAAAATAATGAATAAACCATCAATGCATTTTTCTCCCTCGCACACAAGGTTCGGGATAACATTGGCCATGAGAGGTGGATCCATTAACGCCCCACAAGGAGAGACAGTTATTTTTCTTTTTTCCAGAATTGTACCCTAGATTTCGGGTACAATTTTTATTTTTATGTTTTTGAAGTAGAGTTGAGTTACAATGTCGTGTTAGTTTCAGGTGTACAGCAAAGTGACTCAGTTATATATAAAAGAATACACGTGTACATTCTTTTTCAGATTCTTCTCCCATATAGATTACAAAATATTGAGTATAGTTCCCTGCGCTACACAGTAGGTCCTTATTGTTTATCTATTCTTTTTCATTTTTAAAAATTAAAAAAAATTTTACTGGCGTGTAGTTGGTTTACAGTGTTGTCTTAAGTTTCAGGTGTGCAGTGGAGAGATGGTTTCTTGAGACAATGTGTTTCCCACACTTACGATTAGGCTTGTTTTAACAGCATAAAAATAAGACCTGTGTCTATGTTAACCAGGGAAGTTGCTGCTTCCCGACCCACGATTACACTGGAAAGCCCTCCAAATGCATGTGGGAGAGGGGAGTGTAATACTATTGTGTTAATTCCTAATTCTGCAATTAAGGTTCTAGTAACTGTTATTCTATTAAGGCAGCGGCGCTACCAATGTTTGGGGCTGGATCAACCTCTGATGTGGGGCGTCCTGGGCACTGTGGGGTGTGCAGCAGCAGCCCTGGTCTCCACCCACCGGATGTCAGGAGCTCCCCTCCCCCCTCCCCAGCTGTGACAAGCAAACATGTCCCCAGACACTGACAAGTGTGCCCCCGGGGGCACAGTCCCCACTTGAGAACCATTATATTAAAGTTCCATCAACTCTCACTCTACTAAGATTATATTTTATATGAACTCTTGTTAAGATTGTATCCATTCCTATTCCCTTAAGATTGCATTAACTCTTATTTTATTAAGATTGAATCTACTCTTCCAAAGGTACTATTGGTTGTTATCCTATTAAGGTCGCATGAACTCTTACCGTATTAAGGTGCTAAGCTTTATCCTATTGAGATGGTATTAGCTCTTGCAGTGAGGTTGTATTAATTCTTGGTATAGTAAATGGCGATCACTCTTGTTCTACTGAGATGTTATCAACTCTCATTCCATGAAGGTTGTATTCAGATTTTTTCTATTAAGGTTTTATTAAGTCTCGTTCTATTAAGGATATGTTAAGGTATATTCTCTAAAGATGGTACTAGTTCTTCTGTTAAGGTTGTGTTGACTCTTGCTCTGTGAAGTTTGCATTACCTCTTACCCTGTCATGATTGTATGAGCTCCTGTATTAAGGCTGTACTCACTCTTTGTGTGTGAAGATTTTACGAACTCTTATTCTATGTGGTTGTAGTAAGTTTTATGCTCTTAACGTTGGATGAACCTCTTGTATTGAGATTCTATTAACTCTTGTCCTATTAAGGTTGTATTATCTGGTTAAGACGGTATTCGCTTTTATGTAGTGAGGTTGTATTAACTCTTATTATAGTAGAGCTGTAATCACTCTTCTATTGAGAGGTTACTGACTTATTCTTTTAAGGTTGCATTCAGCTTTCTTCTACGGAGATTTTATTAACCCTCTCGTTCTGTTCAGGCTGTGTTAAGTTTTATTCTAAAACTAAAATTGCATCTGCTCTGATTCTGTTACAGGGGACAGTACATGGCATGAAATTGCGTGTACCAAAGCGACTTTCCTCCCAAGAGTTATAAGCCACCGCACGCCCTGTGAGCACGCAGCTGGCACTGAGTAAAGAGCGGGCAGCCCCAGCCGGCTGGGGACGGGATGGGAGCACAGCCGGGTCACGTTTTCAAGCCAGGGGAAGGCAGCAAGTTACTCTGTTTTCTGTAAGGTCCTCTTCCCTATATCTCAGTGGCGCTAAGATAGGCGTCGTAGCCCAGGGGGGTCCCCGGGTAGCGTTCGGGGGATCCGGACCTTGGATGGGGAAGATGCTTCACTCCCCTTTTCGGTCCACCCTTCCTGAATCTAAGCACCGCCCTCGAGGACGAAGTCCGCCCAGACCATGCACGTGTGACCACGTGGCCAGGAGGTGCTACACTGTCCTCAGGGGCACGACAGCAGCCGCGGAGACCGTGGGACCCTGCCGGCGGGCAGTGCCCTCCCTGAAGCCGGGGGTCTGGATGGACCACCAGCTGCAGACAGCACCCCGTCTTGCTGCCACAGACCCACACGCCCCTCCCCTCCCGCCAGCGTGGCCAAGCTTGAGGCATCTCTAGGCCTCAAGGACAGTCAGCTGCCACGTGGTGAGGCTGTGTGTTCTCAACGGCGGAGCCTCACTCGAGAAAGCCTGGAGGGCTCGTGCTCTTCAGAGAGACAGGCCCAGCCTCGCCCTCGAGCAAGCGGAGACTGGCCTGCCCCTACCTGCTTCTGAGCGACTGCGCCCTGCGAGCTGCACCACTTGGGCCCCAACGCGAGGACGGACTGGATTCCCGGTGAATCCGGCCGAAGGGCTGCACCCACCGCTCACAGCCTCATTCAACACACCTGCCACCCCTGTCTCTCTACAACACAAAATCCAACTCCAACTTCCCTCCAGTTTTCATTGAAGCAAAAATGCAAGTAACACAAGAATCACTTTTAACCATTTTAGACTAAACAGCTCAGCGGCGTTTAGCACATCCACAACGTTGTGTAACCGCCACCTCTATCTGGTTCCAGAACCTTCTCACCCCCCCAGAGGACACCCCGTCCCCACGAGCCGTCACCCCCCCATCCCCCTCCCCACCCCCTGGTGCCACAAGCCCACTTTCTGCCCGTCGGACTTGCCTGTCCCCCTGGCGCCACAAGCCCACTTTCTGCCCGTCGGACTTGCCTGTCCCCCTGGCGCCACAAGCCCCCTTTCTGCCCGTCGGACTTGCCTGTCCTGGACGTTTCCCATAAACAGAGTCACACACCCTGGGACCTTCTGTGTCTGGCACTTTCACTGCACGTAATATTCAGCCACGAGAAGGGATGAACCACTTACGTCTCCTACCTCCTGGGTGAACCTTTCAAAGCTGCCTCGATTTTAAACGCATCCCCTTGGGGTGCAGCAGACGAGCACCCGTATTCCTCGATCACCAAGTGTTTGAAATAAGTTGACACCTGTATTCCAATAACCATCACTTCCTTTGTAATCTTATCTAGTTCAGGTTAAGCTTGCATGAACAGCATTCTGAGATGGAGTCCACGGGGGTCAACAGATCCCCAGAAGGACCCCAGGCCCCGATGGCCAAGCTTCAGCACACAGTCTTGTCCAGAGTTCCCGGACATTCTCATCCCCCCAGAGGAGAGCAGACAGTGCAGGTGACAGCCTCAGGCTGTCTACGCGCCTGGCCGCTAGCTCTCAGAGCCCCCCACCTGGGCGACCACGAAGGCGCTGGAATATTCCTCCAGGAGACCGCAGTTCTCCTCCCCAGGGGGAACCCGTCTTCCCTCCAGGCCAGCCTGGCTTGGAGGACCCCAACGTCCTGGCTTCGGGAATCACGGGTCTCTGAGCAAGCTGAGGGGACAGCCAGGGGCTCAGTGCTGATGCCTCAAGCTCTTTGCTGGAGGCCCGGGAGTGAGCCCAAGATGGATTATTCTAGAAAATTCCATCAGCCTGATTAAGGGGATGACAAAGCTTATGGGGACCCCCGGGGTATCCACTCACTCCTTCTGTCCCTGATGAGCACACAGCCCTAAAATCACCTGCACCCCCAGCCCCTGCCCGCCCTTGCACCATCAGCTGTGGAACTGGTCCCAAACCCATATGCCCACTAATCCCTGGCGTTGATAACCCATTGGATGGATTGAACAGGCTCTGGGCCCTTCATATGGGGAGAGAGGGGGGTGTATCAATTTTCTGGTGCAGCTGTAACAAATGACCACAAACTGGGGGGCTGTAAACCACAAACATTCATCCTCCCCCAGTCCTGGAGACTAGACGTCTGAGTTCAAGGTGTCCCAGGGCTGCGCTCCCTCCAGAGGCTCCAGGGGAGGGTCCTTCCTGCCTCTTCCAGCTTCTGGGGGCTCCAGGCGTCCCTGGGCTCGTGGCCGCATCCCTCCCATCTCTGCCTTTGTCTTGGGGCTTCTCCTCTATGTCTGTGTCTCTCCTCTTCTGTGTCTTAGAAGGACCCTGCCATTGGATGTAGGGCCACCCTCCTCCAGGAGGACCTCATCTCAGACCCTTCACTACATCACATCTGCAAACACCCCTTTTCCAAATAAGGTCCCGTTCCTGGGTTCTGGGGGTTACGACAAGGACATATGTTTTGGGGGGGCCATCATTTAATCCGCTACACCAGGGTGATCAATTATTTCCACTGAAGGCGTTTCAATCACCAATGAACCATGGTGAGCCATGCTAATCCCAGAGGAAGCCCAGAACCCTCCCTGAACCGGGTCCTGCCATGGCCCAGCCCTGCTGGGGAGCTGCTCCCCCGTTTTCCAGCCATTTCTGACGCTCAGGTTTAAACCCTCAGAGCCCAGATGGGGGCTGCAGCTCCCCCCAGCACCTGCCCCCGCCGTGGTGGCCCTCCTTTTTCCACCCTGGACCCCGGCAAGCAGGACCTCAGTGTCAGCTGACCATGCCACGGTGGACACAGCCTGAAGGCGAGCGCGACGGGGGACCCCTGGGAGGGACCCACAGGAGGCCAGAGGGACTGGCCTTGGAGACCATTTGCTCGATTAAAACGCAAGCAGCCCTTTCTCAGCCAGATCCCCCTCGGCTGCAGGATCGATCCGGCATCTTCACTTAAGGTGATTAGTGTAGTAACGAGATTGAGTGCCGAGAAGGACCTATGAAATTCAAGGTCGGGGCTTGGATTTACTCTTCCAGGGGCAGAAAGTGTTACCGACCGGGGTTCCTGGCCTCCTTAATCGATAGAAATTGATCAGAGGCCAGACAAGAAATTCAGGCAAAGCTTTACTGGGGTCCCTGCTGCAGCGGGGGGGGGGGGGGGGGCGAGAACAAGTAACAGGTGCCCTTGCCCCCCTCCCCGAGGAGGGGGGAGCTGGTTCCTTCTACGGAGTGAGGGTACGGGTGTGTCCAGGGGTCGGGCCGGAGGGGAGGCTTAGGGGGTCTGCCCACCCCTTTGGTGGTGTGAGCGCAGCGGGCGTGCGCAGTACCCGCTTTTGCTCCCGGCTCTTCAGAGGTCACAGGTGGGTTTTTGGTCTCTTTGTATCTTTTGTCCAGAATTTGCCCCAACTGCGCATGCACGCAGTTATTTTTAGTCCCTTATAGTTTCTTTGTATTTTGCTGCTCCAGGAGAGGTGTGTCCAGGTGCAAGCCCTGCAGCAAAGGGTCCCAGGTCCCAGCCTGTCTCAAAAGGACTTAGAGGCCACGAGAGCCCCAAGGTGCCTGGCCGTGCTGAGCTGTTCATTGGATCAGCATCTGCCCTGCACAGCCAGGCCCTCAACGGTCCCCATTTATACCGGAAGAAGGAAGACGGTATCCTGACAGAAGGCTATTCTCATCGGCCAGAAAAGAATTTATGTGGACGAGTGTTCTTTAAAAATGAGCCTAGGGGCTTCCCTGGCAGTGCAGTGGTTAAGAAGACTCCGCGCTTCCACGGCAGGGGGTGTGGGTTCGATCCCCAGTTGGGGAACTAAGATCCCACATGCTGTGCAGCAAGGCCAAAGAAAATAAAAGAAAAAAGCACACAGATATCCGCTGGAGAGGTTGCGGGTTCGGTTCCAGGCCACCCCAATAAAACAAATATTGTGAGTCATGGTAATAACATCAAAAACCACAGACACCATAACAAATAATTTAAAGGTTTGAAATGCTGCGAGAATGACCCAAATGTGACACCGAGACACAAGGTGAGCAAATGATGTTGGAAAAATGGCGCCAACGGACTTGCTCGACACAGGGGGGCCCCAAACCTTCCATTTCTAAAAAATCCACCATCTGTAAAATGCAGCAAAGCAAAGCATGACGAAACAAGGTCTGCCCATCCGTGGAAACTTAGGAAGAACCAGAACACCAAAGTAGCCTCAGGTGATCGCACGTACAGGCCGGATGAAAATGCACGGCCTGTTCTGGGCTGCGTGGCTGCCCTGCCGCTGTCTCCAGGGGTCCCTACACATCAGTGTTGAAGACACACACGTGCAGGGCAGAGACGGCTATCCCCACTGCTCCTCTGCTTCTCAGTACACGAGCTTGCAAACAGCCTCTTCTGCTTTCACTGCAAACAACCATACGCGTTCTAAAGCCATCTCTCAATCATATGGTCCAGTAACACACTGACTGGTAAAGATCCATGCACCCCAACGTTCGTAGCAGCACTATGCACAGTAACAAAGACACGGAAGCCACCTAAGTGTCCATCAGCAGAGGACTGGATAAAGAAGATGTGGCACACATACACAATGGAATATTACTCAGCTATAAAAAAGACTGAAATCATGCCATTTGCAGCAACATGGTGGACCTAGAGATGATCATACTGAGTGAAGTAAGTCATCCAGAGAAAGAGAAATGTCATATGATATCACTTATACATGGAATCTAAAATATGACACAAACACCTATGAAACAGAAACAGACTCACAGAGGTAGAGAAGACTTGTGGTAGCCAAGGGGGAGGGGGGTGGGGGAGGGATGGAGTGGGAGTCTGGGGTTAGTACATGCAAACTATTACATTTAGGATGGATCAACAACAAGGTCTTACTGTAGAGCACAGGGGACTATATTCAATATCCTGGGATAAACCATCATGGAAAAGAATATGAAAAAAAATACATATATACGTATAACTGAAACACTTTGCTGTGTAGCAGAAATTAACTCATTGTAAATCAACTCTGCCTCAATAAAATAAATTTTTTTTTAAATCTGTAACTTAAACGTAAGCACAAATGTAAAAAGCTTCCAGCTTTTTAAATACTCCCAGGGCTGACGTGCAAGGAGGATGTTAAATCAGAGATTCAACATGATCTAGTCACTAGGTGAGAAATGGTTGTATCAATTCCAAAATGTACATTTAAAAAACCCAAACACTTAACATCTCTGAAATTGGGATGTTGCACTGGGTTGAAGACTGTCCCCCTAAAATTCCTGGAACCGCAGAAAAGACCTTATTTGGAAATGCAGTCTTTGCGGGTGTGATGCAGTGAAGGGTCTGAGACGAGGTCCTCCTGGAGGAGGGTGGCCCTATATCCAATGACAGGGTCCTTCTAAGACACAGAAGAGGAGAGACCCAGACACAGAGGAGAAGCCCCGGGAAGACAGAGGCAGAGACGGGAGGGATGCGGCCACAAGCCCAGGGACGCCTGGAGCCCCCAGAAGCTGGAAGAGGCGGGAAGGACCCTCCCCTGGAGCCTCTGGAGGGACCTCGGCCCTGGGACACCTTGACCCTCACATGCCTGGCCTCCAGGATTGGGGAAGGATGACTGTTTGTTATTTTAAGCCCCCAGCTTGTGTCCATCTGTCACAGACGCCCCAGGAAACCCATACAGATTTCTCACCAGTAGCGGCGAGTCACGGATCAGTGTTGGACAACAGCGTTCCTGTTTCAGAGGTGCACCCCTCACTCTGCGCCTTGCAGCGGGTGGGGTCCAAGGCTGAGGAGATACTGAGCTGGTGTAAGGACGACGCAGGAGCAGGAGAGACGCCCGGGCTGTGAGCCGCGTGGGCCTAAGCCTGGAGAGACTGAAGCATGGCGGGTGGGCGGCGGCCACACCATCCTCTGCTCCCCCGCCCCCGCGGCCCAGGAGGGCGGGGCTGGCCGATGTCTGGGGAGCTGTACACCCTCCAGTCCCTGAACCAAACCAGCCTTCTAAACCTTTTCAAAGATCGAGGCGCCCAGGGAACTGTAACCGAGTAGGAGCCTCTGGGGCCTTCCGGGACAGACCCCTCCCCCATGCCCTCTGCCGTAGCTCCTCCCTAAAGTACTTAGATAACAGTATCCGGTGCACGTTTCCGGAGTTGCTCTGCAGAGGCTAAAACCACCACCAAGTGGAAGAAATTAACTACCTGATGATCATGAACACATAGCCCCCAGACCTCCTGGCAGCTGAGGACTGATGACGTGAACCCCTGTGACCCTGTCCTGGTCCCTCACCGTCAGGCAATCAGAGAACTGTGCAGGAGCTGATCGCACATCCTGGGACACGCCTACCGTGCTTCGCCTTTTGCCGAAGCCCTTCGGGGAGGTCGGGTTTTTGAGCACCAGCCCTGTTCTCCTTGCTGGGCCCTGCAGTAAGGCTGCACTTTCCTTCGCCACAGGGGTGAAGGAGACTGGCTTCACTGCACACAGGACCCGAGTTTGGCTCCGTTACAGAGTTAGACCAAGAAGCCGGGAAAGGAGAAATCAAAGGAAAAGCCAAAACACCATATCCTTAGGTTTTCATTCGTGTAAAATGCACGTAACATAAAACTGACCATTTTAACTATTTCAGGTAAACAGCTCAGAAGCGTTTAGGACTTTCACAGTGTTGTGCAAACATCACCTCTATCAAACCTTCTCATCCCCCCCCCAGGAGACCCCGTCCCCATGAAAAGTCACTCCCCCTCCCCCACCCCCGACAACCATGGATCTCCTTTCTTGTCTCTGTGGATTTGCCTGTTCTGGACGTTTCCTACCAATGGAATCACACACTGTGTGTCCTTCTGTGTCTGCTTCTCTCACTGAGCATCGTGTGTTCAAGGTCCATCCACGCTGTAGCCTGTGTCAGGGCTTCGCTCCTTTTCACGGCTGAGTCATATTCTACTATGTGCATGGACCCCGTTCTGTGTATCCATCCATCCATGGACACTTGGGTTGTTTCCACATTTGTCGCCGTTGTAAATACTGCTGTTATGAATATCCCTGTACAAGTTTTTCTTAGATGACTGTTTTCAGTTCCTCTGGGTGTACACTTGGCAGTGGGATGACTGGGTCCCACGGTACGTCTATGTTTAACTTTTTAGGAAACTGCTATACTGCTTCCCACAGCAGCTGCCCTATTTACATTCCCACCAACTGTGCACAGCGACCCAGTTTCTCCACATCCTTGTCAGTGTTTATTTCCCTTTTATTATTACTATCAGTGATGGTGATTAGTAGCAGTAGTAGTACTGCCGTTCTAGTGGGTTTTGGCTTTTTTAATTGAGCAAATTGTTTGCTTTTTAGTGTGGAGCCTGGGGCCGCAGGATGATTTAACTTGCTGCCCTAAAGGAAGAGGGAACCTGATTGGAGAGGGCGAGTTCAGACGTACTTGGAGACCACCTGGTATTCGCTACTTGCAGCTCCTGTAATACCTCAGACTGGGGGCTTATAAGCAACACACACTTATTCCTCACGGTCCCGGAGGCTGGACGTCCGAGATCCCGGCGAGGGCAGATTTAGCATCTGGTGAGGACCCTCCTCCTGGTTCCTAGATGGACGTCTTCTCACTGTGTCCTCACACGGAGGAAGCGGTGAGGGAGCTCCCTGGGGTCTCTTTTCTAAGGACACTAATCCCATCCACGGGGGCTCCACCCTCATGACCTCATCACCTCCCAGAGGCCCCACCTCCTGACACCATCGCCTTGGGGGTAAGGGGCCCCCCACAACACGTCTGAATTTGGGGGGACGCGAACGTTCCGTCTACAGCGCCTGGGTGCGAGCGTTCTAACGGGGCGGTGAGGGTGGTGGGAGTGTGAGGGCAGCGCCTGAGTTGCAGGGCAGGAGAGAAGACCCTCCTGCAGGGGTTTTATGGACGAGAGCAGAGATGGGGGGACTCAGGCTGAAGCGGGTGTGGGGAGACACGTCCACAGCTCGGGGATGGAGACGTCAGCCTGTCTGTGCGCTGATTGGAGGGGCCTGATGAGAGAGGCGGGTACGTATAGCACCCGGGAAGGGCCTGCCCGGAGGAGGGGGCTGGGCCTCGGGCACGCCATGTGCGAGTGGGCAGTGGGGCAGGTGGGAGGGGCTGGAAGGGACGCTCCACGAAGTGCACCCCCTCCTCCGACAGAGCACGAGCATCACCTGGAAAACACCTGTTACAGGAGCTCCGCCCCCCCCCCAACACACCTGCCGCGTGGAATCCTGCCTTTTCCTCTCACCCCGAGGTGAGCCCAGAACACCTGGAAGTCTGAAACCAGACAGCCATCCCGGGGGAGGGGTCTTTCAGGTACCCGCTACGCTTTTTTTGTTTTAATATCATCTAAATGCAAAAGCAAACGGTGCAATGCTTGGCATATAATAGACGTTTTTCCAATTTGCTGCAGTCTTTAGAGTGTCTGATAGACCCTGAACACCCTAGCGATTTAATAACTATATCCATCCACTTAAAACCCCACAAGACAGTGTGTTTAAAATAATAATGTCATGCGGTTTCCTTTTCTAGTTCTATCCACGTTCTACAACTCACTTTTCTCCCCGCCAGGATTCTGGGCTCTATGTTTTGTGCTTAGAAATGTACCTGGTCATCCCATCATACTTGTGAAGTAAGATGTCTATACACGAGGTGACGGAGGTTAACTAGCCTTTCCGTGGTGATCGTTTTGCAGTATACACAAATTTCAAACCAATATGTCAATTATATCTCAATAAAACTAGAAAAAATAGAATATATAAATTGAAATTGTACGAGAATTTACGTTTTTTGGGTTTTTTACTGTTAACAGAAGGTTTTATGTGTTTTCTGTGCTCTGACTCATCGTGAGCAGGTGTATAAATGAAAACTTTGCAAATGTTAATAACTGATGTTCGACTGGAAATGCGTCCTCTAAACGAGGTGGACAGGGCTTCCTCTCATGATGGCTCAGAGTGAACTTTCTCCCGGTTTTCCTGGGGTCTGGGGGAACCTGGTTCATGTACTTGGTGGGAGCAGAAACATGGACAGAAGGGTGTCACTTCCTTTTTAACAATCTCCCAGCACACACCTCCAGGAGGCCCTTCTTCCGTTCCGCTGTCACCGTGTCGCTCCCAGACCCACCTCTCCAGGTGACTCTGGGACCCTAGAAGCCGTGTCACCTTGGGGAGCAGAGCCCAAGTATGAGGAAGGAGGAGGCACGGTGCCTCCACGGGGGCCGCGAGAGGGAGGAGAAGGGGGACGCTGGAGCCAGGCACATTCCCAGGACGATCAGTTACAAGAACAAGTTTAGAGCGAAGCCGAGGACTGAGAAATGGACCCGACCCCCTTCAAACCGTGTGTGCATCAAGGACCCCGTGAGCTGGCATGAAGCCCCACGTGGGAGATCACAGGGCAAAGACAGGAAGTGGGGACTCTAGCTGGCAAGACAGCAGCCTAGGTGACTCAGGTGAGTCGGCGGGGTTTCCGCCGTGTGTGTTGAGCAGGGATATGCATGGTGAGGAAAAGCACAGGTGCCTGGAGGAGCGAGGCACGGTTACAGTGGTGACACCCTCCTCTTTGGCAGAACTTTAAAAATCCAGATAAGTAAAAGCAACTACAAAACGGAAGCAGGTCAAACATCCCTTTGCATCGATAGTCGCCTGTCAGATGCAGGGTTTGCAGGAGTGAAGATGGCAGTGAAAGGGGTGAGTCAACTGCCCGACGCCACGTTAGCCTCGTTCTTCCCTGGAGCCCTCCCTGAGAGCTCTGCGCCTTTTCTCATGTCCCAATCTCTCCTCGAATGCAGGTCGCTAGGTTCCAGAGGACACAAGAGCCACAGTCAAGTCCCAAATCCCAGAACACCTGGTGACCCCCAGGCCCTCAGGTCTGGAGAACATCTCCGCCGGGTGAAACGGATAAATTGGGCGTGGTTTTTATTTACCTACAATGAGATAATGAGCCCACTCGGCTAGAAAGAGGCTCAGGACAAAATGCTGTGAGACAGACAGAAAAGGAGAAGCAAACCTCCCATTCATTCACCCCAGAAGTTGGCAGGACAACGCTTCTAGGGTGGAAACCTTCCATTTCCTCAGTGAACGTGTTCCTTACTCACAGCGCCCTTGGTTACAATCTAGTCACCTCAGAACTAAGAAAAATCCTGGTTTGTGAAGATGAAATCTAAGCAGTTAACAGACGTGTTTCAATTAATCTCTTTTTTATCGCTAACAACTCCTACAGAAAACAAGAGAACTTATAGAAAATAAATGAAAGCACAATTGTCCCTCGGTATCTACGGGGATCCGTTCCAGGACTCACCGCCGGTACCAAAATTCGCCGATGCTGAAGGCCCAGAGTCCACCTCCCGTATCCATGGTTCCGCACACACGGCTTCAACCAAGCGCGCGTGGTAAACGTAGCATTCAATCTGCGGTTCACTGAACCCGTGGATGTGGAACCCGTGGATAAGGGTTGGTTGCACTGGTAACCTGGGAAATCCCACCCTAAGTCATAAGGACGACAAGTGTCTTAAACCCAAGATGAGTCCAAACCAGCAGGATCCCACACGGGCTGTATGGGTGCTCTTCACCTGGTCCCCATGCACATCACTGCCGTCAGCCTCACAGAAGAGGGGCTGTTGGGTGAAACGGTTCTAAGCCAGGCTCCCAAATCCTCATTCTTAGGCACGTTGCCTCTAGAAGTATCTGCTGTGTCGCAACAAAAAACTACTGTCCTCTCCTCTGCGGGGCTTGGCTTGAAAACAGAGAACAATCATGGCTTACGCCAAAACCTTCTTTTCCCCTGACACCCTCGGATGCTGTGTGTGTGTCTAGGAGACACATACACGTAACGGACATCTCTTTCCATCAAATTCCTTTCCTCCCCATTTACCACCAAACAGACTTCAGGACAAGGAAAATTATCAAGGTACAGAAGGGCACTGCAAATGGCCAAGGAGCCAGTTCTCCAAGGAGACGCGACAATCCTTAACTTGTACGCAACTAATAACACAGTGTCAAACACAAAAGGCACAAACTGTTAGGCCTTTGAAGAGAAAAAGATGCATCTGCTACTACGGCTGGAGATGTCAATGCCACCTGTCTCAGAACTGACAGACCCAGCAGGCGGAGGACCAGTCGGTAAGGGAGGATTGGCCTGGGCAGCACTGATTACGCCTCCACCTTCTGCTGCGTAGCTCAGTGGTTCTGGAGGTGGAACACGCATGATCAGTGGAACAGGTTTAGAATTCAGATGCCTGACTCTCGTCCACAGCGATACCTCCCCTGACCTCAGAGATGTCTGCTGATCTGACTCTCCCTCACTTCAGAGAAACCTCCTCTGACCTCACGGAGATCTCCCTTGACTTCAGAGACCTCCCCTACATACACACGCGATGCCACGTGGCCTGCTCCTCAGTCCTGTACTTGCTCCTTCAAGATTCCCATGTTTCAGGGGGCCTGTCTCATCCAGCAACATATCCTGGGCACCCAGAGTGACACCCAGTCCTCCGACTTTCTCAGAGCTGCTGATGGGGCAGAAAACACTTAATGCCAGGCTGCAGGAATCCTGACACAGCTGCCCGTGTGCATCTCTGAGAGGCATCTCCAATCACTGGGCATCTGAGCACGTCCTGCACCCACACCTTGACTGGTGACAAACTAGACCAATGCCAGCGCAGAGAAGGAAAGTGCAAGTCTATTGTGCCGACCTGAGATTTTGACGATGATGTGACTAGGGTGGAAAAAGCATATAACTGCCCTCCACGTGCTGAGAACATCTGCGTTTGACTTATAACACAGACAGACGGAGGGATCACTTGCAGCTCGGGGTCCCAGCAGGGGCACTGACACTTACCTGCTACCTCAACTCAAGGTGAGGAGAGAACCACTTTAAGTCTTTTTTTTTTTTTTTTTTAATGGCACTGTAGCTTTAAAAAGACTGCTTCTGTGACCTTGCTACACTTTTATGTTCCCGGTAAACACGAATGAGTCTCAGGACCCGTGTTCTCCTCCAGGGAGTTATTTTACAAAAGTCACAGCATGTGAAATGAATCTTTAGAAACCAGCGATTTCAGATATGCCAAATTACGCTCAGGTCAGTGAGGTAGCCCAAAGAACTTAAAAACGAGAACACACGTTAAGTATGGGAAACATTAGTTCATTGGAAAAGGATTTTATTTCACCATAAAAATGCAAACTGGAATAAACACCATCTCTCCTAAGGCGGACGATAACAGCTATTTTTAAGTATTTCTGAGCTTCACTCAGAGAAGCCAACGATTATAAAATTTAACATGTTTGCAGCATTAAATCTGAAACGCTCCAAGTAAAAATAATTTAGCAAAACGGTTTCTTAAAAAAACCACACAGGCTAACCTTGACTAGGAACCAAAACTAACTTTAATCAACCTTTTTTTTTTTTTTACGCTGAATTACTTGAATTTGTAGAAAAGTGAGCTTCTGGGACCCTCCGTACCACTTCCGCACCTGCCCACACCTAAAAAGACGGCACGTCTGAGTTTCCGCGTTGCAGAACGTACAGCTTCCCCGCCGATGACTTAAATGCACCAGAGCCATTTTCCTTTGGCATCCCACCCAAACTTTGTTCCCAGTCTGTTAAACTTACAAAAGAGGGAAGAAACCAAAAAACAAAAAAACACCCGCAGGGCGAGGCTTCCTCTTTTCCATGCCCCATGGGGCTGTGGCCGCCACACCGGACAGTCCATCCCCGTGACGCGACAGGCAGCTCCCGTGAAGTGAGTATGAGAGGCGTCTCCGAGCAGGTGCAGGGATTCGGCGCTGCCAGCCTGTGTGCCCAGGGTGGGGTGGTCTGCAATTCTCACGGCTGGCGGCCTACGTGTTCCTCCTGATTCAGAGAGGACTGCTGACGTTAAAGCTATTGGATCAACAGTTTTAAGGGAAACGAAAGCTCGTCACCGGGGACGATGCCTGTGAACTAGACCCACGGCCACGAGGGAGAGGAAGCTGGAGGCGGTGCGTTCCTCACCAGGGAGCTCCCTGGGTGTGCTGCGGGGGGTGGCGGGGTGGCGTGGGGGGCAGCGAGCAGCAGCAGGACGTGCGCCCCCCCTCCCCCCGTACTGGTCCTCCGGGACGGCTGCTGCCTGGGCCCTCCGTGCATTACCTGTTCCAGGTGCTGCGGTGCCGGCTGGGGGAGCCCGAGCGCGACCTCTCGCTGCGTCGGTGGCGGCTGCGCTTCCTGCCCGAGCTGCCCCTGCGGTCCCGGTCCCGGCTCCTCTCCCGCCGGCCATGCCGGTCTCTGCTGTGGGACCTCCGCGACCGCTCGTGCTCGTGCTCGTGCTCGCGCTCGGGGCTGGCGCTGCGCCGGCGGGGGCTCCCGTCCTGGTGCGAGCGCTTCCTGTGCGACCTTCGCTCCTTGGGCAGCCTCACGTCCTCCCGGCTGCCCGCCCGCCGCGGCCGGCTGCGCTCCCGCTTGGGCCCGTCATCGCTGCCCCGGTCCCCGCTGGCCCGGCCGCGGCCCCCGCTGGGCTCACGGTTGCACTTGTCTTGCTCGGAGCGCGCGTCCTTCCTGGGCGCGCTCTGCTCGCAGGCGGCAGGCGCGGCCTTGGGCTGCTGGTTGTTGTCGGGGATGCAGGCGAGGACGCCGGGGCACCTCTTCTCGGAAGGGCCGTCGTCGGGGGCGACACGGCGAGGATCCTGCCCCTCCTTGCTCGGGGCCTCGTCCGCGGCACCGCCGTTCATGTTCTGGGCGGGACCCGCGGCCGGCGGCCGGGGCTGGTCCTCGCGCTGGGCGCCGGGCGTGGGCGTGGGCGTGGGCGGGGCGGCGCCCGAGCAGCCGGCCGACACGGTGTGCAGGATGTCCAGCACCGGCTGCAGCAGGTGCGCGTGCGCGGCGCCCAGACCCGCAGGCGCGCGGGCGCCGTCCGCCTTCTTGCTGAGCAGGATGCTGAGCAGACGCTCGCGCAGCTCGCGCTCCCGGCGCTGCAGGCCCAGTGCGCGCTCCTTCTCCTCCTCCACTCGCCGCAGCTCCGCCTCCTGCAGCCGCCGGCGCTCCTCCTGCTGCTGCAGCCGCAGCGTCTCCTCCCGCTGCTCCTGCTGCCGCAGCTTCACGGCCTGCGGGACAGAGGGGGCCGCGCCTGAGCTGGGCTCTGAACCCGCACGGACGCTCCGCGGCGCGCGGCTCTGCAGACGCCGGCCTGGGGGACCCGGCGGGTGGGCGGGCGGGCGGGCGGCCGGCTGGAGCCCGGCCCGCCGCACCTGCCCGCGCCCGGGCGTCCTGCCCAGCCGGCGGAGGAAAGCCCTGGCAAAGCTCCTCGCCGCAGCCCCGGGGCGGGCCTTCTGCGCCTGCTGTCGGTGCGAAGGTCGCCGGCCACGGGGAACTGAGATTACGGCGCGGAGGCGCGGGGCCGGGCCTGCTCAGGGTCTTCAATATTCACCATGAAACAAGAACACGCTGCCACAGGTCTCAGCGCGCCCGCCACGCTCCTTCCCGCGGACTGATCACAACTGTAACCAGACAACAGGTTAGGGTCGCCCCGCGCCTGACTCCGCGGCCCGCCTGAGCACCAGGCGCGCCCAGCAAGGTCCGTCCACGCCCCCGGCCCGGCTCGCGGCAGTTACCGGCCTGGCCTCCAGGAGAAGCAGGTGCGGGAACCGGGAGGGCCGTCCGCACAGCGCAGCTGAGACCTGTCAGCTCTACAGCTGCGGACCGAGGAGGCGCGGCCCGGCTCCAGGCGCCTGGCTTCCCGGGGCCACGGCGAGGACCGCGCATCTTCCGGCCTCCGCCCCGACCCCCGGCAGGCCCCGGCCCAGGGCGGCTGACCTGACGGGGCCTGAGCAGCGCGGCCCCAGTGAGCCCCGGGGGTGGGCGGGCGGCCCTTGGCGGGCTCTGCCCACCCCCACTTCCCCCCCCCAACCCCCCCCCCCCCCCCCGTCAGGCCGGCCCTTGCGAGGCCTGGACGTGGGGAGGCCGACCCACAGCTCCGACCCGGGGACGCCAGAAGCGTCGTCCCGCGCAACGAGCCCCACCCGCGGGCCGGGCGCCGTGTCCCGCAGGCGCGGCAGGTGGTACCTTGGCGCGGCTCAGCAGCTCGGCGATGAGCCGGATGGACTGCAGGTTGCGCTGCGCCAGCAGCAGCTTGCGCTCCTCCAGCCGGATCTTCTCCTGCAGCTTCCGCTGCTCCTCCGCCTGCAGCCTCTCCAGCTTCCGCTGGCCGCGCCGCAGCTCGCGCTCCCGCTGCCTCTGCGCGCGCCTGCGCAGCTTCTCCTCCCGCCGCCTCTCGCGCTCCTGCTCCTCCAGCTCCTTCTGCTTCCTGCGCGAGCGAGACACGGGCTCCGTGAGGCCGCGGGCCGCATGCGCGAGGGCGCGCCATCCACAGAGCACCCGGGTGGCGGCCGCGGGGCTCGGCATCGCGGCGCTTCCTCCCCGGAGAAACCTCAGTCGCATCCGGGGACCCCGAGGAGCGCGGCGCTCAGGGGCTGCGACTTTCCGGCGTCATCCGCGGGAGAGTCTCGCTGAGTGCGACCCCAGCCCGGAATCGTGAAGAAAGGGATGGATGGCCAGGGAGGACGCAGCGGCCGCTGAGTTTTGAACAAGAGGCACCCGGATGGCGGAGGGGCGACGACGGACGGACGGGGAAAGCGCTGCGACGCAGAGCGACGAGGCCCCTCCGCTGGCCGCACGCACCCTGAACTTAGAGCCAGCGTGCTGCACCGTCCCCAGCCCCAGCGGCAGCGGAGACACCCGGCCCGGGCTTTCACACCCTGGGAACCCGCGGGCCCTGAGCGGGAGGGAATCGGCAACGTACACAGCCGCAGGAAGGTTCCGGAAGCAGCGAGCTAAGGGCAAGACCAAACACGAGAGACTGTACCGCATGGCCTTTCATAGGAAGTAGTGGAAACGACAAAGGCACGGGGACGCAAACCCGACCCGGTCTGCCTTGGGGTGTACCCTGATCAAGGGGTCCCGAGAGGACGCACTGCCTGGGGAAACCCTGCGAGATCACTGCGTACACACTCCCTGGAGACAGCGACTGTTCCATAAGCACCCCCGCACCACACCCGCCAGCCTAGACCCTAACAACATCCTTCCTCGTTCGGAAATGAGGATGCCACCGAAAGCAGGATGGCTCCAGACCCCCAGGGAAGGTCTGAAGACCAACGGATGTGTCCACCCGGCACACCCGCATCTCCTGCGAGCTTTTGTTCGCTGAGTTGCCGGTGGGGCCGGCACAGCAGAGAGGCGAGGTCGCTGCGGGAAGGACCAGACACAGAGGAGACCCCTGAGGCCAGAAGGCGGACTGTCTGCAGAAGAGCCGACATCACTCCCAGGGTGCCAGGCCCGGAGGAGGCGGCGGGAGGACCCAAGCTCATCCGGACGCAGAGGAGGGGGCGGGCTGGGCACCGAGGCCGAGCTAACGCGGGGAAGCAGGACAGCTCGAGGGTGCCGGCGTCCAGGAGGCCACACACACCTGAAGGCCTCCCGCAGCAGGTGTCCGTCAAGAGCTGCGGGTCCTAGCTGCCTCACGGGCCTCAAGTGCCCACAGCTCTCAACTGTGGAGCTCATGGCCCACGGCGTGCCACGACCAGGAACGCGACCGCTACTGGGCAGTTGCACTCTGTTCCTATGAACACCGAAGGACCCAGAGACGCGCGCCCGTGATGCGGCACAGACGCCGAGGCTCCGCCCCACAGCCCTGGCCACCACTGCTCACCCTGGGCGCCTCCCAGGCCCACCGCTCGTGCCAGGCCAGCCCTGCCACGCTCCGTGGCCACAGCCGAGGCGCCGCCCTGGGGCTGCGAGGCCGGGTCCTCACCAGGACGTGTCCTGCTCTGTGTCCTCGAGGGCCACTCTCAGTCCCGTTTCCCCACCCGCTTTTCCTGCCATAAGGTCAAGCAAATTGCCTTTAACGAGACCTCAGAGCTGCTTTAGGAAGGCCGTGGGGAACTTCTACACCCCCCAGCTCGGGGGCTTGTGGTCACGGCCCACCTCGAAGAGGGAGGACAAGGCCCGTTTGGGACAAGGGCGGGTGGGTGGTCCGCACGCCACTTGCGCTTCCCGGTTCTGCCTGAGGGGGCCGTGCTGACGCTGCGGCCCGGTTCACTGCACGATCCCAACCGTCCCCGCCAAGGGCCGCCTCCTGAGGGCAGCCACGCAGCGAGCACAGCCTACACTCCCCGGACGCCCGTTCCTCTCTCTGCACCCACGGCCTTACTCCGGGGCTCCTGGCCCCCGACCAACGGCCACACCCTCGTCTGCAGCCCAGGCATCCCCGCCTCCCCGCGGGAGCCACGTGGGGCTGAGCAGAGAACAGCGGCATGGTCTGGACGCACTACCCTGGAACTGGGTTCCGGTGCAGACAAAGGAACTGCTACCCGCCGAGATATCTCCGCATCTGTGTTAGTGCTGTCGGTGAAGAAGGGAAAACAAAACAGGAACCCGACAGCCAGGGCAAGAGATAAGTCAATTCAGGCAACAGATAAACAGACTGGTGAACAATGAACTGCCCAGATCACGCACACCTAAGACTGAACAACACTCTGCAAAACACACGACACCTTGACTGTAACACACACACACACACACACACTGTCTCTCACACACACACACACACACACACACACACGCGCGCGCGCGCGCGCGGGAAAGAAACACCAAGCGCACAGCAGCCGTGATGGACCAAGAAGAATCTTTCCTTGTTTTCTAAAATCCAGGTAGTATCGTTAGTCAGGTTGCTCTTATAACTCACAAAGCAAAAGATAAAAGGGGGAAAGGTCGTCCCCCGAGTTTGCCATAGACACGTGAACCTCAGTTACTTTACAGACCTAAATGAGGCGTTTTTGCAAAAACCTGCCAACGTCATCAGTTCTCTACTTCACTTAAAAGCAGCTTCAGCCTGAACGCAAAAACCTGCAAAACAGCCAAGACTCCGTGCCTGTGTCAGCAGGACCCGCGCATGGCACTCAGGGAGGCTCGGAGGGGGAAGGCCCGTCCAGGGCACTGGGCAGGGCCACGCGGGTAGGGGACTTGGCCCCGCCGCCGCCCGCACATGCGCACACGGGTGCGCGCACGGGGCCCAGGCGGGAGCCCCGAGCGGCCCGGGCCGCACGCACCTCTCCTCGGCCCTCTGCCTCTCCTCCGCCTCCTTCTCCCGGCGCTTCTGCTCCTCCCGCTGCTGCTCCAGCTCCTGAAGCTTCTGCCGCTCGAGCTGCCGTTTCCTGATGGAGGCGTCGCTCAAGTGTTTGGTCGAATCGAAAGAAACCTTCAGAGGGAGAACGGGGCAGGTTGGGGCGGGTCGGGCGACCGGAGAGCCTCCCTGAGGGCGACAGCCCCGCCCGCGCGAGGCCGGCTCCCCCAGACTCAGCGCAGGGAAGGGGCTCCGTGGACGCCCTCCCCTGCGTGGCCACGGGCCCCGAGCCTCACGGTCAGCGCTCAGGACCCCACTTCTCCCGAGAGGGGAAGGGGACCACGAACCACAGGGACAGCGCCGGGAGCACGAGCGTACCCGGAGGCCCGACGCCCTGCCCCGGTACCGGCGGGAAACGCGCCCCTCTCCCCTCCTGCCACAGGGCCCCGGGGCCCCGAGGCCGGCTGCCGCGCCTCCCCCGCCCAGGCGGCACGGGGCACAGTGCGCGGCCGTAAAAGAACCGTCGCCTCGTTTCAAGGGACGTTTGGGGGCCCGGCTGGAGCTCCTCCCAGGGCCACCGTCACCCTGGCAGCCACGGGAGGACGTTCGGCTCCCTCGCGCGCCCTGAAGACGCAGGCTCTGTGAGAGAAGCACGGGGCCGCCTGCTCCCCTGCCCGCGGCTGCCGTCCTGCAGGGCGCGGCCTGCCGCGGGGACCTTCTCCACGGGGCCCTGCCCGCGCTGCAGGGGCCCCTCCCTCACCTTGATGTTGCAGGCCACGGCCTTGCCGTCCTCGCCCTTGTACATGAGCTTCATGCCGCGCAGGGCGCTCATGGCCTGGATGAAGCCCGCGTACTCGCGGTACTGCACGTAGGCCTCGAAGTTCAGGTGGCCCCCGAAGCTGAAGGTGTGGAAGTTGCGGCCCGTCATCTCCTCGCGGTAGGGGTCCAGCATGGGGATGTCCACGTTGCGGATCTCCCCGAAGCGCTCAAACACCCGGACCAGCACCTCCTCGCTGGGCTTCTCGGAGCCCGACTCCTTCAGGGCGAACCACTTGCAGGGCAGCCCCTCCAGGTGGATGGTGTCGGGCCGCTCGCCCGGCAGCGTCTCGTTCATGTCCTTGGCGTCCCGGAAGAAGGAGTCCCAGTCGTGGCGGGTGGGGAAGTCGATCTTGAACTCGGCGGCGCGCACCTTGAGGATGTCGGAGAAGCCGCTGAGCTTGATGGTCTTGCCGTCCAGGCAGGCCAGGAAGGCCCTGACCAGGCTCTTGTTCTCCACCTCGCCCTCGAAGCGGATAAAGTCCATGGTGCTCTTGGAGATGCGCAGCGCGGAGAACTGGTGGTCGCGCACCATGCCCTTCAGGCGCTCCATCACCTCCCAGTTGGAGATGGACTTGCCCGGCTGCTTCAGCTGCGGGAGCGCCACGCTGATGGTCATCTTCGTGATGGGCTTCAGGTACAGGCCGTAGGGAGGGCACAGCTCCACCGCCTCGGACGTGTCGTGCACGATGGTAGCCGCAGCCATAGCCGGGACCTCGGGCCTGAAAAACACGCGTGCGCGACGGGTCAGGGCCGGGCACCGGGCCGAGGTGTCCCAGGCTGGCCGGTGCCGCGGGCCCGGAGCAGGGAGGCAAGCCTGCTCGCTCTCTGTACGTCAGGCACACGGGCCTCTACAGAGGGAAAGGCCCTCGGCCCGAGACGTTGGTGCTTTTAATGAGATTACACTAAAGCAGGGGAGAAAACGGGCCGACAAAACGTTTAGGCACAGCTGGCAGCCCGACTCCTCCAGCAGCGCTGACCTGCCCCCAGTACCCAGAGGCAGCTCTCCCGGGGCCAGGGCAGTGGGAGCCCAGCTCGGCGGGGTCGGGACGGGGCAGGCCGGCTCCACCCGCCACCTCCACCAGAGGGTGCACACACCTCACGGGGGAGGGAAGGGACGGCCCAGGACAGGCATCTGGGAGGGTCTGTGGAGGAGGTGGCCCTGTGTTTCCACGGAAGAAACAGGAAAGAAGTTTCAGGCTGGAAAAAACAGCCAAGGGCCATCGACTTCAACTTCCCCACTGTGGGCAGAGGCACCCTCTCTGTTCCCAGATAAAGCATAAAAAGTGACCTTTCGGAAACCGGGGGAGGGGAGGGAGCCCCTCCTACCCTCCTCCCCCAGCTCTTCCCACCTGCTGGGAGACGTGCCTGCTTCCAGAAAGCCTGACCCACGGACACCAAGCCCTACAGGTGGCGGCCTCAGCCGGTCTGCCCGCCCACCCGCTAGCTCTCGGAGCTCCCGCCCCAGATCCAGGAGGAACCCCAGGGGTGCGGGCGTCCCAGCTGGAGGAAAGCCACGTGGCAGGGTCAGGGGCACTGCAGAGGAGCTCTGGCCTGGTTTGAGACCTGTGACTCCCCGCTCCACAGGACCCCAAAGGCCGCAGGGAGGGCCCGAACCAGAGCCCCGGACACCCTACCCCCTCCCCCGCCTGCCTGCCGGGAGCCCTGGTACTCCCAGCTTCCCTGTTGCTTGGCTTCTCCTGCATCCTGGGCGCGACCCCCAGCCCCTTCGCTGCCCGGATACCCCCAGCTAACCCTACGCGGTGCCCAGTACCTCCAGCCCCTCTAACTGTCCCCCCCGCCCCTCAGTTCCCGCCTTCCCTGTCCCGGGCCGCTGCCTGTAACCCCCGCCAACCCCATTAACCTCTGAACCCCCAGCTCCCGGCCCCGCCTCCTTCCCTCTCTGTCACCGGCCCTGCCCTCACCCCCCGCACCGCCCCCCCCGGTACCAGTGGCCTCCTGGGAACCCCCGTCTCCCCGGACGCCTTTGGCTCTTCTCCCAGCCCCCAGTGTCCTCGGCCCCAAGATCCCCGCAGACCTCGGCTCCTGCTACCTCGTCACCCCAGGTCCCCCTCCCCCGGCTCCTCACAGACCTAGGCCCTCGATTCCCAGACTCCAGGTCCCCAGGCCTACGACCCCCGCCCCCAGGCCGCCCGCAGACTCCCGACCTCTGGGTCCTCCGCCCCTGGGTCCCTGTTCCCGAGAGCCCCGCAGACCCCGGCCCTCTGATACCACGGCCACTGGGTCCCCGCTCCCAGACCCCCGCCCGGCTCGCGGGCGGAGGCGGCTGCGGGCGGCGCTCACCGGAGCGGGGTTCCGCCTGCGTCCCAGGCCGCCGCCGCCCTGGCCCCAGCTCTCCGCGGGCCCCCGACGACCCTGGCAGGCGCGGCCTCCCCGCCCAGCGTCGCGACCGTCCACCGGAGGCAACCCCAACGCGACCCGCCGCCGCCGCCGCCGCCGCCGCCCGCCCCTGTGACGCATATCCGCTTCCGGCGCCGGGGCCCGCGGAAGCGGCCGCGCGGCGGCTCCCTGTTTCTCCTCCAGGCCCTGGTCCCGCCCTCAGAGGCGGGACTTCCGGAGACGACGGGGTGGTGCAGGCCGGGGCCTCCCCTCCCCCCCCCGGGCTTTGCACTGCTCATGCGCGAGCCCACCCCGCCCCCAGGCCGCTACCTGTGTTCAGGTCCAGGCGGAGGCCACACTTGGGGCAGGAGTGTGAAGCCACCTGCCTTAGGACCGGGACCAGGTGTTCGGGCCTAAATTTCTATTATAATTATGCATCGCACATAATATGTAATATAATTTCGTTATAAACTATTACCTAATTACATATTGATTATTTTATTTACTATAGGAATTGATTCATTGCATAACGTTATTATATTATAAGGTAATTACATCTACATATGTAATACAATGTTAGTGTAAACATATAGTATTTTTACATTTTGAATGTTTTACATTTTAACATTTATTTTTCTATAATATTTATTTTTAATATCTGAAAATGACACAAATTACATATCGATTATTTTTACTTACTTGACATATACTTTATGTATTTTATCATTTTAAGGTGAAGCCTAATAATATCTAAAATTTAAATGTAAATAAGTAATAATATGCTTTAGGCGTTATATGCAACGTATTTCATATGTAATGAACTTTTGCATAACTACATGTTACATATATTTTATGCATAATAATATACATATAATTTTATGATATAAATTAACAAATGACAATTTATTAAGCTCCCACTTTGTGCCAGGCGCTGCACAAGGCATGTGATTCTGATGCCCCAAATATGTCACAAGTCCCCACATTGAAAATCCAGGATTGGGGGCTTCCCTGATGGTGCAGTGGTTAAGAATCCGCCTGCCTAATGCAAGGGAAACGGGTTCGAGTCCTGGCCTGGGAAGATCCCACATGCGGCAGAGCAACTAAGCCCGTGCGCCACAGCTACTGAGCCTGCGCTCTAGAGCCCATGAGCCGCAATTACTGAGCCCGCGTGCTACAACTACTGAAGTCCACACGCCTAGAGCCAGTGCACAGCAACGAAGACCCAACACAGCCAAAAATAAAAATAAATAAGTTTATTAAAAAATAAACAACCCAGGGTCAGAGAACAAGAGCACAGACCCTCTGTTTTTCAACACGGAAAGTGCCAAAGCATTTGCTTCAGAAGGGGCGAGAGTGGGTAACTCCACCCTATGTCAGGTGGAGTTTTGAAAAGAGGCTCCTGGGTATTTGCTGGGTGTCTGCTATGGGTGAGATATGTAGTCGAATTAAATGCTACCCATATAGTCAAATATAATCATGACATCCACCTGACAAGGAGGAAACGGAGGCTCCAGGGTCCCCCAGGTAGGGGGGTCCCTCTTTGAACACAGGCAGGCTTCTCATTGGGGTATGTATCTTTTCTGCTTTCTTTTGTCTTCTTCTTCTGGAGAACGTAAAGGTGTTTGGTGTTCCCTTGAAAGCCGTTCTCCCAAAGGCTGCTTGCATGTGGATGGCTTGCTTATTTCCCTGGAGAACAGTTAAATTTGGAAACTGCTTTTCCGCTGTGTTCTACCAAGCAATTTGCAAAGTGAATTAAGAAATGAGGTATTCACTTCTTCGGGAGCGGCAAGACTAAGAGATGATTGTAATAATTTGGGAAATGTTCAAGGAAAATCCTTTTACAGTTTTGAGCAAAATGTTCCTCCAGGGGATGTACCCCAGAAACAGAAAAACAAAGTTCCCAATTACCTGTAGCCCGAATCCTTTGTCCTGGCGTGATATATGCGTGGGTATATAAATCCCTCTCGTTGGGCATGACGGGGACCTGGGAATAGGATGAGATATCGCTCCCAGGATTATATGGCAATGGTGAAGGAATTCTGTGGTTGTAATTTAAGTCTATAATCCACTGATTCAAGCTAATGGAAGGAGAGATTATTCTGGATGGGCCTGACCTAATCAGGTGTCGGAGTCAGGGCTAAGACGTCGGAGAGCTTTGAAACAGCAGAGGAACTGCCTGGTTGCCTCGAGGGAGCAAACTTCCTGGTGGAAAAATACCACTTGGCAGGGATTGGCAGGTGGCTTCTGGGAGATGACGGTCTTAATGCCCCAACACAAGAAACTGAAATTCTTCCAACAAGCACTGAGCTTTGAAGAGAGCCCCAAGCCCCCAGTGAGACCCCTAGCCCCGGCTGACACCTTGATTTCAGCCCGGTGAACCCTTGAGCAGAGGACGCCATTAGCCCGCGCCTGGACGCCTGACTTAGGGAAACTGGGAGATGGTAAACATGTGTTGTTTACAGCCTCTACGTTTGGAGCCCTTTGTTACCCAGCCATATATGACTACTACATCTGGAATCAACATATGGATCCTCAGCCCTCCTTAATCACAGAAAAACATGCCTCTTTACCCCACGCAGAAAATGACCTCCTCTCGTGCTTAAATAAGCAGTGATTTTCTTATCATCACTCGATTCAGTTTTTAGGACTGCTGTAACACATTACCCCAGACAGCACAGAAACGTACCCCCTTCAGACCAGAAGCCTGAAATCAAGGTGTGGGCTGGGTGGGTTCCTTCTGAGGGCTCCAAGGAAAGATCTGTCCCAGGTCTGTCTCCTGGCTTTGGGTGGTTTGCTGGCAATCTCCAGTGTCCCTTGGGCTGTGGCAGCCTCACTGCCATCTCTGCCTCTATCCTCAAAGGATCGTCCTCCCTCTGTGTGTGTGTCTCCGTCTTTTTCTCATAAGGGCCTCGTACACATTAGATTAGACCCACCCTCCTCCGCTGTGCCCTCATCTTCATGTAACTAATTACAGCTAATGCAGAGGTACTCAGGTTCATGCTGGATGTAGGCATTCAATGAGGTACTGCGAGAATTGAGAACAGTAAGCTGGACACCTGTTTCTGAACCCAGAGCTACTCCAATTCTGGCTTCCATCTAGATTCAGATACTTCCCTCCAGGTTAGACACCTTCCCCCCTCTGTATCAGCATTCCTTTCACTTTGAGCCATATCGAGGGACCCTGTTAACCCATTCCTTCGAGAAAAGTGCCTGGTGTTAGTATGAACATCTATAAATGTATGTATATATGTATGCATAAATCTATCTATCTGTTCATCCATCCATCCACCCACCCATCCATCCATTCATCTACCCATCTATCCATCCATCCATTGACCCATCCAGCCACTCATCCAACAACCCATCCATCCATCCATCCATCCATCCACCTATCCATCTGTGTGTCCATTCACCCTCCACCCATCCACCCATGCGTCTGTCCATCACCCATCCATCCATGTACCCACCCACCCATCCATCCATTCATCTACGCATCTATCCATCCATCCATTGACCTATCTGTCCTTTCATCCAACAATCCATCCATCCATCCATCCATACAACCATTTGTCTGGCTATCCATCCATTCAACCTCCTGTGTGTCCATTCATCTGTCCATTCATCCTCTACACTCCATCTGTCTGTCTCTTCATCCATCCATCCATCCATTCATCCATCTATCCACTCATCCGTTGGTCTACCCACCCACCCACTCATCAGCCTATCTGTCCACTCACCCATCCATTCACCCATCCTTCCATCCACCCGCTCACCCACCTGTCCATCTGCCCATCGATCCACCTACCCATCCAGCCATCCCTCTCTCCATCCACGTCACAGATCCATGCCTCTCAAGACTTTATTCAAAACAACCCCTTTCCACCAGGTGGCGCACCCACCTCCTTAATGAACACTGGCAAGAGCTCCACCATATTAATCCTCTGGTTTGGATGTGAAGCCAAGGTCTGAGGGGTCATCCATCCTCAGCAAAGTATCAGTCCAGTCATTTCCCATGAACATTCCCCTATTTACGGAGTCCACCTTCTGCCACTCAGTCTCCTATTAGATCATTTCTTATTTATTCCAGAACTTTCTACGCAATGTATCATGCCGTAAGCAGCACAATAGAAAGAAAAAGGCACCCCACAATTGAAGACTCTGCAGAAATGCACTCTCACCTCTGCTGGTGCTGGCGGTACAAATTAGCCTGATGTTCAAAAGTAAATTCCACAAAATCCCTCAAGTACCATGTTTAAAGTGCTCACATTCTCTGAGTCTCCAGCCTTAGTGTTGGTAATTCAGACTATAGAATTATTCCCCACAGATATACATAAGCATATGTGTAAGTTCTGCATGCGTGCGCGTGTGGCCACACACACATATAGTATGCGTACATAATGTACATATGTGTGTATATACATATATATGTGTGTGTGTGTATATATATGTAGTCCCTGTAGGTATAAAAGGTATTAATTGCATATGTGCAATTAATACTTCTGGCTGCGTTAGAAGACCTGACATTGGAAACAGCCCTAATGCACACACACAGGACGCTGGGTAAGCCGTGACAGCAACCTCTATGCTGAGTCAGGCACAGATATACTCACCCACTCACTCTCTGAGTGTTACATGAAGACCTCATGCTGCAGATGTGTTACACGCCCCTGCTGTTGTGATGATACGGTGGTACTCAACGGTGACGTCAGACTGTCACCCAGTAGTAGTTTGGGGTGAGTGACTGCATCACTGTCGAAGATGGAGAAAGGGGATTAGGTTGGGATAAAGGACTCAGGGATTGATCAAGGGTGTCTGGTTGGGTTACAAGGGTCAGGGGTGGTGGGATAAGAATGACTCTGAGGTCCCAGGCTCTGGCCACCGGGTGAGGTCAATGACATGCACTGAGGGGAAACCAACAGAAGAAGGTGCAGTTTGGAAGAGGAAGGAGGCAGGTGGGTCCAGGAGGGTTGACTTAGCTTGGAGGTGCCTGCAGCCTTAAGGGAGCTGTCCTGTAAACTCAGGAGCCCCGGGTGAGTCTAGAGCAGGAAAAACCATGATGTTGGAGGTGCATCCCCGGTACAGGAGAAGATACTGGGCACAATTCAACCATCCACCCCCCAATTCATCCATCCATCCATCCATCCATCCATCATCCATCCATCCGTCATCCATCCATCAGCCATCCATCATCCATCCAGCCACCCATCCATCCATCCATCCATCCATCCACCCATCCATCCATCCGTCATCCGTCCATCACCCATCCATCACCCATCCATCATCCAGCCAGCCAGCAAGCCAGCCACCCATCCATGCATGCACGCATCAATGTGTGACAATATGCACAGAATATTGTCCACTAGGGAAACTCACCTGAGCCTCAGCATCCGGTACTATTGGTACTCAACCACGTGGCTGTCCTTTAGTCTCCAGCCCCCTCCAGACGTTCAGGATACTAATGTTTGTAGTCTCCATCTTCTCCTGGAGTTTGGAACTTATATGGCATATCCCAAAGTCCCCATCATAAATCGCATCGTTAAAGGGTCCAGCAGCCAACGTCCCCAAGCAGACAAAGACACGCCTATGAAGCAGGACACTGCAGGGGCCTGGAGGTCACCCCTCGGGAGTAGAGGGCAAAGACAGGCCTGTCTCCGGGTCAGGTTAAGTCTTCACCACGCACAAGCAAAGCACAGGAGTGCTACAATTTATGGCAGTGCTTTGAAGGAAGATGAGAAAGGGTGACATAAAGCCTGGGGAAGGCGAGGGTGGGGTCCCCTCATGAGAACAGGGCGAGAGCTTTAAGGGCAGTACAGCAGGGCTTGTGGAAGGTAGTTGAAGGGAACGTGGCCTCCTGGTGCAAAGAGGCATCCTCTGCACAAGCCCAGACAGGAGTGGCCAAATGTCCTTATGGGACTTTCCCTGGGGGAGATCAGAGAGCCCTCCGGTGGGGTCCCCAGGACAACGAGATCCTGGCGGGTCCAGGAGAGGCTGAACCGTACACCAGCCGTCAACACCCAAGTGGAGGCTGCGGTTATATCTTGCTGCGTTAAGATCGATTTCATCTCCCACTTCCCCTCCCCTGTGTGGTCCATCATACGATCGCAGAGAGACACACAGTGTTTCCTGGAGCAGAAGGTCGGTTTAGCAAGGGCCCTCCCTCCTCACTCTGTGCAAAGATGGACTATATTTTCAGGGTGGTTGTTCCCAGTCTGTAGACATGAGTAAAGTGTCTTCATGATTTGGCGCCTTCCCCATTATTTCTCAAGAACGTTCCTTAAATCTCTACATTATTTCCTCCCCAGATCTGCATAATTAGAGCTGGAATTTTTTTTCCTTTTTTTTAGTAAACGGTACCAGCCTCACCTCTCCAAGTCTTTGGAAGGAAAGGTATTATGTGTGTGGTTCTCTCGGAGACTTTCTCCCACCGTCCCTTTCTCTTCTCCCGACTGTACTACGACACGTCAATCATCTCTGAGCTTGGGTTTGCAGATACAGAGACCTAAGGGGTGGTCGACAGGAGACAGACACCACCCCAGTCACTGGAAGCGGTCTGGAGGTGAGGTCACCAGGAGAGATGATCCATGTCTAGCCCTGTTAATGATGAGATCACAAGAATCAAATACGCTCCATGAGAAAGGACCCAGGGTACCACGGCAGGTTATCTAAGGTTGCTTAGGAACGGGGGGAGTGGGGAGATTTCACTGACAACATAGCCTGATGAGAAAATGCTGCTTCCTGTGTTGCAGAGTCCGGGAATTCATTAGATGTTGATGTGCAAGTGATATTTTAAGGAGATATGCTATGGGGGGGTGGGGTCTTATATGCTATGGGGGGGTCTTATTTCCTGTGTGAGGAGGAGAAAATCAGATGTTGTGAAGATCAGAGCAGAGGGCAGTCTCGGAGCAGGAGATAAAGGTACAAAACTGAGATAAAGGAGAGTCCCTCCTTTCACAGACTTGACGTCCTCAGGTCTGTCACCAACGTGCGGGCCTTCCCTTTTCTCTTTAGGGTAACTGGGGTGTAATTCAGAACAGAGTGGAAGGTGTTTGTCCGGGATGAACAGAACCAGGAAAAAGCATGGGCTCCAGAGCCAACTGTGTAGCGATGGTCAACTGGAAGTTTCCAGTGGCAGGTGACAGCTGGGGGTGGGGGAGGCCCAGGACTGTGGTCCACATCACGAGGCCCCCAACAAGTGAGGGCTGCCAGACAGACTCACAGACAGGGCCCAGTCCTGAGAGGTCGGCGAGAGAAGGACTCATCCTCGGGGACTGGGCTCTCGCCTCCTGTAGCTGGACCCTGAGGGCGACGGGGGGAGTGGGTAAGCGTTGTGTGGACTGAAAAAAATGCAGAACCTAAAAGTTGAGAATTATGTTTTATTTGGTGGACTTGCTGAGGACTTAAGTCCGGGAGGCAGCGTCTCAGAAGGCTCTGAGGCACTGCTTGCAAGAGGTCAGGGAGGGGCCAGGGTATCTAGGGGTTTTTGCAACAAAGACCAGGTGGTCAGAACATTAAAAGGTCACAGTTAATTAAAGAAAACCAGGCATTTCAAGTGCATGAATTTAGCGTGTTTCTATGTATGGGGAGATGCAAGAGTCTGGGCTCATCGAAATCATTCCTTTGATGTGCACCTTAGCTGTCCGGGGCCAGCATCCTGTTTTTCTCCATCCTGAGTCCCCCCAGGGTGCACCGTTGGGAGTGGCTGTCGTGGCCTCATGGCCGCAACATCCTTTATTTACTGAAAGGGCAGGCAGTATTTTTCATTCACGGTTGCAAGAATCCCAGCGACCAGTGAACTGAACTAGGGTCCAGTGTTAGAGCACTGGCCACCTTTGTCCTCTCCATCCATCCACCCACCCACCCACCCATCCTTCCTACATTTCTGCTGGCCCAACTTCGATGGATGAATGCTCATCAAAAATATTCTCAAAGTCTCCTTCTTCACCCATCTCATCTTAGGTTGGGAGAATTGCCCCACTTGACAAAATTCTCTTGACCAAGGGACCATCAACCTCTCATAATGTTTCACTTCACCTCATGGGTCCCATCCTTATTTAAAACACTAATGTTTTGTTCCTTGTGGATTTTTGCATCAATTTTTATTGTTGTCAGTGATCACATGACATGAGCATCGTTACGCTGAAGACTGAATTTGGGGCACAGTAGTTTTATTTTATTCCCCCCCCCCCAGGACGTGCAATCAACATACCCAGGGAAACTCTCACCAGTAGTGCTGGGTTTTCCCCCCCACAGCTGGGTTGCCAGCCCTGTTCAGTCACCCAGGTTTGCTCAGAGGTGGGGCTCCCCAAGGTAAGGGGATAGCTCGGGCCGGCTCTTCATTTCCTGCCTTTTTTCTGTTCCATTTGCACCTCATTGCTCACTGGACATCCTGTGGACATGACTAACATGCAGAATTCCAGGGATGTTTAGAGCTGGAGAAAGTGTTACCCGCCGCGTTCCCCTTCTCCCTCTACCCACTGTGGCCAGGACCACCACGCCTGGCTCTCTCCATAAACCAGCCAGTTCCCTAGCATTCACTGTACCACCCTCTGGTCCCAGGCAGCTGCAGAAACGCAAGCTGGCTTTATGATTTTCTTCCTTGCACACGGAAAGCTGTGAGGGTAAGATTAGCCTGGACGCAGGAACGGTGGTATCTGCTCAATCTTCTTGTCGGCAAACCAAAAGCTGAGCACCACCTTCTCACTGGAAGACTTGTCCACGGAAAGTTAGCACCTCCCTGAAGCTCAGAAGAGCGAGCCTTTTCGGTAATGAACACCTACCAGCCTGGGTATGAAACAGACAGCAGCCCCAAGCCTGCCTGCCTCTCCACAAAGGCAGCAGCAAGAACTCAGCCACCTGCCCTGGTCCAATGACCCGTTTTAGCAAACGTCATCATCGTGTTTCCCTGACACCTTCCAGGGGTGACTGCGTCCCCGGACAAACACCACAGGGTCCGCATCCCAGACAACAGCCTGTCTGTGGGACAGATGTCCCCCCTGTGACCAAGCCTGGACCCCACCGCAGTTTGTCACCTGAACCCGTTGCATTCCATCAGTGTCTACGCAAACCAGCCGACGCCAGTAGATAAAAACAGACAAGACTCCACCTCATAAGGCTGTGGATTCACTCACGGTGGCTGACCGAATGGCCGCCACTTCTGGGTCTGCGTTTCGGATGCGACGTGGGAAGGAAGAACACGGACTCAGGGCACAGCACGCCACACGAGCTGGTCACAGGACCTGCTGGATTTTTGTAAATATTCGCAGGCTCATTCCCGGTGGTTCTATCACATGGACCACCTGCATGGTCTTGCGACGTTCACTGGCGCAGTGACCATTTGCAGAAGCGCTGGACGGCTGCCCAAGGCGTATTAGGAGTGCAAACAACGGCCCTCCTTCCCCACCCTGGTCCCTAAGAAGCTTAATTTAAAACCAGGTATTTTTCTTCACTGCGGTGAAGCACAGAACATGTAACTCACCATTTAAAACGTACAACTCAGGGGCGTTCAGCACATTCACAATGTTGTGTAACCACCACTTCTCTCTGGTTCCAGAACCTTCTCATCCCCCTAAAGGAGGCTCTGTCCCCATGAGCTGTCACTCCCCATCCCACTGCCCCAGCCCCTGGTAACCAGGAACCCACTTTCCAACTCTGTGGGTTTGCCTGTTCTAGAAACTTCTTAACAGTGGAATCCCACACTGTGTGTCCTTCTGTGTCTGCTTCTCTCACGCAGCATCCTGTGTTCAAATTTCATCCATGTTGTAGCCTGTGTCAGAGCTTCAGTCCTTTTCATGGCTGAGTTTTCACCCCAAGGAAAGAAAGCCAGTTATTTGTACTCTAAAGAGAGCAGCAGGGCATTCTGCTGGTTTTTTAAACTGGGTTTGTTTTCAGTAGATGTTCTGGGAACAGGTCAGAGCAGAGAGCATCTGCCTACACACTTTCAACTAGCATGGGCCCGTGGACCTGTGGGGCAGGATGGTCCAATCTTTCCAGGTGTAGAAACCTGCCCAGTGCGTTAACTATCACTGGGGACTACCACGGGTTTCAGAGCTATCCCTCTAACCACCCAAAAGAGAAAGGGCCCTGCTTAGGGATGGGAGCTGGGGAAATTTTAGGGACCAGATAGCGTTTGTGCTTTGCTTTGCATCTCTGCTTTTCTCTAGGGTCCTGCTGTGATCTGCTCCCTGCAGACAGGTATTCTCCATTCTCCATGTGGAGCAAAGAGGCAATCCCTCCACCTCTCAGCATACAAGGTTATCTATTTGTGACGGTTACTGTTATGTACCCACGTGGCTGGGCCACAGTGCCCAGATATGGGGCCATATATTATCCTGGATGTTTCTCCGAAGCTATTTTGTGAGTGAGATGAACATTTACATCAGTGGACTTTGAGTGAAGCAGACTGCCCTCCCCAGTGTGGGCGGGCCTCATCTAATCAGTTGAAGCCCTCAAGCGAATGAAAACCCATCTTCCCTGAGCCAAAAAGGAATTCTGCCAGCGGATGGTCTCTGGGCTTCAACTGCAACCTCAGCTCTTCCCTGGGGTCTTCAGCCTGAATATCTGAGACTTGCACCCCGACAATTGCGTGAGCCAATTCCTTAAAATGAATCTCTCTCCATACCTATACATCTGATTGGCCCAGGTCAAGTCACGTGTCTCACTTCAGCGTCTGCCCTGATGCCATCGGTAGGTCTAGCCAGAGGTCCTGCCCCCTTTCCAGGGGCAGGATCCTGGAAAGCACTGTCGGGAGATGACAGGACAGCCCTGACTGTTCCTGATCTGGGAGGTGGGGGCCAATCCTTGGTGTCACCCCGGTGAGCAGGGCAGCATCCTCTGCTTGCCCCCCACACCCTAATCCCACCCCCTACCTGCTTGTGAGCAGAGACCCTTCCTGAAAGATGCAGACACACAGGGAACCCAGAGAACCGGGGAAGCCCTTCAGGACGACTGCTGATTGTTCAGAAACACGGTAGACCCCACAGCAGCTGCTCCTTCGGTAGGTCCAGCACAAAGATGGGGGACAGGTGGTCAGAGATCCCCGCCTCTTATCTAAGTGCCAGGGGAAGGGTGTCCTTGGGACTGGAGTGATCAGAAAAGTTATGAGTAGGAAGGACAGCATGGAGAATTCTTAACAGGCAAATTAAAGTCAAGAGCCAGGGCAGTAAAGATGGGAGGTCATCCATCATTAAATCCATCAGGAAGGGTCAAACTCCGGCGGAATAGTGAGGTAAAAGGATTAAAAGATAATTTAATACTGAATATATTATTACATGAATGTGATATAACATATGTATGAGTTACAGGAATATATATAAAGTATATGAATATAATATATATATGGTGTTTGTGTATATACACACATATGGTGTATACATAGATTACATTATATATGTGCATGTCATATTTATTGTTTCATATCTCTACACATAGTATATTTGCAACATAAATTCCATGAAGAAAACCAATAAAGCAGAAACAATAATCAAAAAAAAATAAACAAAAATATCCCTGTACTGAATACAGCTGTGCAAAGCAAAGCACCCCTCCCCCAAGGGAAAAGAGACCCAGAAATTCCTCTTGGTAATTTTTCTTAAATACTGAAGATAAAGAACATCGTCTAGAACCCAAGAAAAATAAACAGATTCTTTACAGAAACAAATCCTCAGTCATCCCCAGAACCAAATACCCAAACATCTGAAGCACCAGGTTTCTCCAGTTTTTTATGGGGGGGGGGCCGGGGGCAGGGCCTGTCTATCTAGTTTTTTTTTTTTTTTTTTTTTTTTTTTTGCGGTAGGGCCTCCCACTGTTGCGGCCTCTCCCGTTGCGGAGCACAGGCTCCGGACGCGCAGGCTCAGCGGCCATGGCTCACGGGCCCAGCCGCTCCGCGGCATGTGGGATCTTCCCGGACCGGGGCACGAGCCCGCGTCCCCTGCATCGGCAGGCGGACTCCCAACCACTGCGCCACCAGGGAAGCCCCTGTCTATCTAGTTTTGACAGGGAAAGGTTTTCCACCCCAAAATCCTATGCTGGAAAAGGTGTCATCTTGGAAGCATAAAATTGCAGGCATGATTCAAAACATGCTCCTCATGTTCCCTTTTTGGAAAAAAAAAAAAAAATCTCATAAAACTAACTCTGGCCAAAGAAGAGAGGAAGTGAAATCTAAAATTTTAGAGTGGAAAAGCTCTGGTACAAAATAATTGGCAGTTTGCCATAAAAAATAAAGAGTTTAATAAAAAACATTTTAAATGTGTAATATATAAAAATACACAATGTGTTGGCATAATTACATTGTAATTAATAATTAATGGTAATGGAGTAATATTATACATATTAGTTGTTATGAACTAATATGAACATTATATATTTTTAACCTTTTTAAATTTGAAGTATAGTTAATTTACAATGCTGTGTTCATTTCTGGTGTACAGTAAAGTCATTCAGTTTATATATATATATAAATATATATACATATTTTATATATATATTTATATATATTATATATATATATATTTTATATATATATATATATAAAATATAGTTCCCTGTGCTATACAGTAGGTCCTCGTTGTCTATCTTATATATAGTATATATAGTAGTGTGTATCTGTTAATCCCAAACTCCTAATTTAGAACACAATGTATTTTTAAAGTACAATATAGAAAACACTGACTTTGAAATAAAAGATGTAAAATGTTTCAAGAAATATAGGATCTAGCTCTGGAATACCCGACTGTATTCTCATCCCACAGACTGGGGTCCAGAGTGGACTGGGGTCCGATTTTCATGATAATAATAATTTTTTTAAAAACAGGATTCCATACAGTTACTTCTCACTGCAAATGCAACTGTCAGCAGGGAAAGGTTGATATTTGCAAAACACTGAAATAATAATTCCTGAAAATAATTCAAGCACGTGTAGCATGAGAAATAGAGGGCATGAGGCAAAGTAATAATACTTTTAACAGTAAATGCAAAGATGTTCCATTCTAGGAGCCCAGACTGTTTTTTTTTGTTTGTTTGTTTTGTTTTTTGTTTTGTTTTTTGTTTTTGCGGTACGCGGGCCTCTCACTGTTGTGGCCTCTCCCGTTGTGGAGCACAGGCTCCGGACGCGCAGGCTCAGCGGCCATGGCTCACGGGCCCAGCCGCTCCGCGGCATGTGGGATCTTCCCGGACCGGGGCACGAACCCGTGTCCCCTGCATCGGCAGGCGGACTCTCAACTACTGCGCCACCAGGGAAGTTTATCTCCATTCCTACCGCCAATTTTCTCCAGCGGGCGTTCTTTTTACAATTAGAAGAAAAGTGATTAAGAAAAACTGAAGCAGAGGCAGCAACAAGGCAATAAAGGTGAAGCCCACAACAGGGGAAGAAAACAACTTTGGAAAAGCACAACTGATGTGAAAGTCTTAGAAAATGGCAACTATAACTAGAAAGAATCATTTTTTCCACTTGTTGCCCCACGTACTTGGAAAATACCACAAACTTTATACAGCTTCTTTTTTTATGCTTTTATGTTTTTGTTTTTATTTTATATTGGAGTATAGTTGATTGACAATGTTGCGTTAGTTATACAAGTTCTATTTTATTTTTTTAAAGAATCTAAAAAGGAGTGGATATATGTTTTTTTATAACAGATTCACTTTGCTGTACACCTGAAACTAACACAACATTGTAAATGAATTATACCCCTATAAAAAATTTTAAAAACTAGTTATGCAACGTCTAATGTAACACCATAGATCTTCCCTCCTGGCTTTATTATAGTAAATTAATATAGATACCCTTGTATTTCACTTTGATGACATAAAAGGATACACAACTCCTCCTTCCTTGTATTGAAAAACAGAGAGAGTCCCAGGGAGGTTTCAGAATTCAGAAAGATTCCCTGAAGGATGAGTTTGGACCTGCTTCCCATGGATGAGTGGGGTGAAGTTCGGCTGACCGCAGAGATTGCTGATGTCATGGGTGGGGGGAGCCCCACTTCACGGGGTGTGCAGCCAACTTAGAAAGGTCCCTTTGCCACACGGTGTTGAAGGAATACATCCCATCATCCCAGCATTATTGGATTATCTCCCAATGTTAAAAAAAAAAAAGTATATGGTGTTTGCAGGTGGAATTCCTGACCCAAATGTCCTTCCTAATTGCATTACAGATCCAACCTCAGGATCAACCCCAAATGCCTCGCCCTTGACATCTTCCTGCTTCCTTACCCCTCCACACTCCAGCCACACACACGCTCAGGGTCTCTTTCCCCATAAAACATCCTGAGAAATGACACCACGTTATTACAGAAACTACACAGCACGTATCTTCCCAATAGGGTGACTGTTCCCTGATAGGGAAGAGCCACCCGCAAAACAAGGGGGAGCGTCAGTGCCCTGGTCCCGAAACCGAAGAATCCTTGGAGACCAGGTGTCTTGTCCATAAGGCATCTGGAGGCCTGGGGCTGTTTCTTACACCTTCCCTGCCAACTGGGTCTGATGTGCACCCTCCAGGGGGCTGTGAATCCCGGGAGACGACTGTCCTCTCTGGGGTTGCAGCCGCTCCCCAGACGGGGACGGCAGGAGTGTGAGTGAAGTGTGACCCTCCCCGGAGCCTGGTGGGACCAGGCCAGGGCCCCCGGGGGTGGTATGGCCCTGGTCACAGGACAGAAGGGCCGGCAGGAGCCCTCCAGTGCATCTGCCACAGCCAGGGTCTCTCTATTCGGCTGGTCTCCAAATCTCCATTCACAGCGATGGTGACCGCACGGAAGCTAAGCGACCCCAAAAGCACGCTGTGCCGGGAGATCAGTGCGGGACAGACCAGGAAGGACAGTGCGGGCCGACTCGCCCTCTTAGGGCAGACTTCTCAGCCTCAGCACTCCTGGCATCTGGGGCTGGAGGACTCTCTGATGCAGGGCGTGCTGGGCTCTGTGGGGTGTGCAGCAGCTTCCCTGGTCTCCACCCACCACGTGCCAGGAGCATCCCCTCCCCTCCGTGCTGACAACCGGGAATGTCTCCAGACGTTGTCATATGTCCCCTGGGGGCAAAGTCATCCCTGGGTGAGAACCACAGCTGTAGATAGATAGATAGATAGATAGGTAGTAGATAGATATAGAGAGACAGGCAGATAGATGAGGTTCTTTGCTCAGTTTCTGAGCTGCCGAAAGCCAGGAGTCTGACGAGTCAGGGAGGGGTCCCTCGCTCTGAGCAGTTCTGTCTTCGCCTTGATGAGAGGGAATCAGACAGATGAAGAGTGGCCCAGCACTTGCCCCAGAGGAAAACCCCAAACCGCACAGGCGTGGGTGCTTTCTGTGGGTGGGTCCACAACCCCCGGATTGCCTCAGAATTAACCCATTCACAACCACAAAGCAAGCCCCGGTCCAGGGGAGACTCCGGCGTAACCCCATGGCCCCTCCACCGCAGGTGAGCCCTGGAAGCTGAGGCTTCATGTCAACCTCCAGAACTTCTCTGTGGGACGTAATGGAAATAGTCTTTGCAGAGGTAATTCATGCAATGATCCACATGAGGTCCCCCTGGAGGAGGGTGGCCCTACCTCCAATGCCAGGGTCCTTCTAAGACACAGAAGAGGAGAGACCCAGACACAGAGGAGAAGCCCCGGGAAGACAGAGGCAGAGACAGGAGGGACGCGACCACGAGCCCAGGGACGCCTGGAGCCCCCAGAAGCTGGAAGAGGCAAGAAGAACCCTTCCCTGGAGCCTCCGGAGGGAGCACGGCCCTGGGATACCTTGACCTCAGACGTCTGCTCTCCAGGACTGGGGGAAGATGGATTCCAATCATTTTAAGGTGTCCAGCTTATGGTCATTTGTGGCAGCTGCCCCAAGAGACTCACACACCGGTATTATTTAAAACGTGCAAGATTTCGGGTCTTTTGGACGTGTAGAGAAATCTGGGGTCTGGAGACCCCAGGCCAGGAGACCCAGAGGGCACGCACGGGCCTGGCAGGTGAGGGTTTGCTCTCTCGGGGCTGTGTCCTTGGCTGGGAGCCCGCACACATCCCGATAGGCCAGCCAAGTGCAGGTGGGCCTTGGGCGTCCCACAGAGCCTGGTGTTTGCTTTTGGTTTCAAGATCAGCATTGCAATGTCCCAAACCCTCATGGGGAGCTCACGCTGATGGGGCCGTAGAAACTAAAACTGGGGTGAGTCAAAAGCAGGTTATTTATTTTCCACCCATTGTCAGTTTTACTTTTTGTTTCCAGAGAGCGACCTCCAGGGTCCCATCAGCTCTGTGTGCAGCCTGGCTCTGCTCTGCAGGATCATACGAATGCCAGAGGGACCTTATTGCCGAATCAAACACTCCCCCATCCCAACGGTGGGCTCTGGGCTCTCAGCTCGGGGTGGGAGGGGGCCCAGTGGGAGACCTGAAGGTCCTGGTGCAGCTGACATTCCCATGAACGGAGGCCAGTCCGTCTGATTCTTTTTATTTTTTTTAAATTACAGGGAAATCCACATAGCATACAAGTAATCCCTTTAAAACGCACAGTCCAGAGGCACTTAGCACTTTCACAGTGCTGTGCAACCACAACATTTATCTAGTTTTAGGACATTCTCATCCCCCCCAAAGAAGACTCTGTCCCCATTAAGTCATCCCCCTTCCCCTTCCACAGAAAGCACCACGAACCCACTTTCTGTCTCTGGGGATTTGCCTGTTCTGGACGTCTCCTATCAGTGGAATCACACACTGTGTGTCCTTCTGGGTCTGGCTTCTCTCACTGAGCATCGTGTGTTCAAGGTCCATCCACGTTGTAGCCTGTGTCAGAGCTTCACTCCTTTTCATGGCTGAGTCATATTCTACTGTATGGATGGACCCCGTGCTGTTTATCCAACATCCATCCACCCACCCACCCATCCATCCACCCATCCACCCATCCACCCATCCACCCATCCATCCATCCATCCATCCATCCACCCATCCATCCAA
>NW_020838035.1:875172-908571 GCF_003676395.1 Aethalodelphis obliquidens | reverse complement strand
CCATCCATCCATCCATCCATCCAAGGATCCGTCCATCCATCCATCCATCCATCCATCCATCCATCCATCCACCCACCCATCCATCCATGGACACTTGGGTTGTTTCCACCTTTGGGCTGTTGTGAATCATGCTGCTTGAACAACACAGAGTCATTGCCTCCTGGGCCCCAGTTAATGGGGCCGAGAGCTTTCTGTGACACCCCTAAAGCTGGAGCATCACTCACACACCGAGACCGCCCAGCCTGGCCTCACGCCAGGGCTATGGGGAAGTGAAACGGTTTCCCTGGGCCTCCCGTACCCATGAGCTTGTTTTTTCTCTTGAGGTTTTGTCAGTACCAGCCTCTGGAGGGAAACAACCGGCCCAGAAGTTGAGGACCTGATGTTGTGGTGTGAGCTGGAGGGTGTGTCCCTTCCTTTTCCTGTGCATTCACCAGATTCTCAGCACCATTTGGTCCACCCAGGGCTGCACAGAGACCAGGAGGCCGTGGGGCAGGGACCCACCTTCCTGAGAAGCCAATCATGGTTTCTGTAGAACCGGGGCCTCGTTTCATTGCCTCTTGGGGTCGGCTTTGCTCTGAAAGTGGGGGTGGGAACAAAAGTGCAGGCTTGGGGCTGTGACCCGGCATGTGGGTCTGATCTCTGTGGTTTGGATGAGGAAGTGTGGGCAACTGGATTTCCCCCAACACATGCTCAGGGCACTCACTCAACCCAGATGGCATCAGCGTCTACCCTGGGGGGTCTGACCCTCTCCAGTGGCAGATCACCCTTCTCTTCCTGCACCCCATGTTTGTTTGCTGGAGACAGGACCGCTGTCCCAGCAAGCCAGGATGGAGCGCAGACCCTTCACCTGCTGGAAAGACCCCAAGAGGATGGGTCTTGGGGTTTGGGGGTTTGTGGGGCTTGGGTGGCTGCCACATTGCCATCCTGTCATCCTAAAGTGTTTTTCAGCAACTAAATAATCTCACACCACGTGGAGAATGGACTTCTCTCTCCCCACTCTAACCGAACAGGACCCTGTAGGGGAACAGATCCCCACCACCACCACCCTGCAATGTCCTCCGCATGCCTTCTCATTTGTAGAAAAGCTTTAGCCTCCGAGGCCTTCCGAGTTCCAAAGAATACATTTAATCAGAGAAGTGAGAAAATGCAGGAAGAAAGGAAAACAGTCAAGTTAGACAAAATTATAATAGTTTGGCCATAAAACAGAGTCAAGGACTTTAGTTCCTCCTCAAGGGCTGTAGATCATATTCTGAGCTGTATCCTGTGGGCTGTTTTGCAGATACTGAAACCTCCACCAGGTGGGAGAAGTTACCTTCGTATGCTGCTCACCAGCATGGAGACGCCAGACCAGCTGGGACCAGAAGGTTGATGATGTGGACTCCCGATGACCTCGCCACCAACCACTCAGAAGAATGTCCACCAGCTGATCACACAGCCCACAGCTCCACTCCCTCACTGTCTTTAAAACCCTTTCCCTGAAAGCCATCAGGGAGTTTGGGTCTTCTGAGCACCAGCTGCCTGGACTCCTTGCTTGGTGCCTGCAATACACGCTGTACTTTCCTTCACCACAACCCAGTGTCAGTAGATTGGCTTTACTGCACGCAGGCGAGTGGACCCCAGTTTTGTTCGCTGGGGACAGGATGGGGCACATCTCTCAGATGAAAACCCTAGAAGATGAAGATCAAGCAGGGTGGGTCCAGCATCAGGCATGCAGGTGGCTCCAATGGGGCTGTTTGTCACCCTCCTAATGCCTTGTGGGAATTAAGGGGCACCAGGGGCCATTTGCCATGGAGCCTCTGAACTTCCCAGAGCTGGTACCTTGTCTACACTGCAGCCAGTCCTGGGGTCCGTCTGTGTCAGAGGCAAACCAAGAAGCAAGCTGAGGATGTAGAGAAATCGGAACACTCATGTACAGTGGGTGGGAAGGCGAAATGGAGCAGCCACTGGGGAAAACAGTCAGCAGATCCTCAGGAAGATGAGTCCATTTTCCCCACCAGGCACACACAGACCACGTCCCACCAACACATGGGGTTCACGAATGGCCCTATGTTAACCCCCCGCGTGTGGCCTCTGCACAGGGGACTTCGCCGTTCCACCACAGGGGCCACAGAACAGGGCTCCAAAACTCAGCCCTCAGACCTGATCTGGCCCTCAACCTGCTTTTGTAAATAAAGTTTTATTGGAACAGTGCTGGGTCCACCACACTGTTGTGGTGTCAGCACCACATTGTTTATTACAATGGCAGAGTCCAGTGATCTCAGCAGACACCACATGGGGCTCAAAGCTTAAATATGTACCTGCTTCCCCGCTACAGACAAAATATTCCAATGTGTGTTCACCACAGGTCTACACTCCAGGGCAGGGTCTCTGACGCCTTCAGCCCATTCTTCAGCCCATCAGGATTCTGAGGTATTGGCTGCATCATTTAAAAAACTTCTTTCTTGGCATGGGTCTGCCTTAGACCTGCACACTTTGGAGCTGATGGGACAGCGGATTCAGGTAAACTCCACCTGGTCTGTTTAGAGATGAGAGAATTGACCTTAGGATGGTGAAGTTAATCACTCAGCATCCTCTGTATGGCTGGGGCAGCATCCTGTAGATAACGATCCCATCCACCATCTCCTGGACCAGGTGGTTCTTTCTCCACATGACTTCATAAGACCTCTCAACCTCACGGCCACACCTGGGCACACCTGAGCCCTGTGGCCCAATCCACCTGCCCCCTTTCCCACGCACGGTGCCCATTTCCCATAAGGAACTCCATCATGGCCCCTCCAACCTGACCACCTCCGCAGGAACCTTGTAACGGTTTCCTGAAATCAGCCGTGGACACCAGGGAAGAATTCCTCTCGAATCTGCCTTCCAGTGAGTCAGCCCCCTTAGAGGCTGAACTTTGTCCTCCCCAGCCCCACCTCCCAAAAGTTACTTTGGATTCCTCAGCCTTGATGAGAAAGGATGGTTTTGAAAATGGAAATCATGTGCAAACTCACCAGGTGGAACCTTTAGATATCAGGGGTGATGGGCAGAATTGTGTCCCCCTCCTCAAATTCTTTTTTTTTAATATAAATTTGTTTATTTTATTTATTTATTTTTGCCTGTGTTGGGTCTTCATTGCTGTGTGCAGGCTTTGTCTAGATGCAGCGAGTGGGGGCTTCTCTTGTTGTGGAGCACGAGCTCTAGGCGTGTGGGTTTCAGTAGTTGTGGCACACAGACTCAGCAGTTGTAGCTCGCGGGCTCTAGAGCACAAGCTCAGTAGTGTGGCGCTTGGGCTTAATTGCTCCGCAGCATGTGGGATCTTCCCGGACCAGGACTCAAACCCGTGTCCCCTGCATTGGCAGGTGGATTCTTAACCACGGCGCCACCAGGGAACTCCAGACACAGGGTCTTTATGGAGGTGATCAAGTTAAGATGAGGTCATTAGGTTGGGCCTGATCCCATAGGACTGGTGTCCTTATAAGAAGAGGAGATCAGGACACAGACACACACAGAGGGACGACCACGTGAGGACACAGGGAAGAGACGGCTGTCTACACGCCCAGGAGAGAGGCCTCAGGAGGAACCAGCCCTGCCTATGCCTGGATCTCAGATTCCAGCCTCCAGGACTGGGAGACATAAATGTCTAACGTTTAAGCCACCCTGTCTGTGGTGTTTGTTATGGCAGCTGAGCTGAGCTAACACAGACGCTTTCAAACACAAACCAGAGAATAGCGCATGGAAGCCCATATACCTTCACCCAGTTCCAATCATTACCCACAACGTACTGACCTTTTAAATTCTCCTCTGACAATTATGCCCAGCACATGTGCACCATTGTCCTTTCTTTTCTTCCGTTTTACATTTGGGCCATTTAAAAAGAAACAGAGACTTCCCTGGTGGTGCCCAGAACCGTAGCAGCCCGGGGCCACGTCCTCTCTGAGGGGCCAACCCACCACCATTAGCTGTGAACTTGCAACATGGGAGAACCACAGTCTATAGAAGGATGAGATGTATAAATCGATGGATGGACTGATGGATGGTAGATACAGATAGATGATAGATACACAGTGAGATGCTGGATGGATAGATAGATAGGTAGATAGGTAGGTAGATAGATGGATAGTTAATAAGTGGTGATAGATACAAGGATGGATGGATAGGTAAGCAGACAGATGGATGGATAGATGGATAGATAGATAAAAAGCGGTAATAGATGCAAGGATGGATGGACGCATGCATGAATGGATGGATGGGTAGGTAGGCAGACTGATGGATGGGTGGGTAGACAGATAGAAGAATGGGTGGAAGGTTATGTGTGTGCATGGGCAGGCAGATAGATAAATAAATGATTGATAGAAAAGTGACTGATACATACATGTGAGATAATAGGTAGATGATGCATAAATAGATACAGACAGATGACAAACAGAAACAGATAATAGATAGATATGATGATATATATAGATATATAGATAATAGATAGATAATAGATAGATATGATGATGGATAGACAGATAATAGAAATCAAAGACAGATAGAAGACAGATGATAGGTAGATAACATCATCTGATATCTAAAGATCACTAATAGGTAGATAATAGATAAATATAGAGATAGAAAGATTGATGGATGGATATATGTCATCAGGCAGGCGTATTGATGGATAGATATAGATAATTGATGATAGTTATAGAGATAGAAGATAAGTAGAGAATTGATAGGTAGATAATAGATCAATATATAGATATAGACGATAGATACATGATAGAAAATATAATTAAATGATAGATAAACATAGATACAGGTATAGAATGTAAATAGATGATCGATCGACAGACAACAGATGCCTAGGGGTACATACATCCTCCATACTCTGTAAATAGATGACCCTGGATTTCCCCGGGAACAGCGTTTCCATATTCGCGAATTCATCATCCCCATGACTTCCCGGCACACAACCTCTGAGAATCACCACCCTCCTTCCCCCTTCCAAGTGACCCCGGGGCGCCAGGGCTGGACCTTGGTTCGGGGGTGGGGGGTGGGGGTGGGCTTTCGAGCAGCTGCCCCTTTCCGATGACAGCGCGCCTGGCTGTGAAGTCATCATCCTCACCTGCGCACGTGCGCCCCGCCGGCCACCCAGCTCCCTCTCTGCCCTAGAGGACGCGGTCCGGGAGGCGTGAACCCCGCTCCATCGGGGGTGGGTGGGTGGATGGGGAACATGTGTCAGGGGCACGCCCCCCCGGCCCCGCCAGGGCAGTGTCCGGGCAAGTGTCACCGGGCGGGTCACCTTCTGGCTGCAAGACCAAAAGAGGTCGCCAGGCACCCAGCTTTCGCCTGCAAGAGGAAGACAGTTCGCTTAGCATATTTTTAAAACTTAAAAAAAAATTAAAATCCCAGGCATTTATTTGTTCCGTCTGGGAATCCACTTCAGGTCACCGCCAGCTACACCATCGGACTGGGCCCTCCCTCCCGGCCCGGTCTGCAGGCAGCAAACCCTTTCGGAGAGGCAGGGTCCCCCCGCAGCCGCCTCGGGACAGGACGAGCCCTGAGGTCGCGGCTCTGGGGGCCGGCACCCCGCCCCCGGCAGGGCGCGCGCTGATAGGACGGGGACCGGCGGGTTTGGACTACGGGAGCGAGCAGACAAACAGACGTTACACAGGAAATTTCAAAACGGGTTTCCTCTCCACCTGCCCTGGGTCTCCACAGCAGCCTCCGGAGCCCGGCAGGGGGACCTTGGAGGATTTGCAGCCGGCGAGGGTGCAGCCGGCGCGTCATGCCCCGCGCGCACCTAGCCCGAGAGACGGCGGGGATGCTGGCACTGGGGCTGCGTCCCGACACCCACCCCGGCTCCTTCGTGGGCAGCGGGACGCCGCTTCCCGACACCAGGCCCTGAGGCACAGCTGCTGCGTCTTCCGATCCAGTCCCGGCGGCGTCTACACTGCAGACGCGCACCGCTACAGCAGCCCCGGCCGTTCCAGGTGCGTTCAATGCCCGCTCTTTATTGACGTGCGTTGTCTGCAACAGGGAGCGTCGCGGGGGGGGGGGGGGTGGCAGCGGGGGGGGGGGGGGGGGGGGGGGGGGGGGGGGGTCTTACGGGGTGAGAGCCTGGGAGGCGGGCTGCGTGCGTTCTCGTCTCCGCGGTGCAGACAGAACAGGAAAACCTGTAGAAAGACACGCACGGCCACTTGGCGGGGAGGCGCTCGGGACACGCTCTCCTGTGCAAACTCCTTCAGGAAACCGCACCTGCGTACAGGTGAGCGCTGAAGGCGGCCAGGCACGAGGGAGGACGGGAGGCTGAGCCTGGAACGGTTCCGGCCGCTGAGGGCCCCCCGTGAGACCTCAGATCAGCTCTCAGGCCCCGGCTCACCCAGAAACCCGAGTTCTAGGTGCATTTTACAAACCGTCCCAGACGAGCCTGGGGAGCAGGGGCGCCGCACTCGCGGGCTGGCGGCGGCCCCGGGGATTCGCGGCCGTGCACACCAGCCGTCTGCACCCTTCGGATCACGCCCGGCCAAGAGGAATTACGGAGCGTGTGGTTCCGCTTCCAAAGCGAGATGGGGTTTTTTTCTGCCGTCTGTCATGGTGTCACGTGCGCTCAGCGTGTGCGGTCAGAAGCGGGGCCCCGGACAGGAGCCAGGAGGAACCAAGATCCGGAGGGCCGCCCCCGCATGGCCGCGTAGGAAGCCCCTTGAGCGGCTGGATTTGAAGGGGGCAGCTGGGCCGGACGTGCGCGTGTATTCTCCGTTTAAGATGCTTCCACGGCGCGAGAATGGTGTTTTCATTTGCTGGGGCGTTGCCCAGGCCAGCGTTGGTGGAGGGAGGGGCCTTCAACCCCTGGGCGTTGTCCCTGAGTCCCGGCGACCCCCTCCCCCTCCAGGAGGAAGCGGGCCATGGGAAGAGCCAGGAGGACCCTCCAGACCTGGGCTGTAGTTTCTGAAATATCCCCGCTCAGCCACAGGGACCGAGGAGGGCGCAGGGGCAGGACCACCCTCGACAGGCCACCTGAGACCCCCGGCCAACCCTACGGAGGCCTGTGCTGTCACCTTAGGGACAGGGCAGGGGGTGTGGGTGGTGACGGGTTAGCGACAGAATGGCGGTCTCCAGGGTGCGGCTTCTCACCCAGCCCTGTGCCTGTCTGCGCCCCGTCCGTAGGTGTGGCCACCAGCCGGCAGAAGCGGGGGCCTGCCGCCCACACCCCTGTTCTGGCCCGGAGACAAGGGGCTGGGCGTGCGGGATACGGGGAGCCCCATGCTCCCCTGACACCTCGCCCTGCTCCCTGACCGCTGGCAGCTGTCCAGGCCCCCGGCGCCGGCCACAGACCCACCCCCCCCAGGGCCAACACCGCACCGCGGGGAGGCATGACCTGGCGAATGAGCACACAGAGGGGCTGCAGGGTGGGCTCCCCCAGTGCGTCCCCTGGGGTCAGCACTGGGAACCCCCAGGGAAAATTCTGCAGCCGTGTCCACACCCTCCTGGCTGGACAGACAGACCCATGGATGCAGGGTCTGCCTTATTCTAGGGAAAGCCATGCGTTGAAAGGCAGCTGGTGACTGGGTTTGCTTTTGAGCCATGCGGGGAACTCGGGTGGCCATGTTCCTGCCGGGACCTGGGGGCGGGTGTGTACTTGCTGTGACCTCTGGAGGCCACGTCTGTGCCGGGACCTTGGGGGCCACATCTGTCCTGGGCCCTCGGAAGACTGTGTATCTGCTGTGACCTCAGGAGGCCTCGTCTGTGCCGGGACCTTGGGGGGCTGTGTCCATGCTGGGACCTGGGGGCCACATCAGTGTGGGCGCCTGGGTGAGGGAGCAACGCCTGCCGTTCTGTGCAAGTTTTCCTGCTGGGGGTAAGGTGGCCAGGCCTGAGGGGCAGAAGCTGGCTCTCTCCGTCCCAGGCTCCTTGGCAAAAGGAGGGCAACATGCCAGAGCCAGGGCGTCTGTGGATGGGTGCTGTGAACCAGAACTGTGTGTGCATCGACCCCAATGCACACGCTGCCCGTGGACCGTCTCCTCCAACCCTAACCTCGCCGCCATCATCCCCACATCCCAGGTGGGGAAACTGAGGCTGGAACTCGGCCAAGCACACGGCGCCTCTGAGGGGCCGAATGGGAAACTTGCACCGACTTTTGCCCTCCAGGGCCCTTTTACCTAACTCAGTGTCCAGCCGCTGGCCTGGACACTTGATGCAGGCAGTGGACAAGGCACCCTGTGCCTGTCGTGGTGCTGAGCACTTCCGGGGAATAGAAAGACCACACAGGGAGATGCAGGCCACGAGGCTTCAGGGCGGGAAGGAATCCAGGAGGCCTTCCTGGAAGAGGAGGCATTTGCCGGGGCTGAGTGGGACAGCTGGGAGAGCAGGGCTGTGGCAGAAAGGATGTCATGAATGGGAGCGGGGTGGGGGGGAATGGGGGGTGTGTTCTGGGTGGAGGGAGGCTTGGGGCGCATTGGACAGAATGGTCCCGGGAGGATGGTGAGACTTTAGCGGCTGGCCCAGAAAAGCTGTGGAAGCTTCCGACATGGCTGGCGATGCTGGACTGTGCTTTGGAAAGAGCTCTGGGCAGGGCCGTTGTGCCGGAACAGGGGTGTCAATGGGGTCAACGGTGTCCTGAACGGAAAACAACTTAGGGGTGGAATCTGTGCTTCGCTGACCGATGACGGGGCCAGACAGGAGGTAGGGACCGAGGTGGCGCATGGCTGGGGAGAGGGTGGTGTGGACCAGGCAGGGCAGAGGGGTGGGCCGGGCTGTGTGTGTTGCGGGTGGTGCTGGCCTGACCCCCAGGGAGGCTCATGAATGGGCAGGGGGCTGAGAGTGTGGACCCTGGGCTTTGAGTAGTCATGGGGGTGGCTGGGCGTTGTTTATGGGGGCGCAGCATGAGCATGGGACCCCTGACAGAAGGAGGGGGTGCAGGAAGAGAGGGGCGAGGGGGTCTTGGGGAAGAATCAAGGGTCACATTTACAGGGTCAGGACCCATCTTCTGTGATGTGGCACGAGTGACCCTGGGGCTGGGTGGTCCTGTTGTGCAGTGTGGGATGTGGAACAATCTCCCCGGTCTCCACCCATCAGGTGCCAGGAGCTCCCTCTCCCCCAACCAGAAATGTCCCCAGACATTGTCACATGTCCCCGGGTGGGAGGGCAAAGTCACCCCTGATCACTCACCACTGATAGATGAATAGATGACAGATAAATGACAGGTAAATAGATAAATTAGATGATCGATAAATAGATGATTGGTAGATAGATGATACATCAATTGACATGACTGACGGATAGACAGATGAGTAGATGTTAGGTAGGCAAATAGATTATAAATAAATTAGGTAGATAATAAATAATTGATTGATGGATGGTAGACAGATGACCGCTGATGGATGGGTAGATAGACAAGTAGGAGATTTTTGACTCATAGATAAATACATAGAAAATAAATGATAGAAACATAGATGATAGATTGACGGATGGACGGATAGATAATAAATTATAGGTATAGACAGAGAAATATAGATACATAATAGAAAAATAGAGATAGATGATAGATAAACAGATGGTAGTTCGATTAATTGATTGGTAGATAATAGATGGATAGATAGACGGATAGATAGATAGAAGGCTCTCAACTCATACTACTGGCATTTTAGACAGGATAATTCTCAGGGTGTCCTACACACTGTAGAGTATTAAACAGGATCCCTGGTTTCTACCCACCCGATGTCAGTAGCAGCCCCACAACGTATGACACCCCCAAACTGTCCCCAGATATTATCAGGTGTCCTTTGGGGGGCAGAACTGCCCCCAATTCAGAACGACCCGGAAAAACACAAGAAGGGTCAAGGGACAGTGCAGCCAGAGGGCTGGGGGGATAAGCAGGGCCAGGTCCCATCTCCCCGGTCTCAGGGAGAGAACCAGACTGGGTCAGGGCATCCTGGGCCACTTTCTCCCTTGTCTCAATCTTATCTGTGCGCTCCTGTTCCTATAAGATAATAATTAAAGTTAAAAAGACCCTGTGATAGGCACAGAGATCATGTGTATAGGATAAACAAATATCCCTCTGGCAGGCCACGTCCCAGGGCAAATGGGTCAGGATTTAATCCCTACCAGTCCACAGAAAGGGCCCCGACTTGAGCATGTGTCATCCCTGTCCCGTGGGATTATCTGCCCGAGAACAAAACATGGGCTCCAACAAGTGGCATTTTTCTGACAAACCAGGACCAGTAGGAAGACTCTTCGTAATATCCTGTGCTATAAAGGGAACAGAGGAAGTGGGTGGATTAGGTGATGCAGCTCCCAGCTGCCTGGTCACTCCCTGCCGCAGGCGTTGCCCATCTGCCACTCGCATCTTCTCCTGCGAGTACCCTGCCACCGGAGGCGCCGGTCTCCAGGTTTTTACGTGAAACATGCACGTGTGCCAGCGGTGGGATGGGCAAGGCCATCTCTGCACTCCGGACGGGGCAGACCAGCCAGCAGGCACGTGGTGGGATAGGATCAGAGATAACCCCTCAGGCACAGCCACAGGAAACAAATGGGCTGGGTGCCCGCATGAGCTGTGACCTTGTAGGTGAGGGGCCAGCATGAATCAGCATGAGCTCACTGACGCTTTGTTGGATGATGGATGGATGGATGGGTGGGTGGGTGGATGGTAGATGGATGGATGGATGGATTGACGGATGGATGGATGGATGGATGGATTGAAGGATGGATTGATGGATAGACGGGTGGATGGGTGGAGGGATGGAGGGATGGATGGATGGGTGCGTAGATAGACAGATGGATAGATGGATGATGAATGAGTGGACAGATAAAACAGGAGATGAGACTGGTTCCCCATGAATTCCCCTGAATTAGTTTCCTGGGACAGCCATACAAATTACCACACACTGGGCGGATTGAGACAACATAATTTTATCCTCTCACGTTCCAGAGGCCAGAACTCCAAGATCAAGGTTTCTGCAGGGCTGCGTTCCCTCCGGGGCTCCAGGGGAGGGTCCTTCCTGACTCTTCCGACCTCTGGAGGCTCCGGGCGTCCCTGGCTTACGATCAGCTCCCTCCAATCTCTGCCTCTGTCTTCCCACAGCCTTCTTCTGTCTGTGTGTTTCTGTGTCTCTCTGTGCATCTTCTATTCTTACAAGGACACCAGTCATATTGAATTAAGGCCCACCCTAATGACCTCATCTTAAACATCTTAATTACATCTTCAAAGACTCTATTTCCAAATAAGTCCACATTCTCAGGTACTGGGCTTCAATACAGCTCAAACAAATTCTCCACGAAACCCTGTGCTACTCATCCTAACCAGAGGAGGAGAGAGGGTGCATTGGATGTGTGGAGACCTGGGGCCCCGCTCAGGCGCCCCCCACCCTGAGTCCCTCTCTAGCTCACGGACCCCTGGCCGCAGACTGCCTCATGGGGTCATTGTGAAGACTGCGTGAGATCCATCTATCTGTTCAACGCTGGTGGCGAGCAAGGCCCTGACAGATGTCATTCTCCTCGGGGAGTTCATCCCACATCATGCGGGATTCCCAGTAGGGCCATTGTTGGCGCTCAGATGGACTCGTGGAACCCTCATGTTGTCCCTCAGAGAGCATTGTCTAAGTCCCTTTACATATGGGGACACTGATGCACCAGGCGGCTTCGTGGCCTTCTCAAAGCCACCCAGGCCGTGGGCTACACTGCCTGCTATCGTTACGCCTATGATGATGATGATTCCTCCATGCACGGGGATTCTGAGCATTCTGTCTGCCGACAGTACTTAAAGCTAAAATACCCGTCCACTTGGGTGTGAGGGTAGCGTCCTAGAGCTAGGTGGGGGTCGTGTCTGCACAACGTGGCGAATGCAGCCAACGCCACTGAATCATTCCCTTTGAAATGCTGAGTTGTATCTCCGTTTAAAAAAAGAGACAGAGGAAACAAAATAACTGTCCGCTACGTTAGCCCTGCTCTTACTTCCTCATCCCGGGCTATAAACTCTCTGAAGGAGGGTTTGAGCTTCCGAGAGCTCTGGAAGGTTCTGAGTCACACTCACAGGAAGCCGGTAAAGGGGCGTTGCTGAGATCCCCACCACAAGGTGCCTTTCCCCGGCCTCGGCTGGCTGGTTTCCTTCACTGAGCTCACTCGTCTCCCTTCTAAATAAACGCGGCCGTTGCCATTTCTAAACAGTCATGCAAATGATGGATGGCCAGGTTTCTGCACGTGGGGCTCTGTGCAGCCGTGGCTTTGATTCCGGGTTCCTGAGGTGCCTCACAGCCAGGTTCCCTGCTGGCTGCTCTGTAAAGACATCTGTGTCCACGTTGCCAATGATTAAAACGGACCGTGCAAGAGAGATGATGGGGGACCGGAGAGGATATCGGGGACCAGAGACACTGCTGGGGACAGGAGAGAAGATTAGGGGCCAGGAAGATTCCTAAGGAGCAGAGAAAATATCAATGAGCAGAGAGAATATTGGGGATCAGAGATATTATTGGGGGACCAGAGAAAATATTGGGCACCAGAGAGATTGTTGGGGGACCAGACAGACTATTGGGGACCAGAGATTACTAGAGGACCAGAGAAAATATTGGGCCTCAGAAAGATTACTGGGGGCAAGAGATTGTTGGGGACACGTTGCGAACATTTTGGCCTCATGCCCCACCATCAGGGGATCTCACCTGGGTCTCTGAGACAGCAGAGCACACTTTCCCCTGAGAACATGAAAAGGCCGTGCCCGTGCAGAGTGACCCCAACTTGGAGGATTTGATCTCTGCCCGAGCGCAGCGCACGGATTAGCTACAGACCCTCATTTTCCACCGAAAGTGGTTTCCATTTTACCCAGAGCATCAGAAAACTTCCTTAGTGCCTATCCTTTGTCCTCGGACTCTGGGGGGCGGGGGCCCATCAGCCCCAGGCCACGTGCCGGGGCTTCCCGTAGGGGAGGGACGGGGGCTGGTTGCTCCCCCACGTGAGGGCTGACATCTGTGGTGCTTACAGCTTGTCCTTGGAGGTCTCTGCCTCCCCGGATATCCAGGTTCACACCCACCAAGCACAAGCCAGCTCCCACTCAACACCGCCACACTCACCTGTCCCCCAGGTGTGCACGGAGCCCCTACGCCACCTCCTCGCCGCTCACCTAGCACCAGCCCACGGTCTCCACGCCATCCCCTTACAGTCTGCGTGTTAGGTGTGCGGTCACCAGCTGTCTCGATTTGCCCGGGAAGCAGGAAGCTCCAGGGGGGTAGAGCTTTGGGGGCTAAAATGGGGACAGTCCTGAGAAATGGAACTAATTGATTACCCTGGTGTAAGGGATTGAAGGACGTCCCCAAGCACACATCCATGTCCTGACCCCCAGAACCCAGGAACGGGACCTTATTTGGAAACAGGGCCTTTCCAGATGTGATGCAGTGAAGGGTCTGAGATGAGGTCCTCCTGGAGGAGGGTGGCCCTACATCCCATGACCGGGTCCTTCTAAGACGCAGAAGAGGAGAGACACAGGCACAGAGGAGAAGCCCCGTGAAGACGGAGGAAGAGACGGGAGGGAGGCGGCCACAAGCCCAGGGACGCCTGGAGCCCCCAGAAGCTGGAAGAGGTGGGAAGGACCCTCCCCTGGAGCCTCTGGAGGGAGCATGGCCCTGGGACACCTTGACCTCAGACGTCTGGTCCCCAGGACTGGGGGAGGACGGATGCCTGTGGCTTTAAGCTCACAGTTTGTGGGAGCTGGAAGAGGCGGGAGGGACCCTCCCCCGGAGCCTCTGGAGGGAGTTAGTTTGGGGTCACTTGCTAGAGCAGCCCCAGGACACTCGTATTCTAGACTGTACCCGGGAAGGAGACCTACAAGCCTGTGGCCACCAAGCCTCCTGGCGCGTCCTGTTGATTTTACTCATGTCCTACGATGGTCCTGAGTGAGAGGGTCCAAAAGGAAGGCTGGAGGAGAAGACCGGCCCTGAGATACTCAGGTGCCCTTGGGAGGGTCCCTGCGCCTCCCGGCCTCAGTTCCCCTCCCTCCCTGTGCACCGTGGTCTTGAGTCTTTCTGCCATTTCTCCTGGCCCCGCCGTCCTACACTCAGTCCTAACAGTAGTGACCGCAGACTGATCCTGAGATGCCCACGCCACCTGGGGGCCATAATGAAGATCGGACCACCAGCCACTCCTGCCCTCCCGCCCAGGATGGCCCGGCCATGGTCAGGGTGACCCCACGCAGGGGATCTATCTAACCGCAGCTCATGGATGCCCACCTGGGTAAACAGGAACATGACTCCATCTCAGAGGCTGACCATCGGTGACATTGAGGGACACTGGGGCTTCCTCACGTTTCAGGGAACACCCAATAGTGTTGTCATGGAAAATCAGAGTCTGTTGTATCGAATCCAGTGAATTATGACCCAGGCCAGCTTTCTTGTCCTCAGCACTGTGGACATTTGGGGCTAGATGGTGCTCTGATGTGGGGCGTCCTGTGCACTGTGGGGTGCTGAGAAACATCCCTGGTCTCCACCCACCAGATGGACCCTCTCCCAAGTTGTAACAACCAAAAATGTTTCCAGACATTGTCAAGTGTCTTTCTGGGTGGCCAAGTCACCCCCTGTTATCAACCACTGAGATAGATAGATAGGGAGATAGATGGATAGATGGATGAATATGTAGATGGATAGATGGATGGATGAAAGGGTGTAGAGAGAAATGATGGATGGATGGTTAGACATAGAGATATGGATGGATGGGTAGGTAGATAAATGGATGCAAATACAGATGGATAGACGGATGGATAGATAGATAAAGAGATAGATGATAGGTAGATGCTTAGATGATACACAGACGGATGAATGATAGATACATGATGGATAGATAGATAGTCAGATGATAGATAGATGTCAGATAGATAGGTAGGTAGACAGACAGATAGACAGATAGAGTCTTTCATGCTAGGTCAGGGTTTCTCAGTCTCGGCACTACTGACATGTGGGGCTGGGTGACCCTCTGATGTGAGGCGTCCTGGGCCCTGTGGGGGGTGGAGCAGCTTCCCTGGTCTCCACCCACCAGCTGCTGGTAGGACCTCCCCCTCCAGACTTGTGACAACTGGAAACAACTCCAGACATTGCCAAGTGTCCCCTGGGGGTCCAGATTGCTGAAAGCCCTTGATGAATACTTAGCCTAGTTAAAGAGCAATATTAGCTGCATCTCGTGGGCTGACTGTCCCCGGTTTTGAGGGATGCCAGGACTTCTAATATTGACCAGAAAATCAGTGTTAGCTGGACCGAATCCAATGTACTTTGACCATGACCAGCCCTTGGTCCTTCCCCCAAACCCACAGGGAGTCTGTCCGGGGCTCTGCCATGAGACTGAATCAGCGGCTCCCTCTGGCCCTGTGTGAAGCCGTGGTGGTGGGAGGTGAGAGCCACGGGGCCACCTCTAGCATCATGACATGGACCATGCATGGTCTGGCCTCACCGTGAGGAGGTGTGTGTGTGGCAGGGACCCACGTGGCTTTGCATCTTCCATGCAGATCTTGACACAACCCCAGCTGTATGTCTGACCACGGCCACCCCATGACCTAATGACTTAACCTCAATTTCCTCTTCTGTTAAAGAAGGAAAACACCACCTTCTCAGCACAAGGACGCTGTACTAATAGACGAGCCTCTGTAGATAGAAAACTCCACAAACGAGAGGTGTCCACCATGAAACAGGTTTACTGGCTATTGATGGTGTGTCCTCAGCTCCTCCGAGCCTCGGCTTCGCAATCCATACAATGGGTATACCGGCACTCTTTGGTGTTGAAAGTTGAATCAGCTCCGTGCCTCCATCCCAGGACACACGGTAAATTAGGCAACGTTGATTATCAGCTCAATGACGATTTTCTGGTGTTGAGGCTTGGTGGGGTCCCAATGTTGGTCCATGAGTGATCAGTCTGTAGATAGTAGACGTCAGATCCTGGAAATTCTCACCCTCCACGATCACAGGATGGCTTCTGGGATAAGCCCAGCTCCCCCATCCAGGATAACCTCCTCCAACTCCCCCCTTTCTAAACCTTCCTGGCTCTGCTCAGAGGCAGGTGGTAGGTTGTGCATGAGAAGGGGTCGCCAGTAGCCTCGTGATGGTGGGACAGGGCTCCTTGGACCCACATGGCCTCTGGTTTGAACCTTCCCCAGGACAGATCTTGGCTTTGCCTGGCTCCCAGGGCCCCTGAGTCTATGAGGCTTCCAGGAAAACTGCATCTTTTGGTCACCCTGTCCCTTCCGCTGCCCCAATTCACGCCGTTGCTTTGAAGTTACCTGGTTCTGCCATTGATTGAGAGTCTCGTCACTGGAGTCCTAGGGGGCATGGCGGGAGGGTAATGTGGGTGTTCTGGTGGGAGGTGGGAGGGTTCTCTTGAAGGCGAGGGTCTCAGAAGTCAGAGAGAGACATGTGTTTTCCCTCCGCACTGGGAGGAATCAGGAAGGTCGTCCAGGGTCTTGCTTCTGTGAACTTTCAGGTATAAGTCAGGGTTCTCCAAACAAACAGACTCAGGTGGGTAATTTTATGTGTCAGGTCGATAGGCCACAAGGTGCCCAGGTATTTGGTTAAGTGTTATTCCAGGTGTGTCTGTGAGGGTGTTTCTGGACAAGATGAGCATTTGAATGAATGGACTGAGGAAAGCAGATGGCCCTCCCCAGGGTGGGTGGGCCTTGTCCCATCCTCCAATGGGCTGGAGACCTGAATAGCACAAAAGGCTGGGTAAGGAAGAAGGAGTTCTCTCTACCTGACCATCTCTGAGGTGGACTTTAGTCTTCTCAGAATGAGACTTACATCGTTCACTCTCCTGGGTGTCTGTAAGATAGTAGATGGCATATCCTGGGACTTCTCACCCTCCGTGATCATGGGAGCCAGTTCCTTATTATATACACCCTATTGGCTCTGTTTCTCTGGAGAATGCTAATACAAGAACCAAAAGGATGGATGGACGGATACATAGATAGATAGATCGATCATGGATGGATAGATAGAGAAGATATATGGTAGATACATGATAGATGTATACATCTATAGTTATCTACAGATTAGATAGATAGATAGGAGAGACAGAGCAAGATTTAAGGAACTGTCTCATGTGATTGTGGGGCCTGGCAAGTCCCAATTCTGCAGGGTAGACCAGTAGTCTGGAGACTCAGGGAAGAGGTGATGCTGCAGCTTGAGTCTGAAGTGTGTCTGAAGGTAGAATTCCCTCTTCCTCGGGGGACCTCAGTCTCTTTTCTCTAAAAGCCTTCAACCAATTAGATGAGGCCCACCCACATTATGGAGGGTCATCTGCTGTACTCAAAGTCCACCGATTTAAATGTTAATTCCATCTTTTAAAAAAAAAATACCTTCACACCACCATCTAGACTGGCATTTGACCACATATCTGGATACCGTAGCCCAGCCACGCTGATACACAAAATTCACCATCTTGGTTGGGTAGCAATCCACATGGATAATGTCTGGTCCATGGGGCCATGCTCAGGGCTGACCCTGCCTCTCACAGCCTGGCCTGGGTCCCGGGGTCTGACCAGCCCCCAAGTCTCCTCTGTGTCCTCCATCAGGCCCCCAGATCTGATATCCGCCCTGGGTTTCTGTGACTAGCTCCTTACTCCTCAGGCTGGGCCCCCAGGTCTCCTTTCAGCTGCCCCTTCCCCATCCTCTTCTGTAGCTGTGGAACTCACAGGGCCCACCCATGTCCCAGGGAACCACAGGTGTCCAGAAAACGGAAATATCAAGGACTCAAGTGTAACACCCATAAGTCACTGGGCCATGGTGACATGGCTGAGCTCCTGGTCACCATGGCAGCAATGGGGAGAGGTCTCTCAAGGGTCCTTGGGGATCTGGGGTGGGCGACAGCCTCACATTCACCCAACGGGCATCTTTGCTCGCTAAGGAGGTGAGCCCTTTTCTCCTTTCTGTGTGACAAACCTCCCATCTCACTGTAGAGGGGATAAGGGCATGGGGAACATGTGTTTTGATGTCTTATACAAGTCCTTGTGTGGACATGTTTTTTTCCTTTCTTTATCCCTCCAACATTTTTTTTCAAACTATTACTATTCATTAGAGTGGAGAGAAAGAGCAAACACTGGCTACAAACAATATGCAAAAGACACAAATACAAGCAGTAGTTAACATTTCTGAACTTCTAGACTTAAGTTCTAAAAGGATGTCAAAACTCAGGACGCTATCACATTTAACCATGATGTCAGTCACCTCAAAGACAGAAATCTGGCTCCTGAGAAACTGCTTTGTTTTAATAACAGAAAGGCATTTTGTGTGTAAACTGATGGGCAGACCTCTACCAAAGGAAAGGCAACACTTGCAGTTTATGGAGGCCCCAAGAAAGATGTTGAAAAGTCTCTCACTCCAATAGATGCCCTACACATAGGGTTTGCTTCTCATAAATATTTAAACTGTTTAGGATGTAGGAGTTATCCCCGCAAACTTTATTGAGATGTAAGTGACATATAACATTGTCTGAGTCCAAGGTGCACCACACGATGATTTGGGTACCAGTGTGAGGGAGCAGGGTTTAAGAAAGAAACAAAGATGCTTTGTTCAGTATCAATCAACATGGATTTCTGTTATGAAGTTTAGAAATGGGAAACAATAAAAGAAGCCCATACTCCTTTTGGACCTCAGAAACAGAAGGGAAGTTTTACACGTGGAGAACAGGGAGCCTTGTTATGCTGATGGGCGGGATGTAAATTGCCAACAGCCACTCTGGAGAAATGTATGGTGTTTCCTGAAACATCTAAAAAACAAAGCAACAGAGCCTAGGGCACTTCCACTTATGGTCCTATAGCTTAGGGAAATTAAAATCAAAAAGACACAGCCACCCCACAGTGGAAGAAATGGAGAAAAATTACAACCCCTTCATTTGCAAACCAGTCTTCTTTATTTTTTTTTCCTAATCTCACTGAGAACCCTCTGAATTTTGTGGTCAGAGCCAAAGAGAAGAAACCTTTATTTATGCCTTTGGAGATTCATCAGCTGTATCGAGACAGAGAGGGTCAATCTTTTGATCCCTGCCTTGGTGAACGCTGAGAAATTCAGTAAGGGGATAGGCTATCTGGTCGTGAACACCCCAAGGTAAACGGAAAGGCACCTTGTGGGATACTCATCACTCCGTTCACAGAAAGATAAAGATCTGCTTCATATGATCTTACCAATTATGCAACGATCAGCCCCCTGGTCTCCACTTGTCACACAGGAAACCTAGCCCTTCTCCACCGTGAGGCCGTGCCTCTTCATGGTAGGAGATGGGGCCTCAGATTCTGTGTCTGCACAGCACAAGTCTCCAAGGGTTCACAGACACAGATAAACAGCGAGAGCCTGAAGCAAAGTTTCATGTAATTCATTCAGTGGGAAACCGACAGAATAACCGTCTACCTAGCTATGCATCCTGCTGATGATGTGTGCATGCCAGAAAATCTCTGCCTTAAATGTGGGAGGGTGTTATGAGCTGAATTGTGTCCCCGGAAAATTCAGTTGTGGACGGCCACATCCCCAAGACCTCAGAATATGACTTTTTTGGAAATAGGGTCTTTGCCGAGGAGGATCTTTTAAGGTCCTTTTGCAGAATAGGGTCTTTTAAGATGAGGTCCCTAATCTAGTAGTGCTGGTGTCCTTAGAAGAAGAGGAAATTAGGACACAGACACACACAGAGGGATGATCCTGTGAGGACACAAGGAGAAGACGGCCGTCTACACACCCAGGGGAGAGGCCTCAGGAGGGACCAGCCCTGCCCACACTTGGATCGCGGACGTGCAGCCTCCAGGACTGAATGAATAAATGTTTATTGTTTGAGCCGCCCTGTCTGCTTCATTACAGAAGTCAGCAGACATTCTACAGCTGGGACTAGTTCCTACTCAGCCTTGAGTCTACGATCACTGTGTCTTTCTTCTCTGCTTCCTGTTCTAACCTGTTATTTCTCAGCAAGAGTGACCAGTCCCACGGAGGAGACACCGACACCGTTGTCTGCTAGAGGACGCCTTCTGTCCGCAGCCACCCTCGCTGGCCTCCTAATGAAATGTGGCCTGCGCGTGGCTTCCAGGAGGACCTCCTTGTATCCACGGCCCCTGTCAGCTGGAGGCTTCTCCGGAGCAGACGGACATGGACCACCCTGTAGAGTTCTCTCTCCCGTCAGCTACTGAAGCTGGGCACCCCAGGGGACAGAGACCATGGAGGACAGTACGTGGACAGCCCTTGGCCTCAGGCCACCCAGGATTTCCATATCTGTGCTCTGGACCCCACAGACATAATGATCATCTCCACGCAGCCCCCAAACAGAACATCTCCTGAGTCTGCAGGAAACCTCACACGTTTCAAAGGATGAGACACATTCAGGATACACTCTCTGACCTTCATGGAATTAGGCTGGAAACCCGTGAGCTAAAAGATGACTGAAGATTCTTCAACTGCTGGACATTTCTGAATAACCCAAGGTCCAAAGAAGGAATCATGATGAAAACAGAAGAGATTTTTCATGAGTGATACAGTAGACAGAATAATGTTCCCCGAAGATGTCCAGGTTCTAAGCCCCAGAACCTGTGAATATGTAACCAGACATGGCAAAGGAGCCTTAGCAGATGTGATTAAGTTAAAGATCTTGACATGGGAGACGGTCCTGGATTATCTAGGCTGCCTTAATATCATCACAAGGATTCTTATAAGAGGGAGGTGTGACTCTCAAAGTCAGAGAAGGAGATGTGATGACAGGAACAGAGAAAAAGATATTTGAAGATGTTCAGAATAGAGAGAATCAGAGAGGAGAGAAGAAGCTATTCTGGCTTTGAAGGTGGAGGAAGGGGCCACTAGCCAAAGAATAGAGGTGCCTCTAGAATCTGGAAAATGCCAGGAAACTGATTCTTCCCCAGAGCTGCCAGAAGGAACCAGCCTTGCCAACACTTTGAGCTGCTGAAATTGATTTCAAACTACTGGCCTCCAGGACTGTAAAGAAAATAAAGTTCGGTTGTCTTAAGCTTGTGGCAATTCATTACAGCAGCCACAGAAAACTCACAGAAATGATACTGAAGATACAACAAATCAAAACCTATGGGATGAAACCAAAGCAGGGAAAACAGGCAAATTCATGGCCTTGAATGCATTCACTGGAAAAGCAGAAAGGTTGCAAAGCCATGGCCCAAGATTCCATCTTAAGAATCTAGAAAGAGTTTCTCTTTTTAGATCAAACCCAAAGAAAGTAGAAGGAGTGAAATGATGAAGATAAGACCAGAGATCAGGGCTTCCCTAGTGGCGCAGTGTTAAGAATCTGCCTGCCGATACAGGGGAAATGGGTTCAAGCCCTGGTCCGGGAAGATCCCACATGCTGCAGAGCAACTAAGCCCGTGAGCCTCAACTACTGAGCCTGCGTGCCACAACTACTGAAGCCCGCGTGCCTAGAGCCCGTGCTCCACAACAAGAGAAGCCACCACAATGAGAAGCCCGTGCACAGCAACGAAGACCCAATGCAGCCAAAAATAAATAAATAAAACAAATAATTTTTTTTTAAAAAGAAAAGATCAGAGATCAGTATAACAGAAAGAAAAATGTGCACAAGAGAAAAGCCCACAAGAATAGTATCTACACCATGGGGTCCTTTTGAGTTGAACAAGATGCATCTGTTGGATGCTGGCTGATAGTAAAGCCTGAGGCACACCCACTCTTTAGAGTGAGAAGTTCCAAAGAAAGCCACACCTAAGTTCTCCAAGGGTAAATCACCACCCTGCTTCATGTGACACCCTCCAAAAACGTATGTTTGCCACAAACACAATGACATTCTGAAGCGTCTGCCTTCTGTCTACACCCATTAAAACCAGAAAGAAAAAAATAACAGACAACCTCTGAAACACTTTTGAGACCCAGGCTCAAAGACTAATTCTATTTATTCTAGTGTTTTTATTGTGTTCAGTATAATACCATATAGTCATCGAGCTTTTTAGTAAATAGTAAAGCTAGTCCTTTGAAGTAATCACCCTTGTCCCAAGAGCAACTTTTCACTCCCACTCTCTGCTGGAGTTTGAGCTGGTCAGTGGAAAGCGGAAACATTCTCATTAATATTCTCTCCCTCTCCACATACTGTTCAGCTGGGATGGATGTCCGTCTCCAGCTGTCCAGATCCATGCAGGGTTCCTGAGGCTGTGAGCTGAGTGATTCTATGTCCCTTCTGAAAAATGCCCCCAAATCACACTCCCTCACTTAACATTTTCCACATTTCCACATGCATTTACAATCCCATACAAATCAAAATAATTTCATTTAGGAACGCCTTTTTGCACATAGGCCGGCACCCCTCGAGTCCTGGGTTGTCCCCTGCCTCTTCCTGCATGAAGGTTTAGGGCAGTGGAGTTTTCATGCTGGGATACCCAGAGCACCAAAGATCATCTTGGTTTTTAGAACAATCAAGGTCAGATCCTGTACAGTCCAAGAGGATGATTCTAGTATTGTACAGACCTATGTTGGAAAGTCTTTAATTCATCAGCTCATCCGACTCGTGACAAGCAAAATTGTTTTGTTTTGTTTTGTTTTAATCAAGATTCTCTACAGTTCAAGTGCAAGTCCAACATAGAGAACAAACTGGTGGCTGCCAAGCGGGGAGGGATTTGGGGGAGGGATGGAATGGGAGGTGGGAGTCAGCAGATGTAAGCTTTTATATACAGAATGGATAAGCAATAAGATCCTACTGTAGAGCACAGGGAACTATATTCAATATCCTGGAGTAAACCATCATGGAAAAGGATATGAAAAAAAAAGATGAATATATATATATATATGACTGAGTCACGTTGCTGTACAGCAGTAATTAATACAACACTGTAAATCAAGTATACTTCAATTAAAAAAAAACAAATGCAAGTCCAAGAAAATTGTAGAATTCTGGGTGAATATGAAAAAGCAAGCCCTCCCCCAGGACAGATGTAGAACAACAACAAGCAAAGGAGATGCCCACCTTCTTAACATCCAACCCAGGTGTCACAAACCCAGAGGGCCCCACGTCCACACTCCTGGAGGTACCTGTGTTTTGAGGGTTGGGGGGCTGACTCAGACGCAGGTGCTCAGGGCCCCAGGCAGCGGAAGCTCCCCTCCTCCCTCCATGACGTTGCAAAGAATGGAGAGGTGCCAGTTGGACACACCAACTCATTTCAACATGGCGGGATCATCTCATCTCCTTGTGATTTTCAAGATTCATGGGTTAATCTCAGGGAAGAAACTTTTGCACCATCTCCTTCAGATCTGCTACATGTTACCCCAAGACTTAGCAACCACTTACTTGAACAAGTCACAGTCTACTAGGTCTGGTACATGAAGTTCTCATCCTTTATGACCCTATAAACTGTGCAATACATTCAATGCCTATTAAAAGCTAAAGTGAGACAAATGAACTTATTTATGCGACAGAAAGAGACTCACAGACTTAGAAAACAAACTTACGGTTGCCAAAGGGGAAAGGGAGGGGATAAATTAGGAATTTGGGATTAAAAGATACAAACTACTATATATAAAATAGATAAACAACAAGGACCAACTGTTATAGCAAAGGGAACTCTATGCAATATGTTGTAATAACCTATAATGGAAAAGAATCTGAAAAAACATAGAGCTATATGTGTATAACTGAATCAGTGTGCTATATACCTAAAATGAACACAACGTTGTAAATCAACTATACTTCAATTTAAAAAAAAAGAAAGAAAATAAATAAATAAATAGAAGCTAAAATGATATACTAGAGATCGGTTCAAGATGGCGGAGTAGAAGGACGTGCTCTCACTCCCTCTTGTGAGAACACTGGAATCACAACTAGCTGCTGAACAATTGTCGACAGGAAGACACCGGAACTCACCAGAAAAGATACCCCACATGCAAAGACAAAGGAGAAGCCACAGTGAGACGGTAGGAGGGGCGCAATCACAGCAAAATCAAATCCCATAACCGCTGGGTGAGTGACTCACAAACTGGAGAACAATTATACCACAGAAGTCCACCCACTGGAGTGAAGGTCCTGAGCCCCACGTCAGGCTTCCCAACCTGGGGGTCCAGCAATGGGAGGAGGAATTCCTACAGAATCAGACTTTGAAGGCTAGTGGGAATTGACTGCAGGACTTTGACAGGACTGGGGGAAACAGAGACTCCACTCTTGGAGGGCACACACAAGGTAGTGTGCACATCGGTACCCAGGGGAAGGAGCAGTGACCCCATAGGAGACTGAACCAGACCTACCTGCTAGTGTTGGAGGGTCTCCTGCAGAGGAGGGGGGTGGCTGTGTCTCACCAAGGGACAAGGACACTGGCAGCAGAAGTTCTGGGAAATACTCCTTGGCGTGAGCCCTCCCAGAGTCCACCATTAGCCCCACCAAAGAGCCCAGATAGGCTCTAGTGTTGGGTCGCCTCAGGCCAAACAACCAACAGGGAGGGAACCCAGCCCCACCCATCAGCAGACAAGCGGATTAAAGTTTTACTGAGCTCTGCCCACCAGAGCAACAGCCAGCTCTACCCACCACCAGTCCCTCCCATCAGGAAACTTACACAAGCCTCTTAGATAGCCTCAGCCACCAGAGGGCAGACAGCAGAAGCAAGAAGAACTACAGTCCTGCAGCCTGTGGAACGAAAACCACATTCACAGAAAGATAGACAAGATGAAAAGGCAGAGGACCATGTACCAGATGAAGGAACGAGATAAAACCCCAGGAAAACAACAAAGTGAAATGGAGATAGGCAATCTTCCAGAAAAAGAATTCAGAATAACGATAGGGAAGGTGATCCAGGACCTCGGAAAAAGAACGGAGGTGAAGATGGAGAAAATGCAAGAAATGTTTAACAAAGACCTAGAAGAATTAAAGAACAAACAAACAGAGAAGAACAATACAATAACTGAAATGAAAACTACACTAGAAGGAATCAATAGTAGAATAACTGAGGCAGAAGAACGGATAAGTGACCTGGGAGACAGAATGGTGGAATTCACTGCTGCAGAACAGAATAAAGAAAAAAGAATGAAAAGAAATGAAGACAGACTAAGAGACCTCTGGGACAACATTAAATGCAACAACATTCACATTATAGGGGTCCCAGAAGGAAAAGAGAGAGAGAAAGGACCAGAGAAAATATTTGAAGAGATTATAGTCGAAAACTTCCCTAACATGGGAAAGGAAATAGCCACCCAAGTCCAGGAAGCGCAGACAGTCCCATACAGGATAAACCCAAGAAGAAACATGCCGAGACACATAGTAATCAAATTGACAAAAATTAAATCAAAGAAACATTATTGAAAGCAATAAGGGAAAAACGACAAACGACATACAAGGGAACTCCCATAAGGTTAACGGCTGATTTCTCAGCAGAAACTCTACAAGCCAGAAGGCAGTGGCACGATATATTTAAAGTGATGAAAGGGAAGAACCTACAACCAAGATTACTCTACCCAGCAAGGGTATCATTCAGATTCGACGGAGAAATCAAAAGCTTTACAGACAAGCAAGAGCTAAGAGAATTCAGCACCATCGAACCAGCTCTACAACAAATGCTAAAAGAACTTCTCTAAGTGGGAAACACAAGAGAAGAAAAGGACCTACGAAACCAAACCCATAACAATTAAGAAAACGGTAATAGAAACATACATATCAATAATTACCTTAAAAGTGAATGGATTAAATGCTCCAACCAAAAGACACAGGCTCACTGAATGGATACGAAAACAAGACCCATGTATATGCTGTCTACAAGAGACCCCCTTCAGACCTAGGGACACATACAGACTGAAAGTGAGGGGGTGGAAAAAGATATTCCATGCAAATGGAAATCAGAAGAAAGCTGGAGTAGCAATACTCATAACAGTGAAAATAGGCTTTAAAATAAAGACTGTCACAAGAGACAAGGAAGGACACTACATAATGATCAAGGGATCAATCCAAGAAGAAGATATAACAATTATAAATGTATATGCACCCAACATAGGAGCACCTCAGTACATAAGGCGAATGCTAACAGCTATAGAAGAGTAAATCAACAGTAACACAATAGTAGTGGGGGACTTTAACACCTCACTTACACCAATGGACAGATCATCCAAACAGAAAATTAATAAGGAAACACAAGCTTTAAATGACACAGTAGACCAGATAGATTTAATTGATATTTATAGGACATTCCATCTAAAAACAGCAGATTACACTTTCTTCTCAAGTGTGCACGGAACATTCTCCAGGACAGATCACATCTTGGGTCACAAATCAAGCCTCAGTAAATTTAAGAAAACTGAAATCATATCAAGCATCTTTTCCAACCACAATGCTATGAGATTAGAAATCAATCACAAAGAAAAAAAAAGTAAAAACTACAAACACATAGAAGCTAAGCAGTAAGTTACTAAATAAGCAAGAGATCACTGAAGAAATCAAAGAGGGAATCGAAAAGTACCTAGAGGGCTTCCCTGGTGGCGCAGAGGTTGAGAGTCCACCTGCCGATGCAGGGGACACGGGTTCGTGCCCTGGTCTGGGCTGATCCCACATGCCGCGGAGCGGCTAGGCCCGTGAGCCATGGCCGCTGAGCCTGCGGGTCCGGAGCCTGTGCTCCGCCACGGGAGAGGCCACAACAGTGAGAGGCCCGCGTACCGCAAAAAAAAAAAAACAAAAAAAAAACAAAAAAACAAAAAAAACAAAAAACCTAGAGACAAATTACAACGAAAACACAAGAATCCAAAACCTATGGGATGCAGCAAAAGCAGTTCTAAGAGGGAAGTTTACAGCAATACAAGCCTACCTCAAGAAACAAGAAAAATCTCAAACCACCTAACCTCACACCTAAAGGAAATAGAAAGAAGAACAAACAAAACCCAAAGTTCGTAGAAGGAAAGAAATCATAAAGATCAGAGCAGAAATAAGTGAAATAGAAACAAAGAAAACAGTAGCAAAGATCAGTAAAACTAAAAACTGGTTCTTTGAGAAGATAAACAAAATTGATAAGCCTTTAGCCAGACTCATCAAGAAAAAAGACAGAGAGGACTCAAATCAATAAAATTAGAAATGAAAAAGAGGTTACAACGGACACCACAGAAATACAAAGCAACATAAGAGGCTACTACAGGCAACTCTATGCCAATAAAAAGGACAACCTGGAAGAAATGGACACATTCTTAGAAAGGTATAACCTTCCAAGACTGAACCAGGAAGAAATAGAAAATATGAACAAACCAATCACAAGTAATGAAATTGAAATTGTGATTAAAAATCTTCCAACAAACAAAAGTCCAGGACCAGATGGCTTCACAGGTGAATTCTATCAAACATTTAGAGCAGAGTTAACAAGGACACACTTTGACATAAGTCACAGCAAGATCTTTTTTGATCCACCTCCTAGAGTAATGGAAATAAAAACAAAAATAAACAAATGGGACCTAATGAAACTTAAAAGCTTTTGCAAAGCAAAGGAAACTACAAACAAGACAAAAAGACAACCCTTAGAATGGGAGAAAATATTTGCAAATGAACCAACAGACAAAGGATTAATCTCCAAAATATATAAATGGCTCATGCAGCTCAATATTAAAAAAGCAAACAACCCAATCCAAAAATGGGCAGAAGACCTAAATAGACATTTCCCCAAATAACACATACAGATGGCCAAGAAGCACATGAAAAGCTGCTCAACATCACTAATCATTAGAGAAATGCAAATCAAAACTACAATGAGGTGTCACCTCACACCAGTCAGAATGGGCATCATCAAGAAATCTGCAAACAATAAATGCCGGAGAGGGTGTGGAGAAAAGGGAACCCTGTTGCACTGTTGGTGGGAATGTAAATTGATACAGCCACTTTGAAGAACAGTATGGAGGTTCCTTAAAAAATCAAAAACAGAATTACCGTATGATCCAGCAATCCCACTACTGGGCATGTACCCAGAGAAAACCATAATTCAAAAAGACACATGCACCCCAATGTTCATTGCAGCACTATTTACAATGGCCAGGTCATGGAAGCAACCTAAATGCCCATCGACAGACGAATGGATAAAGAAGATGTGGTACATATATACAATGGAATATTACTCAGCCATTAAAAAGGAATGAAATTGGGTCATTTGTAGAGACGTGGATGGATCTAGAGACTGTCATACAGAGTAAAGTAAGTCAGAAAGAGAAAAACAAATATCATATATTAACGCATATATGTGGAACCTAGAAAAATGGTACAGATGAACCGGTTTGCAGGGCAGAAATAGAGACACAGATGTAGAGAACAAATGTACGGACACCAAGGGGGGAAAGCGGCAGGGTGGTGTGGTGGTGGGATGAATTGGGCGATTGGGATTGACATGTATACACTAATATGTATAAAATAGATAACGAATAAGAACCTGCTGTATAAAAAAATAAATAAAATTCAAAAATTCAAAAAAATAAAATCAAATGACATACTAGGGGCTTCCCCGGTGGTGCAATGGTTGAGAGTCCGCCTGCCGATGCAGGGGACACGGGTTCGTGCCCCGGTCTGGGGGGATCCCACATGCCGCGGAGCAGCTGGGCCCGTGAGCCATGGCCGCTGGGCCTGCGCGTCCGGAGCCTGTGCTCCGCAACGGGAGAGGCCACAACAGTGAGAGGCCCGCGTACCGCAAAAAAAAAAAAAATGACATACTAGCTGCAGGGTTTTATAAATCCTTAGCTGTACAAATATTCCTTTTCGTCAAATGTGTAGGAAGATCTTGACGGTAATGCACCTCATTCAGGAAGCAAAATCCAATACATTCTTTTTTAAGTTTATTGTTTAATTATTGTGCATCAAGGTCCATAATACACTTCTGTTGCTCTGATCACTTTTCATCCTAGGACCACTCACTCGGAAGAGACCTTTTAGCACGTAGGCCCTGATGGTACAGGAAGTGAAACCCGTGTTGAGGTGCTAACGCTTACACCTATTTTTGTTGCAGTGAGTTGGATGGGGTGATATACAAAAGATTTTCCGACATAGATTTCGACAATACTAAAATTAGACTCTAAAAATGGTAGAAATGAAAAGACAATTTCACAAAAGGAAAGATGTGAATTTTTGAGAAAAAAAAAAAGATTTTAAAGAAGAAAGAAAGGAATACTGTGAAATTCCCCAATCTTTAAATAGAGTTTCTCCATGGGCTATTTCAATGGATGATGGAGTATATAGCACCGATACAGTTAGAATCCACTGCATACCCTCACAGTTGTCACCCAGCAGTTGTATGTTGAAATAGCATGGTTCATGATTTGTCAGAAATTGTTTGCATCCTTTAAAACTTAAAATATTAGCTGTCAACACTGAAATTCTTTTAGCATGCGCAGAGAACGTTGTTCGTGCTACTTCCCTGGGGGCCATAAAAAGGACCACAAACTGGGGACTTAAAACAGCAGAAATGCATCCTCCCCCATCCTGGGGACCAGACGTCTGAGGTCAGGGTGTCCCAGGGCTGTGCTCCCTCTAGAGGCTCCCGGGGAGGGTCCTTCCCGCCTCTTCCAGCTTCTGGGGGCTCCAGGCGTCCCTGGGTTTGTGGCCGCATCCCTCCCGTCTCTTCCTCCGTCTTCCTGGGGCTTCTCCTCTGTGTCTGTCTCTCCTCTTCTGTGTCTTAGAAGGACCCTGTCATTGGATGTAGGGCCACCCTCCTCCAGGAGGACCTCATCTCAGACCCTTCACTGCATCACATCTGGAAAGGCCCTGTTTCCAAATAAGGTCCCGTTCCCAGGTTCCAGGGGTCAGGATGTGGACACGTTTGGGGGGTCACCACTCAGCTCACCACACCACTGGAGGCCATGAACCCCGCTTTGCTGGGTGGAGGCTACTGATCCAGCCTCACTGCTGAGGGGCCAGCTGGGGACAGGGCTGTCCCACAGCGGGGACCCCCCGGGGGGGCCTTGGGGGTGGGCATGGCAGCTGGGACAGAGGCCCCAGCAGGATGTCTGCAGGGGAAGGGGGCAGGGCCCACTGAGAGTGACAAGAAAGAGGAACTGTGTCCCCAGCGGGGCTCGTCCCCGGCCGGCTGTCACCAACACAAGCTCCATGTTACCAGCGGGGAGGGACCGAGGGAGAGGGGCTTAGAAGCAGGGTAAATAAACCCATTCTCTTTGCAAGGTACACATGGGGACATAGTTCCACCCATCACACGTCTGGAAATGGCTTTACTTCCAAATCCAAAAGTGAAAGCTGAACAGAAACTCACAGACACGCGAAGGCCTGCAGCTCCCGGCCAGCAGCGCTACCAACGGCTCTGGGGTCAGACATTTTGCGCTAGTAGGAGTCACCTCCCAACACAGACAAGCCTGGGCCAGACCCAGACACTGGAGGACAGTCCCACACCCCGCCATGTTGCCCTGTGGTCACGGGAAAAGGTCAGGGTTAAAAATCCCCACCTCGATAAACAAGGTGGGGGGGCGGTGGAGGGAAGGCCTGGGAGTTTGGGGTTAGCAGGTGCAAACTGTCATATATGGGATGGATCCACAAGGCCCTCCTGTAGAGCCCAGGGAACTGTATCCAATCTCCTTGGATAAACCATCACGGAAAAGAATATGAAAAAGAAAACGTATATGCAGACATATATACGTATATGCATACATATATACATATATGCATACATATATACGTATATATGTGTATAGCGGGGTCACTTTCCTATACAGCAGACGTGGGCACAGCACTGGAAATCAACTACAGTCCAATCAGAAAATAATAATGGAAAAAAAAATCCCCACCTCAACAGGACAGAACAGCCCGGGCTGCAGACGGGGGCCACTTTGGGCCCCCACGCCCTGTCCCTTCTGTGGCTGCCACCCAGAGGGTGGACCGGCTGCAGCTCACCCTCCTGACGCTGGGGACTCTCCCGGGTTAGTCCTAAAAGTCGCTCCTCCCTGGAAGCCCCTGCAAACCCTGCATCCTGGCTGAGGGAGCTCGGCGGGGCCAGAGACACAGACACACGCAGAGAGTGTCCTCGCCGGGCACACGGGGAGCAATGGACCTTCTGGGGCGGTCGGGGAAGGCTGGGGAGGGGCCGACCCTCAGACCCGCAGCCGCCTTCTGCCGATGCCATCATGACCCCAAATGCTGCCTCTGAGCCTGGTTGGATCCGGAAACTCCTGAACATAGAGCAGCACCCACAACATTTAGGGTGCCTCCCTCCTGCCTCCCCATCACACTTAGAAGGACTCTGTGCTGACACGGGGCCACCCAGACAACCCGGAGTCATGTCCCAGCCTCGGCCGCCCCTGACCAGGCAAGGCCCACAGCTGCTCGGGCAGCTGCATCCTGTTTCCAGGCTGTGCACCCCTGACCGAGGGCTTACGCTGGAATCAGTGTAGAAATTCCCTTTCTCTTCCCCCACCAAATCTGATAAGCTCCATTTTATTTTATCTTCTTTTTTATTGTATCTTATTTTAGTTTACTTTGTTTTCTTTTTTCATATTGTTTTCCATTATGCGTCATTACAAGGTATTGAATACAGTTCCCTGTGCAGGGTCTTGTAGTTTATCTATTTTACAGTATATAGAGGAGTGTGTATCTGCTAATCCCAAACTCCTAATCTATCCCGCCCCCTCCACGCCGTATTTTACTTTAAAATTTTAAACCTTGCTTTATTTTATTTCATTTTATTTTGTTTCTGTGGAAAGAACACTTAACATCTACCCTCATCACAGATTCTTAAGTGCATAATACAGTATCGTCATCCGTGGGCCCAGTGCTGTACGGCAGGTCGCTAAAACTTGTTCATCTTCCCAAACCGAGACTCTGTCCCCATTAAACACTGACTCTCCATCCCCCTCCCCCAGACCCTGGCCCCCACCTTCCTACTGTCTGTCTCTATGAATCTGACGGCTCCAGGGAGCTCCTAATAAGTGGAATCACAGAGTACTCGTGTTTTTGTGACTTTATCTCGCTGAGCGTCAGGTCCTCAAGGTTCATCCTTGTAGCCTGTGTCAGAATCTCCTTCCTTTTTCACGCTGTATAATATTCCACAGTATACAAGGACCCCATTCTGTGTATATCCGTTCATCAAACAATTAAAAACAGAGCTACTGTGTAGTCCAGCCATCCCAGGTCTGGCTCTATATCCCCAATAACTGAGATCAGAACCTCAGAGAGAGATCGGCACCCCCATCTTCACAGTGGTAGGACTCACAGAAGCCAAGATGTGGAGACGCCCCAAGGGTCCCTCCAGGATGAACCCGTGTCAAAGTTCTCAACCTCTGAGTAATCCCTGGGTGACACGCGTGCCCTGCGCATCCCGGCTGTCCCTGGGCTCCCGGGCAGGACGGTCAACCCCATTGCTGGTCCTACAAACTTTAGGGAAGCAGGGAGGCTGGACTCCACCCACGGCCATGGGAAATGTCCGTGGTTCCCACGGCCACCAGGGGCACCAGCGTTGGCCTCCAACTTCCCTAAACTCTGTCACGCGGCCCCACCCCCACCCTTCCCCACCCACAAGACCCTCATCCTGTGCCGGCCACTTCCACGGCCGCCTGCTGCTCTCCTGGGCCCGCCAGAGACTCTCTCCTCTTGGTCTTCACCGTGGACTCTCAAAAGCGATGGCAACCCAGGAGCTGCAGGCTGCTAGCCTTGGGGGGCATCCGTGATCACAGCCCCTTCTCCAGGCAAGATGCCCCGACCGTACCACGCCTCCTTCACTGGAGGCGTCCACGTCCCATAATCCCCAGAGCCTGAGGGTATGTTTCGGTACTGGGCGCAGGGGGCTGACCTATACCATTCATGAAAACTCGCTTCTGTTTTCATCATGATTCCTTCTTTGGCCCTTGGGTTATTCAGAAATGTCCAGCAGTTGAAGAATCTTCAGTCATCTTTTAGCCCACGGGTTTCCAGCCTAATTCCATGAAGGTCAGAGAGTGTATCCTGAATGTGTCTCATCCTTTGAAACGTGTGAGGTTTCCTGCAGACTCAGGAGATGTTCTGTTTGGGGGCTGTGTGGAGATGATCGTTATGTCTGTGGGGTCCAGAGCACAGATACGGAAATCCTGGGTGGCCTGAGGCCAAGGGCTGTCCACGTACTGTTCTCCATGGTCTCTGTCCCCTGGGGTGCCCAGCTTCAGTAGCTGACGGGAGAGAGAACTCTACACAGTGGTCCATGTCCGTCTGGTCCGGAGAAGGCTCCAGCTGACAGGGGCCGTGGATACAAGGAGGTCCTCCTGGAAGCCACGCGCAGGCCACATTTCATTAGGAGGCCAGCGAGGGTGGCTGCGGACAGAAGGCGTCCTCTAGCAGACAACGGTGTCAGTGTCTCCTCCGTGGGACTGGTCACTCTTGCTGAGAAATAACAGGTTAGAACAGGAAGCAGAGAAGAAAGACACAGTGATCGTAGACTCAAGGCTGAGTAGAAACTAGTCCCAGCTGTAGAATGTCTGCTGACTTCTGTAATGAAGCAGACAGGGCGGCCCAAACAATAAACATTTATTCGTTCAGTCCTGGAGGCTGCACGTCCGCGATCCAAGTGTGGGCAGGGCT
>NW_020838035.1:831117-874772 GCF_003676395.1 Aethalodelphis obliquidens | reverse complement strand
AGGGGGGTTCTGGACAACAGGTTCACTGCAGGGGGGACGTGAGGGGGTTCTGGACAACAGGTTCACTGCAGTGGGGGGACAGGAGGGGTGGCTGGTTAACTTGTCCGAAGTCACAGGCCTAGGGCTGGTCACCTTCTACGCCACCCCCTTCCTTCTGTTTGTCCATCACGCCTCCATCTGTCCATTCACTCTGCATTTATGGAGACCGTCCTCGTGTCATCCATTCCCTCACTCTTCATTTAGCAGGAACGTCCTTGTGTCCAACTTAAACTCAGGACAGAGCTGTCCATGTCCCACGCAAGGCCCTTCATCCCTCTGTGCGTCGGTTTCCCCATTTGTAAACGGAAACCAGTAGGGGCTTGTCTCCAAGGAAGGGTCTAGGAGGACACGTTTGCACACATGCAGGATGATTCTTTCCAAGGAACGGGAGACGCAGCCCGAGGGCTCAGGGAACGGTGGCCCGAGCCTTCCACGTCACCCCCCGGGTGCAGGGCCAGGAAGGATGCTGTCTATGGCCTTGGTACAGAAGGAAATGAGAACAATGGCAGCCCCTGGGAACCTCGGCCCGTCCACGGTGGCTTCCAGCACGAAGCTTTGCGTAATCAGCGAAGATGTTCAGGCCACCCCTTCCTCCTGTTCAGGTCGTGGCTGGGATTCACTCAGCCGTGGGGACCACAGACCTGAAGACGTGGGCGGTCAACTCCAGATACGCTGGCAGTGACCCGAGGGGTGAGGACGCTGGGGTACAGGGACGAAAGCCTCAGAACTAGGAGTTCACGGGGCAAAGGGCCAACTACACACAGGGAAGCACAGCAGAGGCGTCCTCAGGCTTCTCCCTGCGGTTTAGGAGGCATTTTTAAAAATTGAGCTATAATTCACACAACATACAATTAACCCTTTTAAAGTCAATAATACAGGGGCACTTAGCACATCCACAATATTGTGCAACCATCACCTCTGTCCAGTTCCAGAAAATTCTCATCCCCCCAAAAGGAGACCCTGTCCGCACTGAGTAATCAGTCCTCATTCCCAACTCCCTGCTGACTCTGGCAACCAAAAATCTGTTTTTTCTCTCTGTGGATTTGATGATACTGGACATTTCACATAAATGGAATAATAAAATATGTGTCCTCCTGCGTCTGCTTCTCTCACTGAGCATCGTGTGTTCAAGGTCCATCCACGCTGTAGCCTGGGTCAGAGCTTTGCTCCTTTTCATGGCTGAGTCATATCCCATCATGTGGATGGACCCCATGCTGTGTATGCACCCACCCACCCATCCATCCATCCACCCATCCATCCATCCATCCATCCACCCATCCGTCCATCCATCCACCCACCCATCCATCCATCCATCCACCCATCCAACCACCCACCCATCCATCCATCCATCTACCCACCCATCCATCCACCCACCCATCCACCCATCCAACCACCCATCCATCCATCCACCCATCCACCCATCCACCCATCCATCCATCCATCCATCCATCCATCCATCCATCCACTCACCCATCCATCCATCCACCCATCCAACCACCCACCCATCCATCCATCCATCCACCCACCCATCCATCCACCCACCCATCCACCCATCCATCCACCCATCCATCCATCCACCCATCCATCCATCTACCCATCCACCCATCCACCCATCCGTCCATCCATCCACTCACCCATCCATCCACCCATGGACACTGGGCTGTTTCCACCCTTCGTTGTCAATACTATGGCTACGAACATGCGTGTACATGTTTCCACGTGGACATACGCTTTTATTTCTCTTGAGCTTCTACCTAGGAGGATAAGCGCTCGATCACATGGTAACTCTACATTTAACTAATTGAGGAACCACCAGACTGTTTTTATGAGGCAATTTGTAAAGAGTGAGGAGTTGAAGGGGACAGGATGAACTCTATCCTCGGTCCAAGTCCCCCGGCTTCCCACCTCATCTGGGGCCACCCTTCACACTAGGAATTGTCGGGCCACCCCTCAGTCTAGCCTGGCTCTCAGACCCCAGACTTGTATTGAAATGCTGACCGTAATAATCGATGTATTAAGTAGTTTGTCCCAGGAAGGACCACATAAATCTATGTGTGTGGGTGACCCCATCAATCTCAGAACGGTCCTTTGCCTTATCATCACCCGTTTCTTGGGTTGAGACATGTCCCCCCAAATTCACATCTGCCCACAGCCTCCAAACAGGACCTTACTTGGAAACAGGGTCTCTGCAGATGTGATGTAGTGAAGGGTCTGAGATGAGGTCCTCCTGGACGAGGGTGGCCCTACATCCAATGGCAGGGTCCTTCTAAGACACAGAAGAGGAGAGACCCAGACACAGAGGAGAAGCCCCAAGACAAAGGCAGAGATGGGAGGGATGCGGCCACGAGCCCAGGGACGCCTGGAGCCCCCAGAAGCTGGAAGAGGCGGGAAGGACCCTCCCCGGGAGCCTCCGGAGGGGGCGCGGCCCTGGGGCACCTTGACCTCAGAGGTGTGGTCTCCAGGATGGGGGAGGATGGATGCGTTAAGTCCCCCGTTTGGAGTGTTTTATTCTGGTGGTCCCAGGACATGGACCCATATTGACAAGTTTCCACTCTCTCCATGGACACTGGGAATCCAGTCGCCAGCTCGCACTTTCTACTATAAACTAGAGCCGGTGCCTCCACCACTGATGTATCTATCTTTAACTTTCTGGCCCGGCAAGGAATCCCAGGCTCGTGGGCGCTGCCACTCCCTGCCACCTGTGACTCAGCCTGGAATTAGCCCTTTCCTGACCCTGAGTTGTCACCCTCGGGCCCTGCATCTCCTTCTGGGGTTGGTGACTCAGCTCTCCTATGGAAAGGTGGTACCCCACTGACCTCATCTCTTCCCCAGTAAACAGCTTCCAAGCCCCACCTGGTTTTCCGTTTACTCATTTCCAGACCTAACCCTTGCGGGGGGAGGGGTGGGTCAATGTCTGACCGTGCATCTCAAAACATGTGTGTTCATTTCGTTTATGAACCAGACACACGGGTGGTCAATCCTTCTACTAATTCTTAGCAAAGTGCAATGTCTTTCTTATGTTCCAGACGGAAACCAGAATTCCATTTGCAAGCCCTGAAATGTTCTTCTCAGGCCCCCATGGGTCATCTTGGACCCTCTCTGGAGGATGGGCTTCTTCCTTGGAGACCCTCACTCCAAGCCGTCTCTGATTCGCCGGGTGCCCTCGTAGGTTTTGGTGTGTGGTCTGCTCAGCCCGGAAGACCCCCATCTCTGACCTTCTCCACCTGTGCCTGGGGGCTTGGGGGCAGAGAACCCAAGTGGGAGGCGTGTCTGTGAAGTTTCACGTGTGATGCAGCTGACTGCCCAAGAGGGCTTATTATGGTGACTTCATCTAAAATATCCTTTTTGCAGGGGGGCACAAAGCACTTCCTAAAAAGTCGCCCTGACATGCATCGGTGTCTGTGCTTATCGCCATTTTAGGGGAGCGTTTCCACTTTACCAAGAGAGATGTTTCCACGGCATCTCCAGAGCAGGAAAAAGTATATGTCACACCTCGGGGTTCTGGTCACCAGGGGTCTGAATCGAGACACCAAGGATGGAGCCCCTCTTGGGGTTCAGGCAGGAGCGAGATGACAGCGGTACCTTGGTCCCTTCTCAAAGGTTCCTTAGATGGTTTTCTCCCTGGCACCTGGGCAGGTCACATTGATAGCAGTTGGATGAAAGGAATCACCGCGAATGATTAAACGGTTGTATGGCTAGCCAGTAACCTAGAGAAGGCATTTGAGTGACCATCTTTAAATAGAGGAGAGCTATTAGTAAATGAAGGGTGTACACCTCTCTCTCTGTAGGTCTGTCTCTATCTCTCTGACCCTCTGTCTCTACTGATCTGTTAAGCAAGTCTCTTCACGTTGTTCACACAGCTGGCGTTCCGGTTCACCCACGAAAGAAGCGCCTTTGAATCTCACAATACGTGCCACTTGCAAACTCCTATTTCCCAGCAGGGCCCCAGCCAACACCCCCCAGGCCGGCTCTTTTCTCTTCTTTACATCGTCACTTCACATTCATTACCGCTTAATTAATGCATCCGCGTCAGGTTGCTTCCTGCCTCACAGACGGAGGCTAAACATGCAGGTGTGATTCAGCCCAGACGGCTGAGAGGTGCAGCTTGAAAATGGAAACAAAACAAACCCAAAAACCCCATTGTCATGCAAAAGGAAAGCAGAGGCTTCTTGCTTTGGGCAGAATGTGGTCTCTGGCTACTTTGGTGTCGCCCAGAGCTCGGAGAGCAAGACACAGGAGGCCAAGAACACTGGAGCGTGCAGGAGGTGAATGAAAATCACCTGTGTGTAGACGGCCAGCGGCATGCAAATCACCTGTGATGGACTGTGTGCAGATTGTGTAATCAAAGGGAAAATAAACGGAGGGACGGAGATAAGAGCTCCGCTTGTGTGTTTGCGCTTAGCGGGGAGCGTCCTCGCCCTGCGGTCTGAGGGTTCTGCCGAGAGCACAGAGGGACAGATGCCCTATCTGTCCTCCGTCGCCCACAGCTGCCTCGTCTCTGCTGCTCCGTCCTCACTTTGAAGCTGGCAGAACCTAGCATCCCCTTAGGGGCGAAACAGCGGTAATGGGAGTCTTGTGGCTACAAAGACGGGGAATCTGGAGGGTGTGGAAGCTTGAAGGCATCAGGTCCCACTCAGGAAAGTGTGGTTCCCGCCTCCAAGTGAGCAGACGGCCACAGAGGATGCAAGCACCCTCTTATAACGCCCAGCGTGGAAGAGAGTTCCCATTTCAGATCCTCACTGGCGTGTGGTGGTGGTGTTTGCAGATCTTAGTCATTCTGATAGCTGCCAGATGGTATCTCGATCTCGTGGTGGTAGCTGCCAGATGGTATCTCGATCTCGTGGTGGTAATTTACAATGCCCTGAGAGGCGACCAACGGGGAGCATCCTTTCCTGTGCCTCGTTGCCATCTGTACATAGTCTCTGATGAAGTGGAGTCTTTGGCCCGTTTTTATATTGGGTTGTTTGTTTTTCTTATTGTTGATTTTTAAGAGCTCTTTGTATATTGTGGATTCCAGTCTTTTTTTTTCTTTCAGATGTGTCTTTTGCCAATATGTTCTCCCAGTCTATGGCTTGTCTTCTTATTCTATTTACGGGGTCATTTGCAGAGCAGACTTTTTTTTAAATTTTGACAAAGTCCAGCTTTTCCGTGATTTCTTTCATGAATTGTGCCTTTGGTGTTGTATCTAAAAATATCTGATTGAAATATGCAATCAGATATTCAGATTGCCATGCCCAAGATCCTGTAGGTTTCCTCCTGCATTACGTTGTAGAAGTGTTATAGTTTTGTGTTCTACATGTAGGTCTCTGGTCCATTTTGAGTTAATTACTGTGAAGTGAGCAAGGTCTGTGTCTAGATTCCTTTTTTTTTTTTTTTCCATGTGGATGTGAGTTGTTCCAACACCATCTGTTGAAGAGACTCTCTTCACTCCATTGTATTGCCTTTGCTTTTTTGTCAAAGATCAGTTGACCATATTTATGGTGTCTACTTCTGGACTCTCTATTGTGTTCCACTGATAAATTTCTCTATTCTTTCACCAACACCACACTGCCTTAAAAAAAAAAATTACCTAGAATATTCCTAAAAGGTCATGATTCTCTTTTTTTAATTGAAGTATAGTTGATGTACAATATTATATGTTACAGGTGTACAATCTAGTGATTCACAATTTTTAAAGGCTATACTCCGTTTATAGTTATTATAAAATATTGGCTATATCCCCTGTGCTGTACAGTATATCCTTGCAACTTATTTTATTTTTTTAAATTTTTTTAAGGGGTTAGAGAAACTTTACTTCTCTCAGTTGCAGGGAAACCCACCATAGCTTATCTTTTTTGTCTTTTTCTATTTATTTATTTATATAGTTGTGGCACCTTCGCTGCGGTGTGTGGGATCTTTAGCTGAGGCAGGCATGTGGGATCTAGTTCCCGGACCAGGGATCGAACCCGGGTCCCCTGCATTGGGAGTTCAGGGTCTTATCCACTGCGCCACCAGGGATGTCGCCACCACAGCTTATTTTATACATCGTAGTTTGTACCTTTTGCTCCCCCATCCCTGTATTGCCCCTCCCCGCTTCCCTCTCCCCCCATCTTGCTTCCTGTAGCGTTAGAGTAAGTTTTGAAGTCAGGCAGTGTCAGTCCTTCAATTTTGTTCTTCTCCTTCCATCGTGTGTTGCCTATTCTGGGTTTTTTGCCTCTCCCTATAGACTCCAGAATCATTTGTTCTAAATCTACCTTTTGTAACGAGGTGTTAGGATGGCAGGTGTCTCTGTGGTGCCCCAAACAAGCCCCTTAAGGCAAGGCTTACAGCCCCAGTTGGGGAGACAGTCAGGTTCGGGTGGGTGAGTGAGCCCAGGGACGTCTCAGATACAATTGCTTTACAAGAGTTTGGGATTTTACATTGTGTTTTCTTGGATCCCACCATGCATTTGCTCGGCAGACACGGAGCCTCTGCAAAGAGCAGACATACTGACAATCCCTGTGTGTGACGGCACACGAGGAATAGTGACAATACAGCCTGGGGCACAGAAAATAACAAACATTGGGCTTCCCTGGCGGTCCAGTGGTTCAGACTCTGCGCCCTCAGTAAAGGGTGCGCAGGTTCGATCGCTGGTCAGGGAGCTAAGATCCCACATGCCTCGCGGCACAGCCAACAAACAAACCAACCAGAATTCCCATCACATATCAACAGCTACTACTATCATGCTAACAAGACAGAGTTCTGAGTGGCCCAATGGCGGTCAGTCTTGGTTTCCGAAAAGGAAACGCCAGTGTGAGAGCATGAGAGAGGCACTCAACCTCTGTGGCCGTTATGAAGGTGTGACTTGAAACGTCAGTCAGACGCCACTTATCGCCCATCGGGTGGAAAAGATGAGACAGGCCGCTGACAGATTTTCGGTGACAACTTGAGGAATGAGTTCCCCACCTCCACCCCCCGCCCTTGTTCCATTTTCTGCACATTCAAATTGGCACCGTGTGTGGGAAGGGTATTTGGTGGTGGCCTTTCTGCTTCAATCTTCTGGAAGACACTGTAGAGAACTGGTAGCATTCCCTCCTTCAGGCTTTGGTAGAATTCTTCACGAGCCCATCTGGACCTGGTGCTTCCTGCTTTGGAAGGTTATTAATTATGGATTCAATTTCTCTCATAGATATAGACCTATTCAAATGGCCTATTTCTCCGGGTGCCTTTTGGCATATTACGTCGAGGAAGTGGTCCATTTCATCTAGGTGATCAAATCTGTGGGCATAGAATTGTTCATGTTATCCCTTGAACCTCCTTTTAACGTCTGTGGGATCGGTAGTGATGTCCCCTCGTTGATTTCTGATATTTGTAATTTGTGTCTTCTCCCTTTTTTCCTTAGTCAGCCTGACTAGAGGTTTATCGATTTTATTGATCTCTTCAAAGAACCAGCTTTTGATTTCTTTTTTTCTCCTCAGTTGATTTTGTTTTCAGTTGCATTGATTTCTGCTCTCGCTTTTATTATGTCTTTTCTTCTGCTCGCTTGGGATTTAAAAGGTTCTTCTTGTTCTCGTTTTCTAAGGAGGAAGCTTAGAGGGTAGGTTTTAGATCTTTCTTCCTTTCCAACACATGCGTGCAATTTAAAAAGTGCACACCCTTTGTGTCAGCGACACTACTCCTAGGAATCTGTCTTAGAAGACGTTATCACATGCTCGCACAGAAATGCTTGCAGAGGTGTGAGTCAGCACAGTCTGAAGTTCAGGTAATCCCTCCGAACGCCCACAGCCTGGGGAGCAGGGTGAAATACCCACAGAGCATTCCAGCGTGGAAAGTGGCAGAGAGGAACTCTATGTAAGCTCGAAGTGGGAACGTTGGGACAGGTGATAGGTACAGCATGCAGGTGAAAACTCCTACCTGTGTGGGTGCATGCACATACACGTGTGTGTGTGTCATGTACACTGAGACGTGTCTGCAAGGATGCGACACAGCAAACATACCCCAGTGGTCACCTCTGGGCAGGGGGAGCAGGGAGGGGCCTTGTCCTGCAGGGGAAAAGCATGGGGTCAGACACAAATACTGCTCTTTCTTTTTATTCCTTGACCCGGAGCAAATATGTGTCTGCTCTCTAATTGGATTGTCTGAACACTTAAGCAATGTTGTGCCTCTTTGGAGCCTGGAAGCTCAGTAGAGCCTACCTCTGCCTCTTCTTGGGCTGTGGGAACTCAGGAAGCTGCATAGAAGAGACAGCTTTGACCCTGGTCTTGTTGGGATGAGTTGGGGTCCAGTGGGGAAGGACCAACAGGAATGCAAAGGGAGCCCTGTACGGGGGAAGGTGCAGGGTGTGAGGCTTCTGGTATGTACCTCAAAGGCATCTTGTCCTCAACCTCCTCCCTGCCCCTCTGCTTCTCCAGCTCCTGCCCTCTCTGGTCAAGCTTCTCTCTTGGTCTGTAATTTCTCTGCAGTCTCTCTAGTTCTTGGGATTTCTCTCCCCAAAAGATAGAGAGGTAGAGATATATATAGAGAGAGAGATCATAGATAGATGATAGATACATGATTCATAGGTAGATAAATGATAGATACATGATAGATAAGCAGATAGATGGATAAATAGATGATAGATAGATAGATATAGTAGACAAGTGATAAATGAAAGGATGGATAGGTAGATAGGAGAGAGATGACAGGTTGATAGATGCTTAGATGATAGATGGATAGCTGGAGGGATCATAGATAAATGATAGGTAAATAGATACATAGATATATAGATACATAGGTACGTAGATAGATGGATAGATAGTCTCTCATGCAAGTCAGCGTTTCTCAGCCTCAGCACTACTGACATCGGGGCTGGATGACTCTCTGATGTGGGGCATCCTGGGCATTGTGGGGTGTGAAGCAGCATCCCTGGTCTCCACCCGCCAGGTGCCAGGAGCTCCCCCTCTCTCAGCTGTGACAACCAGAAATGTCCCCAGACATTGCTGAGTGTCCCCTGGCGGGGATGACAATGTTGACTGGGTGAGAACCCCTGGGGTCCGTCCACTATCTCTGCCCCCCTCAGGACCCCTCATATATCGAGATGACCTGTCAACCAAGACTCTTGCTCCAACAAGTTTCAGTGTGTGAATGGGGACCACGGGACCATGTCTTACTGGCCATGCCAGTAAGTTGGCCCAAAGCTGAATTCTCCTTGAAGCCAGTGTGACTCTGCCTACAAACATACACCTGTACCCCTGTCCCCACCAGGGCTGGACGGGATGCTGTGTCTGGGTCCTGGGGGGTGTCCCCCAGCACTGTGGGTCTCTGGAATAAGGGGTGCTGGGGGGAAAGCTCACCCACTGTGGGCAGGAGACCTGACCAGGAGAGCCTGGAGTATTTCTTTAGTCCTTGGGCGCAGCTCCACGTTGGCTGGAGCTTCCATTCATCCTGGGCTTCAGCAAAGCTCATTTATATGCCCTCCCCCTGAGAGTGTTGGCCAAAAAAGGGGGAGAGGTCACATCAATATGTGTTGATGTTGCTTGCCATGCAGTTTTTACATCTTTCGCTATTTCTATCCCTCCTCCCTGCTAGCGATGTCTCCCCGAGGCTGTCGGCTGTGTCTCCGTGTCTCTCTGTTTCCTACGATCTCATCCTTTCAGGCTCCATCTTTTCTTTGAGATCCCTCCCTCTCTTTCATTTTGCAGGATCATTGCTTTGGCTTTCTGAAGTCTGTCAGCTCAATCCTTTCTCTTTTCCCTCGTGCATTTTTCTCCTGGGGCTGCTGGGGGGCTTCAACAACACAGATTCAGCGTCTCTCCTTTCCGGAGACCTGAAGTCTGAAGTCAAGGCGCCTGCAGGTTGGTTCCTCCTGGAAGCTGTCGGGGAGACTCTATTCCACGCCTCTCTCCCAACTTCTGGTGTTTCCTGGCCACCCGTGGCCTTCCCTGGATTACAGAAACATCACCTCCGTCTCTGCATCCATTGCCACCTGGCTGTCTCCCTCCTTCTGTGTGTTTGTGTCCAAATGTCCCCTTAAGGACAGCGGTCATAGTGGACCCAGGCCCCACCCTGCTCCAGTGAGGTCTCAGCTAAATCTAACTAATTACGTCTGCAAAGACCCTCCTTGGAACTAAAGTCACACGCTGACCTACGGGGCGCTAGGACTTCAACCTATGAACTCGCGGGGAGACGGAGTTCACCCGCGACAACCCCAGAGTTCCCTATGTCTTCCGTGAGTTTCCCATGGTCGACCAGAAAACCCAATGCAGCTTCCCCTGCCGGGCAGCTCCAGAAGCATCAGCCAGGTCCTGGGGTCGCTGGCAAGAAGGGGGTCTTCCACACGAGGCTGGTGGTGAGGGCGCACAGCCTCCTGGCGTCCCGACCCTTGAGGGAACGGGAATTCCTGGGCGTGATGGTTAGATTCCAGACCAGCCTTGTGTTCCCTCCACCTCTGCAGCATGGGTGCCCGGGGTGGGCGGAGGGGGTCTTCTCTCCAAAAACCAAGGCCTCAGCCTTGGTGCTGGAGGGGATGTGGCTAAAACTGGAACCCTCACCCTGGGATGCACTGAGGTCAAAGAGCGCTTACAAATAATCTCCCTGATGCCTGAAGTTGGCTGAGTGGGGGTCTGCAAAAAACATCTCCACGTCCTGGCCTCCAGAGCCTATGAATGTGATTTGTTTGGAAACAGGGTCTTTGCAGATGTGATGAAATGTAGGATCTGCAATGAGCTTCTCCTGGAATTGGGGTGGCCCTGCATCCCACGACAGGGTCCTTCCACAAGTGTGTCAGACAGTCGGTGACCCTGAGCTATACTTTAAAAGCCTACTGATTAGTATTGATTATTGGCACCTACGTAAGGATTCTGGAAAGACAAGTGCATCAAATGTCATGATCAAATTCCAGGAGAAATTCCCCTGTTATGAGCTGAGCTGTTTATCGGGCTCTTGCCCAGTGGGAGGGTGTGGTGAATTGAATGGTGTCCCCCAAGATGCATGACCACCCAGAACCTCGGGAAGGGGTATTATTTGGAAACAGGGTCTTTGCAGATGTGATGAAGTGAAGGGTCTGAGATGAGGTCCTCCTGGAGGAGGGTGGCCCTAAATCCAATGACAGGTCCTTCTAAGAGACAGAAGAGGAGAGACCCAGACACAGAGCAGAAGCCCCGGGAAGACAGAGGCAGAGACGGGAGGGATGCGGCCACAAGCCCAGGGACGCCCGGAGCCCCCAGAAGCTGGAAGAGGCGGGAAGGATCCTCCCCTGGAGCCTCTGGAGGGAGTGCGGCCCTGGGACACCTTGAGCTCAGACGTCTGGTCCCCAGGATGGGGGAGGGTGGATGCCTGTTATTGCAAAGCCCCCAGCTTGCGGTCATTTGTTAGGACAACCCAGGACACCCCCCAGTTACTGACCTAGTTAATATTTATGGGCACACCCCAGTTTATGACATGCTTCACCATCACTGGGTCACTTGGTACCCTGGCCACCCTCAGAGGATGAGTCTATATCCCCGATGTGACACACGAGGACACTTGAGCGTTTGGGTGGGGAGACCCCACGCCACTCGTTTTCCCAGCACTTCCCACATCGCTCAGCTGTTAGTGCAGCGTGGCTCCGTCATCCTGAGTCTGTTGAACAAAATCTGTGGGGTGGGAGCTGTCCCGGGTACGAGAGGAACCAGTGGTCCCTGCAGCGATCAGCCGGGCAGGGCTGCTCAGCCCATGTGCATCTCAGGAGTGAATATTCTACGTACCACGAGGCACCAACCATTTGGAGGCTCCGACATCACCCGCTCTCTGAAGCAGAGGCCCTTGAACGCTTCGGGGCTGAGACTCCCGTGGCAGAGCACCACAACCCCAAGAAACCCAGAAGGAAGGCCGGTCCACGCTGCACAGGGTCCAGACCCTCCAGTCCCCGCCACTGTGAGTTTAGCCCCAGCACTCGGGAAACACTGGCTGTGATGGTTGAAAGGATATGGGGGGGCGGTCCCCAAACGGCACTCATCCCTTTGACTCAGGGGTGCTTTTCACCTCCCCACCTGAGTAAGACCCACCTCAACAGAGATGGAAGGACCACTGTACTCAGCATCTCCAAACTTCACATCAGGAGTGGTCCCAGGCGGGGTGTGACCGATAAGCAGTTTGGTTCACAACAAACAAAAAGTGGAAACCCAAGTGTCCATGGATGGAAGGATGGATGGATGGGTGGGTGGGTGGATGGATGGATGGATGGATGGATGGATGGATGGGTGGGTGGATGGATGGGTGGGTGGGTGGATGGGTGGATGGATGGATGGATAAACAGCATGGGGTCCGTCCACACAGTAGAATATGACTCAGCCATGAGAAGGAGTGAAGCTCTGACACAGGCTGCCACGTGGATGGACCTTGAACATATGATGCTCAGTGAGAGAAGCAGACACAGAAGGACACACAGTGTGTGATTCCGTTGGTAGGAAACAGGCAAATCCACAGACACAGAAGACAGATTAAGGGCTGGGGGAGGGAGATAGGGAGAGACTCTTAATGGGGACGGGGTCTCCTTTCGGGATAATAAACACTTTCTAGAAACAGATAGAGGCGATGGTCCCAAAACGTTGTGAATGTGCTCCGTGCCACCGAATGGTCCACTTTAAACATGGTCACTCGTACGACACGTGAATTTGAACTTAATTTGTAAACCTGTATCCATGTGTGCTGGGGCAGGGGAGTGTGGGGTGATGGCCGTGGTGTGCAAGGTTTCTTTTCGAGACAATGAAAATGTTCTGGGATCACGTGATGGGGGTGGGTGCACATCTGCAAATCTATGAAAAACTGCTGCAGTGTGGATTTAAAAAAAAAATTTATTTTATTTACTTATTTTTGGCTGTGTTGTGTCTTCGTTGCTGCGCACAGGCTTTCTCTAGTTGTGGCGAGCGGGGGCTACTCTTTGTTGCCGTGCGCGGGCTTCTCATTGCGGTGGCTTCTCTTGCTGCGGAGCACGGGCTCTAGGCGCGCGGGCTCAGTAGTTGTGGCTCGCGGGCTCTAGAGCGCAGGCTCGGTAGTTGTGGCGCACGGGCTTAGTTGCCCTGCAGCATGTGGAATCTTCCCGGACCGCGGCTCGAACCCATGTTCCCTGCGTTGGCAGGCGGATTTTTAACCGCTGCGCCACCAGGGAAGCCCTGAAGTGCCCACTGTAAATGGGGGAACTTGATGATCTATAACTTACAGCTCAATAAGACTATTAAGAAAAAAGAGACCAAGACGGGGGGCGGGGGGCCTGCAGGGGGATGCACGGGAGCCCTGGACACCTGAGACGCAGCTGAGTCTGTGTCTCAGAACTGCCTGCGGTTTCCTGCAGAGAACAAGCCAGAACTTCCCACCCGCCGCCTCCAGGCCGCCTGCTTCGGGCAGCCCTGTGTCCGGTGCCTTTTGCAAGAGCCACCTCTGCTCGCCCAGCGCCTGGGGAGCGTCTGGCGGCCACCAGTGGCTGTTCGTTGCTCGTTTCACAAAATTTCCATCCTGTCACCGCCCAGACCTCCTCCAGGTCCAAACCGCAAACGCCGTGGGTGTCAGAGAAGCCGGCATCTGTTAGAGGTGATTTCTTTATTAATCAGCCGTGATCTCTGCAGCCGGCGGCAGGCTGGGCTTCTGGAGCCCCAAGGGGGCTGCCTGCCCTCCCCTGAGATGGTACAGGTGAAAGCACGGAGGGGGGGCCCACGGCGGGGGGAAGGCAGCAGCTACAGGGCTGCAGAGGGTGCCCGGAGCCTCCTGACATCCACATGGGTTTTCTGCAACCCATGCAGGGCAGCCGCGTGTTATGCAAATTCACACTCTTTTGACGCTCCCACCTGGAGGTTAGGACAGATCAAAACCCCTGGGGGGTGGGGGTGGCATTCATAACTGTTTGAGCAGAAATGGAAAAAGGCCTCCCAAATGCCGCCCCGCCCTCGGAATTCCACTCGAGGGGGATGGATTCTCTGTCTGAAGCTCTGTCCCTCATTGATCTTCTCAGACCACCACCCCCATTCCCCGGGGACACACAGCAGCCTCCCAGGTCACACACACACCCACCCCCCACCCCCACCCCCACCCCCACCCCCCCACCCCCATCTTCTGTAAATTATCGGCATCTCTCCCTTCCATGGGTCCCGCTGCAGCAGCCACGGGGATCCCAAGAAGTACGGCTCCCTTTTCCTCCTGAAGCCGAGGATGGATGGAGGTGGGTGGCTGTGAGGAGGGGCCCGTACCCACCCCCCGCAATGACCATAGGATGGCACCTGGCCGTGAGCCAGCAGAGCAGAACTCTTTCCACTCAAAGCGAAACCCGGGCCATTTTTAAGTGGGTTTGCGGAAGCTCGCTGTGCACACACGCACCACAGGTGGCACGGCTCCTGCAGAGGAAGAAAGACCAGGGCAGGAAGGCTTGAAAGGGGAGTTGCAGTCAGATCAGCGTCGAAGGCTGGGTCCTGGCCTCGCCGGTGGCTCAAGGACCACGTTTCCCGCTAACAGACATCCAGGGATGGACGCCCCTGTGACCATGTCGGGACAAGTCAGACTGCAGTGCGGATGGGAGCCGTGGGTGTCTTAGGGTCCTGTGCCCGGCTGAGCCCCACGCCCTGATTTCAGGATCCCCAGCATCGTACACACTCGCGGTCAAATGCAGAAGGGACAGCCTCGGCCAACGGCAAAATAGCAACGCGGTCATCCCCGGCGGGATCTCGAGAAGAGAAGTAAGAGGTACGGTGAGAAACACAGACCTCGAAACCCCAGGCCGATGGCAGAGTTTCCTCTCGTGGGGTGTACGCTGGGCTCCAGGGAAAGACCCCCAGGCTGGCTAAGACCCGGCCAACTTTTACACGACGTGCTGTTTGCACAAGCTTGCAGCTCCGGTTTCCGAGTCCCAAACCCTCGGGGGCAAAGGGCTTCTCCAGGTGACCCCAGCCAGAAGGAAACTCTGGATTCAAGTGGAGCGAGTCAAAACCCAGGTGAACCCATCAGGGAGACCTAAGAGCCAGATGCGGGGTCCTGTGAGGTGCGGTGCAGGGAACACACACCTGTGACCACCGCCGTGTCACCACCACAGCTCGCATGCAGCCACGGGCTGAGGCCATCAGTATAATGTCTGTCTGGGTCAGTTCGGGCAGCTATCACAGAATATTGCAGACGGGGCAGCTTAAACAACAGACATTTACTTCTCCTAGTCCCGGAGGCCGGATGTCTGGGATCAAGGTGCCAACGGGGTCACGTTGTGGTGAGGACCTCTTCCTGGCTTGCAGACGGCCCCTTACAGGAACATGGCATCCTGGGCAGATCCTCAGCACAACAGCACACCTAATGGTCCCTTACAGCATCCTTAAGCCATGTCCTTGACCCCCACCAGCTGTCCCCACCCCGTGGACTCCAGGTCAGGTGGCCCAACTTGAGTGCCATCTTTGAAAGTGAGAAAACGCACACGCCGCGCTTCTCTTTCTTCCTTTTGTGTTTGTTTGTGTGTTTTGTTGGGGTGTTTTTGTTGCTGTTTTTCCTACTTTTAAGTGTTAAAGCTCTTTTGTCTGGCATTCGAAGAAAGAGAACTCCGGTGTCCTCCAGGTCGATAGGGCAGCAAAGCCGTCACCCAGACTTTGAAAACCAGCAGAAGTGAACAGTGAGCCGCCTTTGGTTTGCATTTACATAAGAAATTAGAAAGAAAGTGAAACGGGGACCCGCTGTACCCAGAAGGCGGGGTGTAGGCAGCCCCAGGGATCCCTTGTCCCCGCCGGGCCCAGGCCCGGGCCCTCCCTCTCTGCGGGTCTGAGGGGCCGGCAGTCAGGAGTGGGGTGTGCGGACAGCTGGGTGGACTTCTCTGTCATGGGGGCGGGGGGGCAGATCAGCGGGAAAAACAGAAGTTCAGGAGTGCGAGGCTCAGGTGCCAGCAGCTCAGAGCCTACTGGCTCCGGAGGGCATCCAGGGCATCTGCCCACACCTCAGTTATGCCCATATTTGCAGGAGGGACCCGGCGTGTTGGGACCTGGCATCGGCATGGCTGCCCGGCCCAGGGCTCTGGGGCTCTGGCTCCAGACTCTGTTCCGTGAGCTCTGAAGGGCAGGCTTGGTGCTCCCCAGCGGCTCCAGGCAAAGAGCAGGGGCTTTCACGCCATGAACGTGGGCAGGAGACCCAGCCACCTGTTCCCAGCTGGTTTTGGATTTAACGTTTCTGAGAAAGCGCGGCGTGAGGACCCAGTGGGAGGGGCCGCCGTGGGCAGGGACCTCCCACCTTTGTTATCCCGAGCGCTCTATGGAAGGGTCTGGAAATGCAAACCCACTGTCTCTTAACATGAGGGTCAGCATAAAAGTAACGAGCATCTCGTCATGGTCCCCCAGCCCCAGGAGGGCTCTCAGGACCATTGGCTCTGTATCATCAGGTTTCTCCGGAGGAACAGAAACCAAAGGATGGAGAGCTATAGAAGCATGTATCTATACACGTGTATATTCAATTGCATGTATGTGTACACATGTACTACTGCACAGATGTGTATGTATATCTATACATAGACATCCTATGACGTGCATATATATACGTGCATATACATAAAGGTATTTATCTCAAGGAATTGGCTCACACTGATTGTGGGGCTGGTGAGTCTGAAATCCGCAGGGCAGGGGGCGGGGCTAGAGACCCAGGCACCAGCTGACCCTGCTGTCTGGACTCAGAATTCCTTCTTCTCTGGGAAACCTCAGCGTCTGCTCCTAAGACCGTGGCCTGATGGGCAGTTTCCCCCACTCCTGTGACACATATTCCGATTGCATCCTCCTTTGCCCACAAAGAGCCCGTCCTATGCTTGGGAAAAGCCCTGGGAGCTCACGGGGGGGGGGGGGGGGTCAAGACAAGAACAAAGATGCCACACACCCGCCCGACAGCCGTTCCGTCTTCCCCATGGTTTGCAGGGAATGGGCTGCCAGCCGCACGAGGTACCTGGGCCTCTCCATGGGCTCCTGTATTGCTGTGCACTTCCCAGGAGGCAAGGAGGCCGCTGGGGTTCCAAAACCACGTCTGGCGGGGACGGCGGGGACATGGCACCTGGAAGCAGGTGCTTGCAAGACAGACACCGCTCCCTTCAACCGTGGTCCCCGGATCCCTCGGCTGGGAGCAGCCCGGGGGAGGCTCCTCTGTGGGATCATGGGGGAGGAGCAGAGGATGCTCTGTGTGGTCTGAGGGGGGAACCCCCAGGACCCCCCATCAGGGCTGGAGCCGGGCAGGGGATCCACTCCCCTTTGCAGTTTGGGAACGTGTCACCAGCACACCTCCAAGCCCCTTTTCTATCTTCATGTCCTGCTGGTGCTACCGGTGATGTCACAATAAGAGGATTATTGTGACATCACCGGGGAGGGAGGGAGGGAGGGAAGACATGGGGATGATGTCTCAGGGGCCCCAACATCCACCACCACCCCCGCCCCAAAGGAGCAGCCACAACGGGTGCTCTGGGATTGGGGTCCTGAACTTGGAAGGGAGTGGAGCTGCAGTGTTGGGGTGATGAGCGGTTATGGGCCAAAGGCAGGAGGCCAGGCGCAGGGTGACAGTTACTATCCTGCTGGGACCACGACGCCAGCAGCACAGCACACCCGTGTGGTCGGGGAGGGCAGCCTGCGATACCCAGCACAGCCCTGGGGTGGGGGGACCCTGACTTCACTGTGTGCCAGTGAAGAAATCGGGGCTCAGAGAATCCGAGGGAAGCTACTTTGCAGGTTGGAAACAGAGTCATTCCCTTGGTAACTTTGTAACCTTGTACCTCGGCCTCACCGCCCTGCATCCTCATGGCCCCAGCATTGAAGCCTCCGCACCGTGCCTCACAGCACGCTCCCCATGCTTCCAAGTCACAGGAAGGAAGGAAGTTGCCAGGGGAGGGGCAGGAGTGCAGTGACCCAGGTGCAGCTGGGCTGTGGGCAGTTACAGGAAGAGTCCTGTGTCCTCTGGCCCCAGCAGACTTGAGCCCACACCTGCTGCCTGCAGGGACAGGACACGGGGTCTCCACGTCCCGGTGTGGGGTCTCTTTCCCCCACCACCACCCGGTGCAGGAGGGAGGGGCAGGTTTGTGACCCCCGTGCTGGGTCGGGAGCCTGGCAGCCGGTGGTGGGTGTTTTCATATGGTTCCTCGTAGCTTTTGTGGGTGATGCAGCCCTTGAGGATTTAGCATCTATTGGGTCTGGGATACAGGTGGAGGGCGGGAAGAGGGGCCAGAAGGGAGGGAGGGCCAGCAGAGGAGGAACCGGGAGCTGCCCGCCCCTCGGGCGCCGGGGACCCTCCCATCTCTCCGTCCCTGTGCGGGCAGACCCCATCGTCCGCCCCTCTCACCCCTGGCGCCCCTTTTCTCTTCCAGATCGGCCCCCCAACCCCCGGCTCCAGGATGGACATGAACGTGACGCGTCCGGACAACGCCACCCTCCTGATGCTGCGGGACCCGGCCATCGCGGTGGTCCTGCCGGTGGTGTACTCGCTGGTGGCCCTGATAAGTATCCCTGGCAACTTGTTCTCCCTGTGGGTGCTGTGCCGCCACATCGGACCCAAGACACCCTCGGTCATTTTCATGATCAACCTGAGCGTCACGGACCTGATGCTGGCCTGCGTGCTGCCCTTCCAGATCTACTACCACTGCAACGGCAACCACTGGGTGTTCGGCGAGCTGCTGTGCAACGTGGTGACCGTGGCCTTCTACGCGAACATGTACTCCTCCATCCTCACCATGACCTGCATCAGCGTGGACCGCTTCCTGGGCGTCGTGTACCCGCTGGCCTCCGCCCGCTGGCGCTGCCGCCGCTACGCCGTGGCTGCCTGCGCCGGCACGTGGCTCCTCCTTCTGGCCGCCCTGTCGCCGCTGGCCCGCACGGACCTCACCTACGCCGTGGAGGTGCTGGGCATCGTCACGTGCTTCGACGTGCTCAAGTCCAGCATGCTGCCCAGCGTGGCCATGTGGGCGGTGTTCCTCCTCACCCTGTTCGTCGTGCTCTTCCTCGTTCCCTTCGTGGTCACCGTGGCCTGCTACACGGCCACCATCCTCACGCTGCTGCGCTCGGCCGACCGCCACGGGGAGGCCCGGAGGTCCCGCGCCGTGTGCCTGGCGGCCGTGGTGCTTCTGGCCTTCGTCACCTGCTTCGCGCCCAACAACTTCGTGCTGCTGGTGCACGTGGTCAGTCGGCTCTTCTTCGGCCGCAGCTACTACCACGTGTACAAGCTCACGCTCTGCCTCAGCTGCCTCAACAACTGCCTGGACCCCTTCGTCTACTACTTCGCGTCCCGCGAGTTCCAGCTCCACATGCGGCACTACTTGGGCTACAGGCCCCTGCCCACTGGCAGCCCCGAGGGGCACCTCGAGAGCCTCGGCTCCGGACGCACGCTGTCCGTGCGCTCCGTGGAGGGGCTGGACGCCGCCGGCCGGCCCAGCGTCAAGCGGCAGGAGAGCGTCTTCTGAGCCGGGCGCCCCTCGGGGGCGGCGGCGGGGCAGCCGGGAGAGGGCGGCGCGGTCCTTCCCCCGCCCTGCGACAATCCACCCGCGGTCCCTCCGGGCACTGGGATTTGGCCACGTGCCCGTGGACAGGCCACCTCGGGCCCCGTGCTCTGGGGGCCCATGGGTCCCTGCGACATCACCTGTTTCCCCCGACATCACCTGGTTCCCCCCGCCCCCCGGAGCCAAGCAAACACGGGGGCTCCCCGGCGGGGATCAGGTTCTCCTTAAATATCCCCAAGCCACAGCCCCCAGACCGGAAGGTCGTCCGTCCTGGAGGTGTGGACCGAGGGTCTCTGGGCGGATGACAAGTTTCTGAGTGTTCGCAGCTACAGCTGCACCTCCCTGACCCGCCTCGGGGTTCAGCTTGCCTCAGGGGCCCCCTCCGGGCTGTTCTCTGGCTCCGCCTCCGAGCTGAGAACCCCGGGCCACGGCAAGTCGTCCTGGGGGTCTGGAGGGGCTCCTGGCCTGACCCGTGGGATCCTTGGAGGACCAGGGGAGAGCACTGACCACACGAGCCCGTAGCAGGTCTGCTCAGCACCTGGGACACACCTGTGCCAGCCCCACTACCTGGGCTGCTTTGGGAAGTTAAGGGGCCCAGTTCCCGGACTGCCCAGGATGCTAAACCAGCAGGTTCCCGGGAGGCTGGGATTTGCCTGAAAGAACAAACTTTTGGGTGCTTTGCACATCACGAGGAGATGCACAGGACTCAGCTCAGGGCTCTCTTGGGAAAGGAAAACAGCCCTGCAGCCTATAAGGTGAGACTTTGGAGGGGCCGGCAGGCGGGGGCTCAGGGACCTCCAGGGTGGCTTGGCTGTGGGGCAGGTGACGTCCCCTCCGTGGGTCAGAGATGCGGATGGGGGTTGTGAGCTGATGTTCTGGAAGCACCTGGTCACATTGGAAGAGAAGCAGACATACGTACGCTGGGGTGAACGGTGTCTCGCCAAAGTCCATGTCCGCTGGGAACCGCAAAGTGTGACCTATGGGATCAGGGTGGCCCTACATCCAACGACAGGGTCCTTCTAAGGGGCAGAAGAGGAGAGACCCAGACACACAGGAGCAGAACCGGGAAGACAGAGGCAGAGACGGGAGGGACGCGGCCACAAGCCCAGGGAAGCCCGGAGCCCCCAGAAGCTGGAAGAGGCAGGAAGGACCCTCCCCTGGAGCCTCTGGAGGGGGCGCGGCCCTGGGACGCCCTGACCCCAGACGTCTGGTCTCCAGGATGGGGGAAGATGCAGGTCTGTCCGGGGCTTTAGCCTGCAGTTTACGGGAACTTGTTATGGCTGCCCTCAGACGTCTGGTCTCCGGGCTGGGGCAGGGTGCAGTCTGTCCGGGGTTTTAGCCTGCAGTTTATGGGAACTTGTCACGGCTGCCCCAGGAGACACACACACTCTGAAATTCTGAGGCTGAGCCTCTGGCTCCTGCTTGGGTGGCTGCAGGAGGGCCCATGCCTGGTGCTGGCTCCCAGGGTGGGACCTGCTTTGTGGAATCCAGTTCCTCAGCTTGGAGGTGCAGCCTGGAGGGCCCCTTCACCGTCCTCCGCCCCAGGCCACGCAGCTGGGGCATCTCCACAGAGGACGGTGTCCGAGCCAGTGTCTGTGTTTACAGGGAGCGAGAGCCACCCTCGGGAGCCTCAGAGGCACAGCCGGACGTGCCCCTGGGGAAGGACTTGAGCCCATGGGTGCAAGGGACGAGAAAAGGGCACGTGTCTGGGACCTGGATGGTCCGTGCATGGCGTGCTGTCCCCCCGCTCTTCCCGACTGTCCCAAAGGTGAACCCTAGAAAGCCAGGTCGAGGGAGCAACAGTCTGGGGGCGGAAACCCTGAGCCGGAGAGACAGTGGCACCCACGTCTGGGCGTGGGCCTCCAGCGTCTGATGCTACAAAAGTGTGAAAAACCTCAAACCACCCTCACAGGACGTTTTTCTGCTGCTTTGAGATTAGGCGTCACAGTTTGAATTCAGAGGAAGCCAGTCTAGGTAGTAATACCCTCCCCCAGTGGCTGTCACGTCCCTCCAGCCTTTAGGTCCCAGAGGGCTGTGCGAGCCCTTATTTGGTTGGCGGCCACTCCGCCATCCAGGGCTGTCGACGCCCCCATGACTTCTGCCTTCTAGGGGCCCCCAGTTCCACCGAAATTCAGGTGGTCCGACAGGGTCTTTCGAATTGCTGGGAATTTCCATCCAGAACTTCAGGTGACCGTCAACCTGTCCGAGAGGTCCGTCAGATCACCTGAAATCCCAGGGCGGGATTTGCCCCGCTTTCGGCCTTTTAACAATGTTGTGTGTGTGTGTGTGTGTGTGTGTGTGTGTGTGTGTGTGTTCTCCCCACACACTCCTTCAATCTGTTGCCCTCTTAAGCCTGCCGTAAAAGGATAACACATTCGCATGTACATAGACATGAGAAAAAAACAAGATGTGATTCTGTGATTCAGCCCTTGGGAGGGTGTGGGAGGAAAAACGCAGAGACCCATATCCCTGACTTCTCCCCGTGTGCTGGGCGGACAGGTTTCTCCCTCGGACTCCTGAGACCCCTGCCTGACCAAGACCCTCCCATCTCACGGCCGAGCCGTCCCATGACCCTCCCACCAGGCTCCCTGGAATTTCAAGGATGGCAGAATCACGGTGTCCTGGGCTCCTGGCGTGAACCGGGCCAGCAGAACACGAACGGGGCACGGGTGGAACCCAGGATTGGTTGGGTGGGATGATGGGGCCTTGGCTTTGTTGAAGGAGATCCTAAAATGCTGAAGGTGTAAATGAAAATGGTCCTGGGCGGAGTGCTACGATGGTTGATGCTTGCTCTAGAATATGACAGCAGATACAAGCATGCACATGTACACACGCGTGCACACCCATATATGCACACTTCACACACGTGTACACGTGCATGCGCCCACGTCTCTGTGTGTGCACGCGCGTGTGTGCATTTGTGGCGCGTATTTGGGGACTGGATGAACGAAAGCTGCCAGAATGCTGATAGCTCATAATGCTTGAGCCTGGGCGAAGGGAACGCGGGGTTTCATTATGTCATTCTCTTTACTCGAGCCTGTTTTAAAACATCCATGCTCAAAACAGGTGGTTTGTTGGAAACTCTCGCACGGAGACGTTGATTTATTTTTTCTTCCAGCGTCTGATCTGTCTTTGGAAACCTACACGGTTCTGTAATGCCAATGAGATTCCTTAGTGCTGTTAACATACCTCTAGGGTAGGAGTGGATGTAAATAAGCGTGCAGGGCGGGTTCCTAAGTGGGATGAGATTACTGCTGTGGGACTCACCGATAAAGGCCCCAACGGTGGACCGGAGCTGGTGAGTTAGCCAGCAGGGAGTCGAACCCAGCGCCTGCCTCAGAGTCCCATCCCACACCCGTGGGGACCCAGCTTTGGCTGGTAACCCCTGCCGGACATCCCTGGCTACATCCCTAGTTTACAGTGTGTCCCGTGCCAACCGCCGTTCCTTTCTTGCCTTCCTTGTCCCCTTGTTGATTTTGTCTGTCACCAAGACCTTCCTACAGCGTAAGTCAAAACCATCAAGACATCCGTCAGTCTGCTCCCCTCCTTGTCCACAATCCTGAGAAAGATGGAAGCTGGAACATCTAAGGAAAATGAGAGGATCGCAGACTGAATCCCAGAAGAGCACGGGGAACACGGGCGAGATTCCAACCCCGATCCCTCCTCGGAAAACGACCGATGTCGGTTCTTCGTTATGGCGGGGATGTCGGGGGTTAACGTGACGGGGAAGGATGGGGGAGGTGGCTGAGGAGCCCCAGTACTACACTGACAAGCGCCCTGTACACCTCGAACTTCCTCAGAATAAACCGTCTATTTTTGTAAGCAAGATGTTCGGCTTGTGCAGTGAACGGAATGGGAGCCTTCGGGGCTGGTTCTGGAGATGCGGGGGGAATTGACCCCATCAGACAGTGATCCTTCATTAAGTGGTTTTCCAGTTTGCCTTTGCAATACCTTCTCTGATGTCTTCTTCCAGATAAAACTCAGTGACACCAGCATCGGCAGAGGAGAACCAGTAAGGGGGCCTCAAGCTCGGCTGGAGGGCGGGCAGTTTGACACCTTTTCTGCTGTGCAATTTGAAAACAAGTATTTATGCCTCCACCCTGACCTTTCGAGCTAAACATTCATTGTCACTGTCCGGGGAAACATGATTCGGTGATAAAGATGCTTCCTGACTGGTTGAACTTGTACATTTCCTTGAAATGCCTAGAATTAGAAAGAAGAAGAAGAAAAAGAAGAATGATTTCTAACTCCAGACATTGGAGGGAAACGTAAAGTTCAACCAATCAGGAAATGACTCCCCCCAAATGGGTAAAGTTTGGGGCAAGGTGAGTCCACACGGTGAATCAGAACTCACTGTGGAGGGGCTTCCTGGTGGGTGGTCAGCCTCTGATGGGTTAACCAAGAGGGGGTTAGGGTGGAGACCTCGGGGGCTTGGTGCACAGGAACCTGGTTTGCACGACCATCTGATGCCTTGTGCTGGATCACCCAGCACAGAAGGTTAAGGGGGAAAAAATAGGACATAACGATGCTATCAAAACATACATTAGGGGGCTTCCATGGTGGCGCAGTGGTTGAGAATCTGCCTGCCAATGCAGGGGAGGCGGGTTTGAGCCCTGGTCTGGGAGGATCCCACATGCCGCAGAGCCACTAGGCCTGTGAGCCAGAACTACTGAGCCTGTGCGTCTGGAGCCTGTGCTCCGCAACGGGAGAGGCCACAGCAGTGAGAGGCCCGCGCACCGTGATGAAGAGTGGCGCCCGCTCGCCGCAACTAGAGAAAGCCCTCGCACGGAAACGAAGACCCAACACAGCCAAATAAATAAATAAAATTAAAAAAAACACATACATTAGGATGTCATGTTGATATATACCACATACCATGATATATCATATATATATACAGGCACATGTACATCTACGTACACATAGATATGTATTAGTTTATATATATGCGCTATGTATTAGTCAGGGGTCATTTTGGTTGTCACCGTGGTGGCGAGGGGTGCTCCTGGCACCTGGTGGGGGGACACCAGGGATGCTGCTCCACAGCCCACAGTGCATAGGACGCCCCGTATCAGAGAGTCACCAGCCCCCAATGTCAGTAGTGTGAGGCTGAGAATTCTGACTAGAATGACTCTATCTGTCATCTATCTATTAATTATCTGTGTATCTATCTATGTATCCATCCATCCACCCATCCATCCGTCATATCTATTTGTCTCTATATTAATAAATAATCTATCTCTAGCATTTATCCATCTAGCATTTATCTAACATCTATTTATCTATCTACGATGTATGTATCTGTGGCCATCCATCCATCTAACTGCCCATCCATCCATTGTATCTATCAATCATCTATTCACCTTATCTATCCATCATCTATCTATATCTATCATCTATCTATCTATCTATCTCTATCTATCTATCTATCTATCTATCTATCTATCTATCTATCTAACTAACTACTCTATCTATGTACCATCTATCTATCTATAGCCCTGGCACACAACGAGGGGCGATTCGGTCCCCCAGTGGCTAGGACATGCGCAGACGGTCGGTTGTCCCCAACTTGGAGGGCAGCTACTGCCATCTAGTGGACAGAAACCAGACATACTGCTAAATACCCTGCAATCGCCCAGGGCAGCCCCACAAAAATGAATGACCTGCCCCCAAACTAGCGCTGAGGCTGAGAAGTGCCGCACGCCCACTGCGCCCCGTCGACCCCATCTCCGCCCCCCACCGCGCCCCGGGGACCCCTCATCTCCGTCCCCCACAGCACCCGCGGGGACGCCTCCACCAATTCACACGGACACTCCTTTTTTTCCCCCATCGCCCTCTTAGTGCTCCCAAGGTGCCCCTTGGTCTCCGGGTTCTGAGGACCTGGAGACCGCCCTCGCCCCAGGCCCCCAGCCCGCGCCCAGCTCGCGTCGCCGGCTGCAGGGCGGGGACGGGGCGAGCGTGGGGGCGGGGCTTCGTGGGTGGGGCGGGGCTTCGTTCAGGGCCGGCACGGAAGCGGTCCGGAGCCGCTTCCTCCGGGGGTGGGGGGGGGGGGCTCCCCCAGGGCCCGCCCCGGGGGGGGCTTCGTGGCGGGGTGGGGGGGGGGGTGAGGCCTGGGCGGAGCTCCAGTGGCCGGGGCGGGGCTTGGTTGGGGCGGAGCCGGGGCGGGGCTTGGGCCGCGGTGGTAGGCGCCTGTCGCTGGGCGCGCGGCCTGGGGCGTGCGGTTCTAGGCGCGGAGTCGAGCTTGGGTCGGGTCGCGGCGGCACCATGGTGCTGTGCCCGGTGATCGGGAAGCTGCAGCACAAGCGCGTGGTGTTGGCCAGCGCCTCCCCGCGCCGCCAGGAGATCCTCAGCAACGCGGTGAGCGGCCTGGGCCTGGCCTGGGCCGGGGTCTGCAGGGCCGGGGTCTGGGGCGGGCCTAGTGGCCCGGGGGCTAGTGACCAGGACTTAGCTGGGGGCGGGGTGGTGTCTGCAGGGCCGGGGCCTAGTAACTGGGAGTGTCCAGTGATGGGGGGGGCAGGGTCTAGTGGCTGGAGACGAGTGACCGAGGGTCCTAGTGACCTGGGCTTAGTGGGGGGCGGGGGCACGGGGGTCGGTTGGTCTGCAGGGCCGGGGCCTAGTGACTGGGGGGGCCTAGTGTGTGGGGGTGTGTGCAGGCTGGGGCTTCATGATGGGGCCTCATGACAGGGTCTGAGGTCCAGAGTCTGCAGGGCTGGGGCCTAGCGACTGGGGGTCTGGGGTCTCTGCAAGGCTGGGGCCTTGAGGGAACCAGGAGGCAGGACCCTAGTGACCGTGGTCCAGGCCTGTGGGCCGGGGGGAAGGAGGAGTCTACCTGATCTGGGGGCCAGCGTCTTTCAGCCAGGGCCTGGAGACCTGGTGCCCTGCCGGCCGGGGTCTGTGGACCTTCAGGCCAAGGCCAGGTCTGTGGGCCTGAGCCGTGTCTGTCCAGGAGCCGGTAGGGAGGGAGGGAGCGGACAGAGGCTCCAGCGGAGGCTTGGTCTTGGTGGGGAGGCCCTGCCTGGCGGGGGGGGGGGGGGCGGGGGTAGGGGTAGGTGCCGAGTAAGGGGTGCTGCCTGTACCTCCAGGGGGAGGACGGCGGGTGCTGTGCTGTGTGGAGGGGGCCCTGGCAGACATGGGCGGGGAGAGGAGCGGTAGGTGCGGAGAGAGGGGTGCCGGCTGGGGTTGTACAGACCCAAGGGGGGCTCACAGTGTGGTCCAGGGGGACCTGGGGGTGTGGGAGGTCCGTGATGGAGGGGAGAGTGCTGGGATGCGGGGAAGGTAAGAGCCAGCTGGGTGCTCCACGGGGTTCCCCGTGGGGATGGGAGTTTTATCCTCTGTGGGCAAGGCCCACAATCCTGTCCCCCATCCCACTCTGGATGTCGCTGTGTCCATGACCTGCCTTCCACAGGGGCTGCCTGGTCACACGTGTTGGGGACCAAGTTAAAGCAGCCGTATTCACCCTCGCGCAGCCCTCGTTAGTGGCATTTTTGTGGCATTTCCTGCAGGCGGTGTCATTTCAGTAGTTTGACCCCTGTGGAGGCAAAGCCTTTGGGACTCTCTGGGAGCCCTTTGACCCCTCGGGGCTGCAGGCCCCAGCATGGCAATCAATACAGCCCTGCTGGCCTCTGCGTGTGCAGAGGTCTTCCCGCCAGCGCCCCCGGGTCCTCTGCAAGTCCCGCAGCCCCTGCGGCCGGGGGCTGGCGCTGGGTCAGCACCCAGTGTCTAGACCAGATAGTCAGGGAAGGTGGGCCGCGCGGGGAAAGGCCAGTTCCTGCAGAGCCTGCACATCCGTCAGCATCCTCAGGTTCCTCCCATAAACCCTCCTGACCCCTTCTGTCCTGTTTCAGGGCCTCAGGTTCGAGGTGGTCCCTTCCAGGTTCAAGGAGAAGCTGCACAAGGCCTCATTCGCTACTCCGTACGCATACGCGGTGGAAACAGCCAAGCAGAAGGCCCTGGAGGTGGCCGGCAGGATGCACCAGGCGAGGGCTCCTGCTTCTGCTTCTTCCTGGGTCTCCTGCTAGGAGGGCATCTTCAGGTTTTAAACATACGTGTTATCAATAAGTGCAGTTAGTCTAGCGTCTCTGCAGCTGAGGGTCCTCGTGTTGTGCACTGCTGTTAATTTATGTGATAGTATCACTTAGAGAACATAGCTTACCTCCTACTTTGCTAGGATGTAACATACTATTGCAATTCCCATCATAGTATCATTTACGATAAAGAATTGATCTACCTGATCTATTACTAGGTGTTACCATGTCATATGCTATTGTAACTAATATAATAGCATCGTTTATGATATAGAATTAATGTAGTTTATCTGTTACTAAGTGTTACTATATAATATATTGTGATATTTAATATAACAGCATCATTTATGGTACAGAAATAACCTAGCTTATCTACTGCTGTTCCTATATAATATACTATGGTATTTAGTACGTCAGCATCATTTACGATATAGAAACAATGTAGCTTATCTATTACTGTTACCATATAATATACTATGGTATTTAATATAACAACGTCATTTATGATATAGAAACAATACAGCCTCTGCATTACTATGAGTGTTACTATAGAATATATCATTGCAATTAACATAACAGTATGACTTACGATATAGAACTAACTATAGAATTAATGTACCTTATCTATTATTAGGTCTTATTATATAATATACTCTTGTAATTAATGTAATGGTATCATTTATGATATGGAATTAATGTAGCTTCTCTATTGCTGTGTGTTACTATATAATATACTAATTAATATAATAGTGTCATTTACGATACAGAATTAAAGTAGCTTACCTGTTACTATGTGTTATAATAATACCTAATCGCAGTTAACATATAGGACCCATATATTCAAGTTAATGCTGTAAGAAGTATTGGTATAAATAAATGAACATTGATGGACTGATTTCCGGCTGTGGAAAGGTTAGAATTTAAGTGCAGCCAGAGCAGAAGGTTGTGTGCAGGTTTCCAGTGAGTGTCTTGGGGTCACGTCTTCCTTGCTTGGCGTGTCGAGGACACTGAAACCTTGTTTTCCAAAGTGAGACTGGATTCGCAAGTAAGCAGCGACGCTGTGTCATGTGCGTCATGGCATGACAACGTGTAAGACGTGCAGAGTCGTCCTTTCTAAAGCTGAGTCTGGATTTCTTGCAGAAGGACCTGCGGGCCCCTGACGTTGTCATCGGAGCAGACACCATCGTGGTGAGTCTGCTTTCTGGCTCTCCGTGTGGCGGGCATGTCCTTGGTAACCGAAATCAAGGCCTCGGCAAGGCTGGTTCTTTCTGGAAGACCTAAGGGAGGATCCGTCCCAGGCCTCTCTCTCTCCTCACCGCCACCCCCCCCCCCCCCCCCCGGCTTCTGGTGGTTTGCCTGAAATCCCGGGCATTCCTGGGCTTGTGGCCGCATCCCTCCCATCTCTGCCTCCGTCTTCACGTGCCTTCTCCTCTGTGTCCCAGTTTCCTTCTTCTTATAAGGACACCAGTCATCATGGATTAGGGCCCACCTACTGCAGTACGACCTCATCTTAAATTTTCTTACATCTGTAAAGACCCTGTTACCAAATAATGTCCTGTTCCCAGGGCCGGGCATCAGGACCCCGGCATATGTTTTGGAGGGCAACGGTTCTCGCTAAGATAGGGGTTTTGGCCACTGAGGGTTGGACTTTTTGGTGGGAGGTCACAGTGATCGGTACGGTAGCTCTGCCATGCTGGTGACAGCCCTCCGTCTGGGACCTTCGCTGGCCTGATGGCAGGCATCTCCCAGGGATGCTGGGCCTCATTGCTAGGGTACCGTCATGGTCTCCAGGCGAGGGACCACCTGTTTGAAAGAGTCTGGAGTTACTGTGTAGAACAGGGAACTATATTCAATATCTTGTAATAACCTGTAATGGAAACGGATCTGAAATACATATATGTACATATATATATATGTATACGTATAACTGAACCACTTCGCTGTATACCTGAAACTTACACGATATTGTAAATCAACTGTAAAGAGTCCAGGGTTGGAAAATGCCAGACGGGGTGATCCCAGGGTCTGCCTGGCCCTCAGTGTGGCATTTGTTTCTGTGCAGCCCAGGTGGATGGGACCTACCTGTGTGCAGGTGAGAATCAGACATCGTTTCTGGTTCATGCTTAAGGCTGCATGGAAGTAAAAGAGTGAACGGTGCAGGTTCTTCAAAATGTTAGTCGAAGAATTACAATATGACCCAGCAGTTGTGTTATGGGCTGAATTGTGTCCCCCAACCCGATTCCTATATTGAAGTCCTAGTGCCCAGGACCTCAGAACATGACTGTATTTGGAGATGGGGTCTTTAAAGAGGGGATGAAGGTAAAATGAGGTCACTAGGGTGGGTTCTGATCCCACAGGACTGGGGTCCTTATAAGAAGGGGAGATCAGGACACAGACACACACAGAGGGACGACCCTTTGAGGACACAGGGAGGAGACTGCCGTCTACACGCCCAGGAGAGAGGCCTCAGGAGGAACCAGCCCTGCTGACACCTGGATCTCAGACTCCAGCCTCCAGGACTGGGAGAAATAATGTCTGCTGTTTAAGCTGCCCCGTCTGTACTGCTCTCGGGCAGCCCCAGCTAAGACATCTATGCTTAGGTACATGCCCCAAAGAATTGAAAACAGGTGTTCAGACAAATATTTGTACGTGAATGTTCATAGCATTATTCGCAACAGCCAAAAGGTGTGAACAGCCCAGACATCCCCCGCTTTGATGGACGGATGGGGTCCATCCACACAGTAGAATATGACTCAGCTGTGAAAAGGAGCGAAGCCCTGACACAGGCTACAGCATGGATGGACCTTGAACACAGGATGCTGAGTGAGAGAAGCAGACACAGAAGGACACACAGTGTGTGATTCCATTGACAGGAAACGTCCAGAACAGGCCAATCCCCAGAGACAGAGAGCGGGTTGGGGTGTCAGGGGCCGGGGAGGGAGGTGGGGAGTGACAGCTCACGGGGATCGAGTGTTCCAGATGATGAAAAAGTTCTGGAACTCAACAGCGGTCCTCGCCCAGCCCTGGAAATGTACCACACACTTTAGTTCAAAATGGTGAAATTCATGTTATACACATCTCTCCTGCTTTAAAAAAATATATATGTGAATCTAAACAGTGGACAGTGCCGCTTGCACAGACCAGCCCAGGGAGCGGAAAATGACGCCTTCCCTCCCGTTCCTCTTGCAGGCGGTGGGAGCGATGATCCTGGAGAAGCCTGTGGACAAGCAGGACGCCTACCGCATGCTGTCAAGGTGGGTGGGCCTTGGCCGTCCTACAGGGAAGTAGCCCTGCATCCGACAGAGCCTGGGCCCGGTGGAGGGGCCGGGCTTCCTCGGGGTGGGCTGTGGGTGTCCGTGCATCACCTCCCCCGTCTCCCACCGGCAGCCCCTCCAGGTCCAGGTCCAAGGATGGGCCGGGGCCTCGAACATCCACTGTGCTGGCTTCGCCCTAACGGGCTCGTCCGGAAGCCCCGTGTCTGCCCCTCTTCACTTTCCTCATCCTGGCTCCCCCTGCCTTGTTGCCCCAGGAGCCCAGTGCCCCCGAGCTCCCGCCATGGGAAGCAGGCCCTGTCCCTCTCAGCGTCCTGGAACCCTGCCCCCGGGCGGGAGTGGGGGGCCACACCACCGCCCACCTTCAGGGTGTCTTCCTGGCTCAGCACCCCCGCGTGTCTGCGCCCAAGAGAGCGAAGGGACCCGAGAAAGAGCCGCTGAGAGCTGCCAGGACCCGGGTCCTCCCGGCGTGGCCCAGGTGCTCCGTCCTCGCATCCCGTGAGACAGCCCGGCCATCCCCCAGCCCCCACTCCGAGGGCACCGAGCGCCCTCTCGCCTGGACCTGCGCGCTTGCTGCAGGAAGGTTTCCCCGGAGGCCGCGTGGCCAGGGCCGGCGGGTGGACCAGGGGCTCGCGCCCGGTGGTGGCAGGGATGGCGCTGTCTTGGACACCCCACACGGTCGCCTGCTGGGCCCCGTCGTGTCTTGCAGGCTGAACGGGAAGGAGCACAGTGTGTTCACGGGCGTGGCCATCGTCCACTGCTGCAGCAAAGGTACCACGGCCCCCTCCGTCCCCGTCCCCCCCCCACCCCCGGAGTCGGGTGTCGTGAAGGGAGCCTGGGGTCCTCGGGGACGGCTCTGTCTTTGCTCCCCGTGACCCTGCCTTCCCGTCCTGCCTGGGAACGTCAGGGTCCCACGGGGAAATCCTGGGGTGCACCCTGAGCGCCCAATGGAGACCGTGCTGGGGGGCGGGGGCCGTCATAAAAGCCCGTCCCATGCGACCGTCCCAGATGCTTTCTTTGAGGATTTTGGTCTGGAAGGTGGAGGAGTTCGGCCCCTGTTGGCGAGGGTTTTCTCTGTGTGTGTTTTGGCTGAGCCCTGTGGCTTGTGGGGTCTTAGTTCTCCGACCGGGGATCAAATCCGTACCCACTGCAGTGGAGGCGCAGAGTCCTAACCACTGGACCGCCAGGGAAGTCCCAACGGGCTTTTTTTTTTTTTTTTTAATGCACAATTTTTAAAGCTGCTTAAAAGATATTTTAGGTCCAGGAAGGACCCTGAGGCTGACTTTGAGCTCTTGGGCTCCCCGAGCACATCCCACAGGTGGGTGACCGCGCACCTGTCTGCTAATTAGTGATTGGGTTACTCTTACCTTCTTGGTCTGTCCTGGACTTTAACCTGTGCTCTTTGGGGAGAAAGCACTTGCTGGACAGTGTGGTTCCTTTACCTGGGGCTTGAGACCACAGGCATCCATCCTCCCCCATCCTGGACACCAGACGTCTGAGGTCAAGGTGGCCCAGGGCCGCGCTCCCTCCAGAGGCTCCAGGGGAGGGTCCTTCTTGCCTCTTCCAGCTTCTGGGGGCTCCAGGCGTCCCTGGGCTTGTGGCTGCATCCCTCCCATCTCTGCCTCCGTCTTCACGGGTCTTCTTCTCTGTGTCTGTGTCTCTCCTCTTCTGTCTCTTAGAAGGACCCTGTCACTGGATGTAGGGCCACCCTCCTCCAGGAGGACCTCATCTCAGACCCTTTGTTCCATCACATCTGCAGAGACCCTGTTTCCTAATAAGGTCCGGTTCTGAGGTTTTCAGAGGGTGTGACGTTTGGGGGGCACCGTTCACGCCAGGACGGCTGGTGTGGAGAGCCCTCACAACTGGCCGCCATGCACAGCCACTGTACTGTGTGCCTGGGGCATTTCCAGCCCCACAGCCGAAAGCCTCGTGTAGACTGCAGCATCACCCTGTGGTAACTCTACTCCACGACTTAGCACAGAAACCAGAGGCCCGTGTCATCCAGCTCTGCAGGCTGCAGCTTTTTCTCCTGCTTTTGCCAATTCTGTTGCCCTCTTTTCTGTTTTATTCTTTCTCTTTTCCCTTGCCTAAAAGGAACCGTTAACGACCGTGTGTGAATCCCACGCAAAGCTCAGGCCAACTCCCCCCAAAGGCAGCGGCTAGAACCTGGGGACGCGGGGGCCTGGCGCCGGCCACATACCCTCACTGCGGGGTCCTTCCTTGCAGACGGCCGGCTGGACACGGAGGTCTCGGAGTTCTACGAGGAGACCACGGTGAAGTTCTCAGAGCTGTCAGAGGAGCTGCTGTGGGAGTACATCAACAGCGGAGAGCCCATGTGAGTCTCTGTTGGGAGCTGCGGTGCCGAGTCCCCACTGTGGGCGGCGGATACACCGGGCGCGTGGCTCAGCCTGTGTTGGGGGCCAGGGCTCCTGACGAGCCCGGTGCCCCGGTGCCTGGAAGGTGCTGGAAGGATGCCTTCCTAGGGGTCCCCGTCCCGTGGATGCTCCTACAGCGCAGCCGGCCCTCCCAGGGCGCCACGCCCGCTCCCATGATGGTGGGGCAGCCGGGGCCGGTCCCTGGAGGGCAGAGGTCACCATGACCCCAATGTCACTGACCGCCCCAAAGCGCGCCGGGTCCGGGCAGCAGTCTCTCAAGGTCACGGAGGCTCAGCTCGTCCTGCAGCCTCGCTGGCTTCACTCCCCACCCCCGCCGGGGCTGGGCTTGGCGCCAGCTGGTGGCTGGTGACCACGGGTCTGACGGTGCCCCGGGGACCAGCCTCCCCATGTATCTTCAGGAAGCGGCTCACTCAGGGTGCTCGCGAGGGGCCGGGCACCGACAGCCGTGGGGAGGTGAGTGCAGAAGCCCTGGGCTCCTGAGACCGAGGGTCCGAGCGTGTGTTCTGCTGGTTAAAGCCGGTCTCAGCCCTGCTCAAGGTAAAGGCAGGGGAGAAGAGTCTCCCTGGGGTATTGATCTTGTGGAAGCAGCCCCAGCAAAGGAGCTCCCCGACCGGCCTGTCCTTCTGGCGGGCGTGGGAGCCCCCATTGCGGGGTAGTACGGGAGTGCTGTGCGCCCAGCCCTGTTCGCACCATCTTCTGTGATGAGTCCTCAGGAGCCTCAGATGTGGGCCATCCTAGTCTGCTTGGGGCCCTAAGAAAGCGCTACAGGCAGGGAGCTTGTAAACAAGAGACTTATTTCTCACCGTCCTGGAGGCTGCAGGTCTGAGATCCTGGCGGGGCCAGACTTAGCATCTGGTGAGGCTGCTTCCTGGTTCATAGATGGTGACTCCTCGCTGTGTCCTCGCCTGGAGGAAGGGGCCAGGGAGCTCCCTGGGGTCTCTTTTAGAAGGACACTAATCCCATCCACGGGGGCTGCACTCTCATGACCTCATCCCCTCCCTGAGGTCCCACCTCCTGACACCGTCGCGTTGTGGGTTAGGATTCCGCAGGGCGCCGGGCTCTGGGTGGTGACGGCTGTCAAGAGCGGAGCTGCTGGGTATCGGGGTGTCTGATCAGGACAACACACCAAAACGAGAGGCAGGGTCAGGCCGTTCACCGCTGCAGCTGCAGCGGGACCAAGAGGCCGAACCAGAGGGCATGCCAGCTCCCCCGTCCCCTTTCCCCCAGGAAAGGGCCCGGGCGAGGGTTGGGGGGTGAGCGCAGGCGTGAGGACCATGGGGGTGGGTTCACTGCTGGGGGGGCCCAGATCACTGCCCCTGTCGCTTTATGGACCCGTGTCTGGCACAGCGGGAGAGGCGGGGGAGTCAGGGTGGAGGGAGGGGCTTCACGGGCCCCTCTTCCCCCGTAAGGAGGTCTCAGCAGTGGCGCCCGGGGAAGACCTGGGCCGAGGACCCACATGAATGGACATCCGAGGGACGGGGTTGCAGGTGGCAGGAGAGTACGGCCGGGGGCCTGGGTCCTTGACAGCAATCCCCCTCCCCTCAGAGAGCCTGCTGGTGGCCATGCGCCAGGCCTGGGGTGGGGGGCAGCTTCCTGAGTGGCCGCCAGGTGCCCCTCGTCACGTCCCAGGGACGGGACCAAGGGGTCACTTGGGATCTGGGCCCGGACGCCCCAGTGCACAGCCACTCGGGTCCAAGGTTGGTGGGTTCCCCTGCAGGGGTCCTGGCTGCAGGTCTGCTGATCCCAGGAAGGTCAACGTCGCTGCCATCTTCTCTACCCTCCTTCCCTCCCCGCTGTGGTTCCCCGCCCCAGGGACAAGGCTGGCGGCTACGGGATCCAGGCGCTGGGCGGGATGCTGGTGGAGTACGTGCACGGGGACTTCCTCAATGTCGTGGGCTTCCCCCTGAACCACTTCTGCAAGGAGCTGGCACGGCTGTACTACCCGCCCCGCCCCGAGGACCTGCGGCGGGTCAGGCACGACTCCATCCCCACCGTCGACACCTTCGAGAACCTGAGTGACTCGGAGGCAGGTGGCTCAGACCCAGGTCAGAGCGCCAAGGGCGGCCGTGGTGGCGAGCAGGCGGATGGAGACCGGTCACAGGCTCCGCGCGCGCTGGATGCAGCCCTTGACGGGGCGGACAGCCGGCCCCCGTTCCCCACAGGCCTCCTGGAGCTGATGGACGGCTTCAAAGCATCCAAGGTACTTGTGTGGTTCATGACCACATGACCCCAACGCAGGGGAGCCCAAAACCGCAGGCATCCATCCTCCCCCATCCCGGGGACCACAGCTCAAGGTGTCCCAGGGCTGCGCTCCCTCCAGAGGCTCCAGGGGAGGGTCCTTCCCGCCTCTTCCAGCTTCTGGGGGCTCCAGGCGTCCCTGGGCTTGTGGCCGCGTCCCTCCCGTCTCTGCCTCTGTCTTCCTGGGGCTTCTCCTCTGTGTCTGTGTCTCTCCCCTTCTGTGTCTGCCATTGGATGTAGGGCCACCCTCCTCCAGGAGGACCTCAGCTCAGACCCTTCCCTTCCTCACATCTGCAGAGACCCTGTTTCCACATAAGGCCTCATTCCCTTATTTTGGGGGTCAGGGCATGCACATATCCTTTGGGGCCACCGTTGAGCCCATAACTGTGGTCTGTGCCTGGAGGGGGCAGGGCGGGGTCTGTGCGGGTGTTTGAAGGTAAGCAGGCCTCACGTGACCCCAGCGAGGGGCCACATTATGTCCCCAGTCCAGGGAGGTGGGGCTGGAATGCCGGCCGTGTGGCCGCCTCTGGGACCCTGCAGCCCTGCTGGCCGGGCAGCAGGTGGATGGTGGCCCCCAGGACACCAGCTGCCTGCAGGGCAGGCCAGGTCAGTGTGTGTGTCCTCATCGTCCTGTGGCCTCGGGATCCTGGGCAGCCGTCCCAGCCAGAGGGTGTCCTGGGCAGGGGAGGGGGCAGTGCTGGGCCAGCTCGATGCTTCCTGGAACCACCAGGTACCTTTGACCACAGGTTGCCCTGTGCCCACGTGCAAGGCAGCTGTGTGCAGGTGCTTCAGGGAAGCCCCAGGCCCGGGGCCTGATGGGAAGTGGGTTGGGCAGCGGCCCACCCAGCTGGCCTCCACCACCTCTCTGGCTCTTGCGGACGCACTTGTGCACCGCCCAGCTGTGACACGTGGCCCGGCCCACCCCCTTCCCCGCCAGACCCTCTCCTGCAGCTCTGGGCTCCTGGGGGTTGGAGCAGGGGGCGGCCTTGCTCGCGCTAGGGCCCCTCAGGGGCAGCCTCAGTGGCTCGTGGAGAGACAGGACACTGGCTGGGGAAGGACTGGGGGCCTGACCTTCCCCCCCTCCACCCCGGCCACCTTCCTGTCACCTCCTCCTCAGGAGAGGGGACCTGTGTGCCTAGGACAGCAGGTGGTTATGCTGCGTTCTAGGTCAGAGTCTCTGATCCACCTGGAGATGCTGGTGCAGACAACGCTGCTGCAGCCCGTCGGGCTGGCGCTCGGTGGCGCTGTGCTGCGCTTCCACGGTCTGTCGCTCTGGCATCTGTCCATCCATCCGTCTGTCCATTTCATTTCTCTGTCGTCTGTATCATCAGGCTATATGCACTGTCATTATCGTCTCTCTGTGTACCGTCATCTGTCCCTCCATCCTCTGATCTAGGTGTAATCTATATCCGTCTATTGTTTACCTGTGTCTGTTGTTACTATCACCTGTCTACCTTCTGTCCATCCATTCATACATCTGTCTCCCTACCTATCATTTATCTCTCCACCAATCTATCAATCATCTCTCCAGCTATGTATCTGTGTTTATATCTATCATCTATCTATGCGCATCATTATATATATATATCATTACCTGTCTTCTCTGCATCCACCAGTAATCTAGCTATCATTTGCCTATCTGTTTCTAATCTATATTCATCTATCTACATCATCAATGTATGCATACCTATGGTTATCTATCTGTATAACTATCACCTGTCTATCCATCCCTCTACTTACCTGTGTATAATTTATATCTATTGTCTCTCTATATCTGTTATCATCTGTCTTCTCTCCATTGTTCATCCGTCCATTTTCCTGTCATTTGTCTGTCTCTATCTGTTTATCTATTTATCTGTCATCTGTCTATCCACCTGCTTATCTGTCACGTCTATCTGTATCTATCTTCTGTGTCTATTATTATTCCTATCTATGTATCCACCCATTTATTTATCATCTCTGTCTATCTGTATATATCATCTACATGTCTATTATTATCACCTGCCTACCTGTCTATCCCTCCATCCACCCCATCTACCTATCTGTCGCCTGTCTGTATCTGTCACCTATCTACATACCTCCCCATCTGTCCATCCACCCTCGTGTGACACGGGTCTCCTTACAAAGGTCTCCCAATGGCGGACCATGCCGACCAAGCCAGGGTCTGCTGGGGGTCTTGGAGCAAGTGTCACCCACCCCCGCCCAAGGTCAGTCATGGTAGTTCTGGACACAGCTCAGGTAGGGCCCTTTCCCGAAGTGCCCCTTTACTCGTCCCTGGAGGTGTTCGCGTTACGACGAGGTGAGAGCTCCAGGGAGGTTTACGGTGTCACGTGAGGGTGTGTCCTGAGCAGCGTGGAGTGTCCGTGTCCTGCGCAGAGGCCCCGTCTCCACGTGGTCTCATCCTGAGGTCCTGGGACTTGGGGCGTCGACGTAGGAACCTTGGGGGGACACCACACAGCCCCTGACAGCAGTGCTTTGGTCTTTCTCTGCTGGGACAGTTTCTCTGCTTGGTGTTCATCGACTTGGTCTTACCTGGAGCAAACCTTGTACAACCTGGAGCCTAAACCCACTCGCCTCTGCAGAAGTTTCCCTTGATGAGCTCGATGTTTTTGACCATCCTGCCGTCCCTCTTTGGAGTCCCTGGGAATAAAGAGCAATTGATAAGTCACGTTGTACGTCTAACTGTAACTGTTCTTCACGGACAGGTTCTGTTCACGGCTTGCAAGCTCAAACTGTTCGATGTGTTAAAAGACCAAGGCCCCCTGCAGGCCGTGGATGTCGCCCGCAAACTCAGCACCTGCGCGGGCAGGACTGAGCAGCTGCTGGATGTGTGCGCGGCCCTGGGTTTACTGGAGAAGACGCGCAGAGGTGAGGGGCTTCCTGGGTGTCTTTCCAGCAACTGTGCCTGCGAGACCAAGTCACCAGGTGGCAGTGGCTTCTGAGCCGAGGCAGGGAGGACAGACCATGCGTCATCCCTGTGCCCCAAGAATGCCCCAGAGGGTCAGGAGCGGAGGATGGATGGAAGGAGGAAACGCGCGCGCGCGTGTGTGTGCGTGCGTGTGCATGTGCGCGCGCGCGCATGTGCGTGTGTGTGCGCGCGTGTGCGTGTGTGGTGTGCGCGTGCGTGTGCGCATGTGTGTGCGTGCGTGTGTGGTGTGCGCGCGTGTTCGTGTGTGGTGTGCGCGTGCGCATGTGTGTGCGCGTGCGTGCGTGTGCGTGTGCGGTGTGCGCGTGTGCGTGTGCGTGTGTGGTGTGTTAGGAGACAGGCTTCTTTATGGGCTCAGAGGGCCCGTGTCAGCCAGGGTTCTCGAGAGAAACAGCCCATAGGGTTTGCATGTGTGCACGGCATAGATAGCAGTTTATTCTTACTTACTTGTTTAGATAGGCAGACAGATGAGGTGGATGGATGGATAGATATCGATTGATAATAGAGATGATAGATAGGTACGTGGATGGATAGCTAGATGATAGATGCACAGATGATACGTGGATGGGTGAATGGACAAGTAGGTAATAGATGGGTGGGTGGATAAATGACGGATAGATGATTGTTTGGTTGATAGGTGGGTACATAGGTATGTAGATAGATAAGCAGATAGATGGATGAAGAGGTAGAGGATAGAAAGATAGCTAGGTTGATAGGTGATACATAAATAGATGACAGGTGGATGGATAAATAAAGGGATGGATGGGTAGATAATAGGATAAGTAGATGGACAGATGATAAATAGATGATGGATGGGTGGGTGGATAAATAGTAGATGAACAGACAGATGATAAAAAGATAGATAATAGATATAGATACATAGATACATACACAAATGCTAGGTGACAAGTAAATAAATAGGTACATAGATGGATACGTGATGATGGATATAGATGATTACTAGGTGAGAGAGATACATGTAGATGATTGATAGGTCATAGATGCATAGGTAGATAGATAGTTTGATAGGTGGATACTTAGGTATGTAAATAGATAAGTAGATGGATGAACAGGTAGATGATAGAAAGATAGATAATAGAATAGATATGATGGATGCATAGATCAATGAGAGATAGATGATAGAGATAGATGACAGAAAATACATGATAGATGGAGGGATGGGTGAATAGATAATAGATGGGTGGATGGATAAATGATAGATGAACAGAGAGATGATAAAAAGATAAACGATCGGTATATAGATCATGTATACGTGCACAGGTGATAGATGATAAATGAATAGGTGGATGGTAGATGGACGAATAGGTGATGTTGAAGACAGATGATTACTAGATGAGAGAGATACATGTAGGTGACTGGTAGGTAATAGATGGATAGGTAGATACATAGGTAGAAAGACAGATAAACGAAGTAGACGGCATATGTGGTAATTGGACGGATGAAGGGTGACAGTGAGGGTTTGCTGGGTGCACAGAGCTCTCGAGGGTGTTCTCAGAGCAGAGGGTGCTACGGATGGTCCTTGAGCAGATGGAGAGAGGCAGGGGCTCAGAAGACCCCAGAGCAGGAGACACAGCATCCCTTCTGTGGTGAGCAGGGAAGCAGGGTGCTGGCGGAAGCCCCCCAGAGCCACCCCTCATACGAGAGGCGGACAAGTACACGCTAAAGATTTGGGTCGCAGGATGCAGAACATCCCCCCAGCCAGAGCATCTTAGTAATGTTCTCCTCCAGTTTTAAAAATATATATTTATTTATTACGTTTGGCTGCGTTGGGTCTTTGTTGCTGCATGCGGGCTTTCTCTAGTTGTGGCGAGCAGGGGCTACTCTTCATTGTGGTGCGCGGGCTTCTCATTGCGGTGGCTTCTCTTGGTGTGGAGCACAGGCTCTAGGCGCACGGGCTTCAGTAGTTGTGGTTCACGGGCTCAGTAGTGGCTCGCGGGCTCTAGAGCACAGGCTCAGTAATTGTGGCACGTGGGCTCAGCAGTTGTGGCGCACGGGCTTAGTTGCTCTGCGGCATGTGGGATCTTCCCAGACCAGGGCTTGAACCCGTGTCCTCTGCATTGGCAGGCAGATTCTTAACCTCTGTGCCACTAGGGAATCCCCTCTCCTCAACTGAAAATAATGACCAAATGTGGAGAAAGGGTCCAAGGTCCGGACTTCCAGTCCCTGCTACCTGGCAGACGCCCTGCAGGGTCCTCAGCTGAGCCCTGCCAGCCACTCCTGTGCCTCTGCACGGGGCCTGGGGTGGGGCGGGCGGGGTGGGTGCTGCCCGTCAGAGGACCCCAGGCCTCAGAACTCAGAGCTCTCGGTCATTAGGGAACACTGCTCAGCGTCTGTGACAACCTAAATGGGAAAAGAATTTGAAAAAGCACAGATACGTGTCTACGTGCAACTGAATCACTCTGAGTGCACCTCAAACCAACACAACATCGCTCACCAACTATACTCCAATATAAAATAAAAAGTTTTTTTTAAATATATATTTATATAATTAAAGATAATAGTCTTTAAAAAAAAAACGTGTGAGGACTTCCCTGGCGGTTCAGTGGTTAAGGCTCCACGCTTCCACTGCAGGGGGCCTGGGTTCCACCACTAACTAAGATCCCGCGTGCCGTGTGGTACCGCCACAAAAAGGAAAAAAAGAAAATTAAGCAGCAGTAAAAATCCAGTTTCTAAAACAAACAAACAAAGACAATATGTAAAGTGCCAAATGGGGCTTCCCTGGTGGCGCAGTGGTTAAGAATCCGCCTGCCGATGCAGGGGACACGGGTTCGAGCCCTGGTCCGGGAAGATCCCACATGCCGCGGAGCAACTAAGCCCGTGTGCCACAGCTACTGAGCCTGCGCTCTAGAGCCCGCGAGCCACAACTACTGAAGCCCGTGCGCCTAGAGCCCGTGCTCCGCAACAAGAGAAGCCACCGCAATGAGAAGCCTGCGCACCACAATGAAGAGCAGCCCCCGCTCGCCACAACTAGAGAAAGCCTGCGTGCAGCAACGAAGACCCAACGCAGCCAAACATAAATATAATTAATTAATTAATTAAAAGAGAAAATGTCAAATGGACAGTTAGTTTCAATAAACTTTTTAAAAGTTCAGAAAAGGAAAACCGTAGACACCATGCTGTTCTGTCCGTCCGACGACAGACGGTGTTATGTGGGGCTGTGGAGGTACAGGGGGTCTCAGCCACCGTCCCCTCTGCCTGCAGCCTCCAATTCTGCAGGTAGGGGTGTCCCGGAAGGGCCCTTGGGGGCCGGGCCGGATGGACAGCCCGCCAGGAAGTGGGAAGAGAGCGGGCCGCCCCGTACCCCTCAGGGCTCCGGAGAGGCAGACCCCGCGGGATATGGACAGATGGGTCCGTGCCTTTGGGCTCCGGCGCGTCTGAACCCCTGCGGCTGGCCGCTTGGTGCTTCTCTGCTCTCAAGGCCGTCAGCTGATGGGATGAGACCCACCCACGTTACATAGGGTCACCTCCTTTACCCGAAGTCTGCTGACTTGCACGTGCGAAGCACATGACCAAACCGCGCCCTCTCCCCGACGGGGACGTCTCACTGGGGACTGTAGCCTGGCCAAGTGACCATCCCAGGGGCTTGGAGGGTCACCTCGAGGAAGAGCAACACCCTTGCGTCGTTCTCTGGGCCGCCTCTGGGCGTCCGTGCGCTTGGCACTTAGTCAGATAGACATCCCGATGACGCTGGGCGGTGGCTCGCCCCGCGGTCAGCTGAGCCATCGCACGGCGCCCCGTCCTTTCAGGTTACAGCAACACGGAGGTGGCGACCCTGCACCTAGTGTCAGACGGCGAACACTCTCTCCAGGGCGTGGCCGAGTACCATGACGCCCACGTCTGGGGCGTCTTCACACACCTGGGCCTGGCTGTGCGGGAGGGGGCAGAGCAGAGCCGCGGGGCTCTGGGGGCGATGGAGCAGGAACGCCTGTCCCAGGTACTGTAACCCCCGTGTTCCTTTTCACGCCCCGTCTGTGCTGCGAAAGGACCAGTGGGCACCGAAACATCTCAGATTCTGGCCGACGTGGGAATCCCTGCGGGAGGCCGCCGTGGCGGGGAGGGTGCGGCTGGCTGGTCACAGCTCCTGAAAAGAGGGCTTTTCTAGGAAGGGGCTGCCTTGAATCGAGGCACCGTGTTTCCTACGTGGAGTTGCATTGCACAGACTCCTGGTTCTTAGCTCAGCGCAGGGTGTGCAAAGGGCTTCCCGGCCCTTCCCCCGCCCCCTGGCACCCACGACCCCTGTTCACCGTTGTGTGGGAGGGAAGGAGTCTCAGAGGGTCTTGGAGGGTCTTGGGTGATAATCTGAGGGTCTTGTGTGGTCTGGGGGGTCTCGGAGGGTCTTGGAGGGTCTCGGGGGGTCTTGGAAGATCTTGGGTGGTCTTGGAGGGCCTCGAGGGGTCGTAGAGGACAGTGTCCTGGGAGATGCTGAGGTCCCCAGGCCCGAAATCTGGGTGAAATGGCAGCAGCACCATCGTGGCCTCAGGCAACGAGTCCGGCCCCCTCGGGCCCCGGTCTGCACCCCCCACCCCTTGGGATTTCAGCTGACTCCCTGCCCATCCCTCGCCTCCTGACCACCCTCAGGAGCCCTAAGAGTGTCAGGCCCAGGCGGGTCCCCTGCACGCTGTCCTGCCGGCCTCCTTCTCTGCCCCAGGGACTCATTCCCTCGCACCCGGGTGGGACCCGAGCACACGTGGACCCCACCGGGGAGCTGGGCAGGGAGCCCTGGTCTCTGTAAACGGTCAGATCAGATCATCCTCAGTGAGGTGACAGCTGAGGGGGCAGGGGGTCGTTACCCCCTAAGTCCTCCTGGCTTGGTCCAGTGAGACCCGAGTGGGGAGTCGGCAGTCTCCCAGGAGGAGACCCCCTGCAAACTGGAAATCAGACCCAGAGAGTGCGCTGTGTCAGGGTGCGGTGGAGCTACCCTCCTGGCAACGCTCCAGCCTCACCGCCTAGGTGGACACAGTTCAGACCCAGTGCCCCCTCCCACCCTCCTCTACCCAGGCCCCTCCCACCCTGCTCTACCCAGACCCCTCTCGCCCTCCTCTCCTCTACCCCGGACCCGCCCCGCCCTCCTCTACCCCAGGCCCCTCCCACCCTGCTCTACCCCGGACCCCTCCCACCCCCCTCTACCCCGGACCCCTCCCACCCTCCTCTATCCCGGACCCCTCCCACCCTGCTCTACCCCAGACCCCTCCCACCCTGCTCTGCCTAGGCCCCTCCCACCCTGCTCTACCCCAGGCCCCTCCCACCCTCCTCTATCCCGGACCCCTCCCACCCTGCTCTACCCAGACCCCTCCCACCCTGCTCTACCCCAGACCCCTCCCACCCTGCTCTACCCCAGACCCCTCCCACCCT
>NW_020838035.1:706720-826117 GCF_003676395.1 Aethalodelphis obliquidens | reverse complement strand
CTATCTATCTATGTATGTAGCGTTTGTCTGTCATCTGTCCATCCATCCACTTAGTCATCTATCAGTGTATCTATCTGTCCATCCATATCTATCTATCCATCCATCTATCATCTGTCTGTCTGTCCGTGCATTATATCTACCATCTAGCTATCTATCCATCCATTCATCCATTTATTCATCTATCATCTATGTAACTATCAATGTAGCTATCTATCCATCTGTCATATCTATCTTTTATCTACCTGTCTTTATATCACTCATCTATCATTTATCTATGTATCATCTATTATTTATCATCTATGCATCCATCCACCTATCATTTGTGTCCTATCCTATTTCTCTAATATCTATTATCTGTCTATATCATGTATGTATCCATCATATCTATTATCTATCATCTATTTATCACATGTCTATATCTATCTCTCCATCCATCATATCTATTATCAATCTATGTATCATCTGTGTATCTGTCATTTATCTATTATCTCTATCTATCTATTCAATATTTATCAATCTATCAATCATTTGTCTACCCCTCTGTCTTTATATCAATCATATATCTATCATCTGTTTACCTCTCTATTATTTATCATCGATCTCTCCGTCCATCCATTCACCTATCATTTATCTGTTCTTTCTATGTATGTATGTATGTATGTATCTATCATCCATCTCTCCCCACTGTGAGGACACAGCGAGTAGGCCACTACCTACAAGCCAAGCAGAGGGTCCTCCGCAGGAACTGACCCTGCCAACACCTTGATCTCGGATGTCCAGCCTCCAGACCATGAGAAATCAGCGTGTGTTGTTGAAGCCCCTGTCGGTGGGACTTCGTTGCTTCTGCCTGAGCTGACAGACACACCCTAAAGCTTCAAATCCAGGAGCAGCACGATGGAAGCTGTGCTACTGATTCACCATGTACAGGAAGGAGAACCACGAAAGCAAAAGAAAAGGAAGTGCATATTGCCCACCTCTGTGCAGCTGTCTGGGGCCGCCCCGTGTAGACTTGTCTGCACCCCCGTGTTTACTCTCCCTTCATGCCAATTCGAAGTGTTTGCTTTCTTTCTTGTTTTGTTTTGTGTGTGTAAATGTGAGCTACATCTAATCCTTTGTGGAACGAGGCAGGGTTAGGAGTCACAAATAGCAAAGGTGTCTGTGTCCACAGTTACAGATACACATTTGGTAGATGCAGGGACAAATGACCCCAAACTGGGGGCTTAAAATGACCCGAATCCATCCTCCTTCAGTTCTGGAGACCAGACCTCTGAGGTCGAGGTGTCCCAGGGCCGCGCTCCCTCCAGAGGCTCCAGGGGAGGGTCCTTCCTGCCTCTTCCAGCTTCTGGGGGCTCCAGGCGTCCCTGGGCTTGTGGCTGCCTAGTTCCCGTCTCTGCCTCCGTCTTCACGGGGCTTCTCCTCTGTGTCTGTGAGTCTCCTCTTCTGTGTCTTAGAAGGACATTGGATGTAGGGCCACCCTCATCCAGGAGGACCTCATCTCAGACCCTTACCTTCATTTCATCTGCAAAGACCCTATTTCCAGAGGGCCCGTCCCCAGGTCAGCCCTTGAACGTCTCTTCTTTGGAGAACACAGATCTCCCCACTGCAGGCAGCGTCTCTTTCGGTTTCATCCCTTGTGGAACGTGGTGCAACTCCTTTCTGTCGGGTGCAGGACCAGTTCCTGTGGCCCTAACGGTTCAATGCCATTTGTTTTTAAACCAGGTGACTTTTTCAAAGACAGCCTCCCGGAAGCAGATCTGTACGTCCTTTCCAGAATCCTGCAGGACTGGCCGGATGACAAACTCCACAAGCTACTGAGCCGGATCTCAAGCAGCTGCAAACCAGGTGAGACCACATCATGTACTTGCCTTTTTCAACACGTAAAGACAGTTTCCAATTTTAAAAAAAGCGTACATTTTATAGAGGAAGCTCCCCGTCCGCCAGCCCGCCGTCTGGTGCTCAGTTTACCGGCTCCCTGAGGACGTACCTGATTCTCGGGTGTCAGTGATGCGTTTCGGAACTTTATGGCGCCAGCGTCTGGGGCTTGGGCTCGTGGACGCCCCCCCACCCTAGCCGTGTCCCTCCCCGGGCCCCGCCGGGCTCAGGGTCTCCCTCCTCCGATGATGATGATTTTCCGGGCTGCTCTGTGGTACCCAGCCTCTCCCCACGGCGCTCGGGGCCGACGTGGGTCATCGGGCTCGTGGAGTCGAGGGCAGCAAGCCGCCCGGGCCCCTCCCTGGGTCCCCATGTCCAGCGGCGCAAGACGAGCTCTCTTTCCACGTCCTGCGACCCCGGCGCCTCCCGGGGCACCTCCACTGCCTCTTCTGTGCGGTTATGAAACAAAATATTCAACAGTCCGGGGTCATCTTCAACTCCCAAATGCCCCTCCTGTTCTCCACCTCTCAGGAAAACGACCCCCATTCCCGATCTTTTATTTGGGACAAAATCCAGAGCGAGGGTCGAGTCCATGCAGGCAGTGTCTGCAGGAAGTAACCACGTGGCAGCCGTCCTGGGGCCCCGTCTCCTATAGCCGTGACCTGTTCCCAGGACCCGCGCGGTTCAGTACGACTGCAGCCCCTCCCCTGGGGTCTGAGCCCTGCAAGCTGTGACGAGCATCTCCATCTGGGGTACCCAAAGGGCCGTTTCTTTTTTGTTTTTAGTTAGATTTATTTACTCCTTTTTTAGACTGTAGTTGCTTTACAATGTTGTGTTACTTTCTGCTGTACGGCAAAGTGAATCAGTTGTATGTATACATATATCCCCTCTTTTATTTTATTTAATTTTATATACACTTTTTGGCTGCATCACGCGGCATGCGGGATCCTAGCTCCCCATCCAGGGATCAAACCCGCACCCCCTGCATTGGAAGCGTGGAGTCCTAACCACTGGACCGCCAGGGAAATGCCTAGGAAAATATTAATAAAAGCGTGGAAGGCTAAGTAAAATTTTTAAATGAGCCAGTTTTAGTCCCCCAAACAACAGTGTAGTTAAGGCATTCTTGTCGGTCCCTGTAGCACAATGAAGAGGGCCCCCCCCAATTCACGTCCACGTAGAATATTACTTGGAAGCAGGGTCTTTGCTGATGTGATGAAGTGAAGGGTCAGACATGAGGTCCTCCTGGAGGAGGGTGGCCCTACATCCCATGACAGGGTCCTTCTAAGAGACAGAAGAGGAGAGACACAGACACAGAGGAGAAGCCCCGGGAAGACAGAGGCAGAGACGGGAGGGAGGCGGCCACGAGCCCAGGGACGCCTGGAGCCCCCAGAAGCTGGAAGAGGCGGGAAGGACCCTCCCCTGGAGCCTCTGGAGGGAGCGCGGCCCTGGGACACCTTGACCTCAGACGTCTGGTCTCCAGGACTGGGGGAGGATGGAGGTCTGTGGTTTTAAGTAGTTTGTTCCGGCTGCCCCAGGACACCCACGCAGCCTGTGAGATGCAGGTTTTCGTGTGGTCACAGGAGCATCACACGGACATTCGGGGTACCCTGTCCAGGAGGGCCGGTTCCTGTTTGCTCCCTGCTGTGCCCCAGCCCGAGAACAGAGTCCCCACATAATGGATGGAACACAGTTGAGAAGGAAGGAATCACAAAACAGGGGTGCCCCGGGGGCGAGGAAGGGCCGGGAGATGTGAGAGCTGGATTCTCACCCGCCTCAGAGACAGGCACTGAGCCTGGGGACGGTCAGTTCCAAGTTGCCTTTGTGCTGCGAAGGCTTGTGGGGGCGGGGTGGGGGCGGGCGTGGGTGTGTTGGGGCTTAGACCTGCTGGCCAGAACCGCCTGTTAAATGCCCAGCACCCCTGCCAGCCAGCCCACAGCGAGCTGTCAGCGTGCAACTGGCAGTGGAGGGGATCCTTAGAGCTCAGAGATTGGCAGGCACGGGGGCCAGGGCTTCCCTCCACCCCCGTAGCTGGGATTGCAAAGGTTGCCTGCGCCCTGGGTACAGTGCGGGTCACAGATAAGAACTGAGCGTGACCTCCTGGGAACTCCCTGGCGGTCCAGTGGTTAGGAGTCTGCGCTTTCAGTGCCGAGGGCGCGGGTTCAACCGCTGGTCAGGGAACTAAGATCCTGCCAGCTGCACGGCAAGGCCAAACAAAAGAAAACAAACCCTCAATATAGGGCTTTTGGAGCTGCTGAGTTAATAACCCGTGTATCCGTGAGTCTGAAAAACATAAAAACTGACAGAACGAGCGCACCATATGATCCCTTTTTTTTTTTTTTTTTGGCGGTACGCGGGCCTCTCACTGCTGTGGCCTCTCCCGTTGCGGAGCACAGGCTCCGGATGCGCAGGCTCAGCGGCCACGGCTCACGGGCCCAGCCGCTCCACGGCATGTGGGATCCTCCCGGACCGGGGCACGAGCCCGCGTCCCCTGCATCGGCAGGCGGACTCTCAACCACTGTGCCACCAGGGAAGCCCGATCCCAATTCTTTTTATTGAAGTATAGCTGCTGCACAATGTTATATAAGTTACAGGTGTACAGTACAGTAATTCGCCATGGTTAAAGGTTACACTCCATTTATAGTTATTATAAAATATGGACTCTATCCCCTGTGCTGTACCATACATCCTTGCAGCTGACTTTATACCTAATAGTGTGGAGCTATGATCCCAGTTTTGTTAACTTCACGTTTACTTAAATGCCTAGAACCCAAATGAGACTTTGCACCAAAATTCTCCCAGTTACCGTCACCGGCAAGCAGAGCTGGGGCTCGTGTGCCACCACCTGCTTTGTGTCTCTTCTCGGGGTCTCCCCCGGTAACCCAAACAAAAGGAAGAAGCAAGCGCGAGCTACCTCCTGCCCCTCTGCTTTCTGTCCCAAGGCTTGTCTTCTCCCGGCTTGGTTCCCCCTTCTTCACAAGCACTTCTGAAAATACATACACAGAGAGTTGGACAGATACAGGTGTGTGTACACGCACACATGCACACTTTCTACTTCTCAAGGCTCTCATGTAGGTTGTTCCCACCAACAGTGCAGCTCCACATATATACACCACTCTATATGAAACAGAGAACCAACAAGGACCTACTGTACAGCACAGGGAACTCTGCTCCAGTACGTTGGAATAACCTATAATTGAAGAGAATATAAAGAATATATATTTACATACATACATGTATAACGGAATCACTTGTCTGTACACCTAAAACTAACACAACGTTGCAAATCAAGTATAATTCAAAAAAAAAAAGATAATCTCGCTGAACCAATTAAACGTCAGAAAAAAACAAATCGTGCTCCTGACACCGTCGTGGCCGGTGCTATCCCTGTGCCACGCAGGTCCGCCAGGGACACTGCTGCCAGGGAAGTCCCGGTGCGGTTCATTATGGCATCAGGGAGGCTGCAGCTGTGTCCCTACATTCAGAATCCCTGCCGTCCGTGTCTTCCTGCAGCGAATCCCTTCAGTGGGGAGCCCGGGGCACCCGCAGCCTGGGTCCTGAGACTCTTTCCCCACCCCGTCTCTCTCTGTCTCTATGTCTCTGGCTCCCCAGGCGGTGGCCTCCTGGTGGCTGAAGCGGCGGCAGAGGAGGAGGGGGCGTCGCAGAGCCCCCGGCTGCGGACCCTGAGCGCCGGGCAGCCCCGGAGCCCCGACGAGCACCGGCGCCTTCTGCAGCGACACGGCTTCCAGGACGTGCGGGTGGCGCGCGCGGGGGACCTGCTGTGCGTGGTCCTGGGCACCCGAGCTGCGCCCTGAGGGTCACCGGGAACCCGGCAGGGCCCAGCACCCGGAAGTGAAGGGTTCCTGGAGAGCAGGTGTCACCGGACACATTAAAGGAGGCGGAAAGCACGGCTGTCTCCGCGCATCTGTGACGCGCCCGGGTGGTGGGATGCGTGGGCGGGGGGACCCCGGGGCCGGCGAGGGATGCGCGGGCCAGGCCAGGTCCCCAGGTGATGTCAGCATCTCCCTCGCTCCCTCTTAGCTGGTGACTAGATCTTGGCGGACCTAGACCCTACTTCCCAGTGTTTCACTCCTATTTTCAGTGCGTTTGTCCTCTGCCCTCCCGGCCGCATGCACCTTCTCTTACCTTCAGGGCGGCGGAACCTACCTCTGCCCCCGTCCATGGTGAAACCGCGTACAGGAGCTCACGCGGTGGGAGGTTTATGGGGTCAAGATGCTTGTTTACTGCAAACGTTCTCCAGGTACCTGGGTGAGGCTGTGTCTCTTCCCTTAATGACTAGGCGAGTACAGTGGTGACTGCGTAGCAATGTATACGTTGTCTGTTACGTGTACACCATTATTGTTAGGAAAAAATGCCCCGAATGTCAGATGGGGTCCTTTCAAACAGGCCCCCTGTGAGTGTTGACATTCACCTGTGCTTTCCAGCTAAAACCACCACAGACTCTTAGATACATAACTTCCAAGGAGAGAGACGTATGTATAATTTTCTAGGTGTAAGGATATATTTTAGGGGCTTCCCTGGTGGCGCAGTGGTTAAGAATCCGCCTGCCAACACAGGGGACACGGGTTCGAGCCCTGGTCCGGGAAGATCCCACATGCCATGGAGCAACTAAGCCCGTAGGCCGCAGATACTGAGCCTGCGCTCTAGAGCCCGTGAGCCACAACCACTGAGCCTGTGAGCCACAACCACTGAGCCCGTGTGCCACAAGTACTGAAGCCCATGCACCTAGAGCCTGTGCTCCACAACAAGAGAAGCCACCGCAGTGAGAAGCCTGTGCACCGCAATGAAGAGTAGCCCCCGCTCGCCGCAACTACAGAAAGCCTGCGCTCAGCAACGGAGACCCAACAGCCAAAAATAAATAATTTTTTAAAAATCCCTTATAAAAAGAATATATTTTATATATTTAGAGCATATAAACTATGTATGTCACATATAAATGGGTAAGTATATATTTGTAACGTATAATATATACACACACACTAGTATATAATTTTGGACGGACTCCAAGTTTTAAAAAATCACAGATTGTGTCTCCATGTGAGACACAGACAGAGGAGGGAGGAAATGAAACACTGGCTATAAAGGGAGCTGTGCCATCCCGATGGAGCGCCGGCAGCTCTCCTGAGTGAGAGGGACAAAGGAGAGGGGTCACGGCCCCTCCATCCGTCTGGCCCCGGGGTGGACCTGCAGCCTCAGTGAAACTGCAGCTAGGGTCGCAGGAGACCGCCCACCGGGTCCCCTCTGCCAGCCGCGTCCCTTCACCTGGGCAGGGCGGTGCTTGGCTGCTGGCAGGGCCACATCCCCCGCGCGGTGGACCCGGGGTGACGCCGACCCTGTTCACGGGGGGCCACTCCCTTCAACCCGCTTCCTACCCGGGAGGAGAGGTGAATCCCTGCAGGTGACCCTGCGTCAGCCAAGGGCACCGTGTTGCAGCAGGGCTGGGTCCCCAATACCAAGCGACGGGTAGTGGGCATGTGGAACGCCCGTGCTCTGGCCGGGCAGGGAGCCAGCCGTCTTGACACTGGGTTTGCTAGAAGAAACTGCGCTTGTAACCAGAGGTGTCAGAGCGCCTGCCTCGGCCGGGGGAAGGGGGGTGGTACCCGACCCCCCCTTAGTCCTGGCTACTGGGAGCCCTGCGGGCTGCGGGCAGGGGGGCTGCTACAGGCAGGGCTCTGACCCACGACTGTTCCCGTAAACCAACGATGCGCCCGAGGGCCACGCCCAGTTGGAAGAGTAACTAACGGGCAGATGACGCTTGTGGAAGCAACGAAGGGCCCATGGCTTCCTTGTACCGCTCCCTCTCCTTGTGTTGGAACAGTTTGCAGTAAGAAAAAAAGATAAGAAACTAAAAGGTGAGAAAAGAAAGTGTGACTTCCACACAACCTGTCTCTTCATTTCTTAGAAATACATGCAAAGGCAGGACTTTTAGGGAAGCTGGCGTAAAACAGCACACGGGCGTGGCTGCCCGCACGTGCCTGTGTCTTTAAATCAACAGGGATTTCTAGGTTGGAATTGCCCTGGACCTGACCCCCGCCTTCCGGGTCACATTGATTCATTCATCCATCCATCCATCCATCCATTCACTCAGGAGATGTCTGAGTGCCCACTGCAGACGGGGCCTGTCTGGATGCATCACTGGGTGACACCTCTGTCCTCTCCACTTGTCTGGGGTGGACGGGCAGTGGGCGTAGGGGACGATAAGGATGACACCCGAGACAGCAGCGTGTGGTCCCCCCCAGGTCCCCCCTGCAGGGTCCCTCCACCAGGCAGGCGCCCTTCCCTGAGCAGCCCCCGGCCCCTCACCAGACCAGTTCACTTAAAGGCCACGCCCCCCAATGCCACCCTCATCCCTTCTGTGACTCACTCTGAGCCCTCAGTGGAAACCCGATCATCTTTAAGCACCTCCTCCTTTACCTTTCGTTAGGCCACCCGTTTTTCAGATACCCAGCTTCTAATACTGTCCAGGTCGCAGTAAGACTTTGGGGCAGCGTGAGGAACGGGGGGCCATACCTCGGCCTCCCCACCCCTGCCCCTGGGGATCCTAGGACATAACCCCTTCCTCTCCCCGCCGCAACCCCACCTCTCAGCCCCCTTTTTCCCTTTCCAATCCCCGGTGCGCAGTCTACCTCCTTCACCAGGTACACGGTATTCTTGTGCGTGGTCCTGCCGCCCTCCCGGGTCAGCCTCCCTGAAGCACGAGGGGTGGGTCACCCCCGCTCAGTCCCACCCCGACAGAGGCACATATGCACTGCTTAGACAGATGGGTCTGCATCTAAGGCCCGCATGAGATGCTTTTTAAAGAGAAACGCGTTCTGAACCCCAGTTAGCAATGGGGAAGAGGTCACAGCCATTCATTCCCCCCAACAGCGAGGTGCTGACCTGCGCGGGGGGCGGGGGGCGGGCGCTGGGAATGCAGGTGGGGCGCAGGGAGGGGTGTCCCTTGCCTGGGGGAAGGGAGCGGGTCGCTCAGAGGTTAACCGCTCCCGCCGGGGCGGGAGAGGCTCTCCAACAGAAGCGCCTACCTCCAGGGCCTCACAGCCGGAGCCTGCAGGACCAGCTTCGGCTGGTTGGCCCCTGTCGGCCCCTGTCGGCCCAGCGGGCAGTGATAACCATCACAGGCTCCCTGCACGCCCAAACAGGTGGCGCCTGCGTACAAATGCAGACAGGAGAGATGCTCTCTTCACCTGGGAGTGCCCAGACGGCGCCAGCACCCTGTCCCTGCCCAGAACCCACGGCCGCCCTGTCCTCTACCCCAGAGCCCTGCGGTTGCTGCCAGCGGGAGCCGGGCAAGGCCCCCCCAGCTCTGTTCTGTCCCCCAGTCCCGTGAAGCCTCAGAAAGCGCCAGAACATCAAACACACACACACCCCCAATCCTCGCCCAGTGCTTGCCCTGAGCCGCCCCACCCTCTGCAGCGGCACCAGCCTCACGTCCCGCCTCTTACCTGCTTCTCCACGGAAGTCATGAGAGGGCAGAGCAAGGCCCTGCAAGGACACCGGGGACCGGGGAAACGAATGGCAGGCTCCGGGTGCCCTGGCCTCTGGTAGGCCCGCCCCTGGCATCCATCCACCCAGCGTCACCGGCTGGAGGGGATGCAGGAAAGCCCCTCATGAAAATATGGGGGGTGGAGCAAAGAGAAAAAAGAGGAAGAGAGAAAGAAGAAACAGGCAGGGAGCGAAATAAATGAAAGGACGCATCCTTGCACCAAGAAAAGGATACTTTGTTGACCTGGGTGCTGAGACACCATTGCACTCACTTAGTGAAAATTCACAGAACAATACACTTACGACTTGTGCCATTTAGTTATAATTCAATAAAAAGTTCACAGCATTTCAAAACACCTAGGTCTCAGACTTCCTGGGGGGGAGGGGGGTAGATGTGCTCCTGCGGGTGACATATGTGCCTGTCTGCGCGTGTATGCAGGTGTGCGTGCAGGTGTGCGTGGGCATGTGTGGGCACGTGTCTAGGCATGGGCACGTGGATGCATGTGTGAGTGAGCGTGTGCGGGCAGCACATGTGCCCCTGTCGCTCTTGGAGCCGCCACGTCGCAGCGCGCGGCATGGCAGGGGGACCCGAGTCTGAGGCCCACTGGGCCCCGGGAGGTCAGGGCCCAGGGAAAGCGGCCGGGTGGGTGGAGAGGGACCCCCGGGACCCCCCAGTGCCCGGCGCGCCCAGTGCACCCGGAGTCTCGGGGTCAGGGTCGGGGGACCCCACGGCAGGGCGGGGTCCTCCGGGGGCGCTCCTACGGGCGGACCCAGGGCCTACCGGGCAGGGGACAGGCAAGCCCTCGAGAAACCGGGCCTGGGGGGCTCGGAGCGGCCTCCTACTCCGGCCCTGACCCCGCGACCTGTCGCTCCTCCCGCGGGGTGATCCCTGGGGTCGCGGCCGGGACTCGGGAGTCTACAGGAGTCATTAAGACGAGTCCGGGGTCGCCGCCGGTCCTCAAAGGTCAGCGGACTTAGACTGGGGGTCGCGGTCGGGACTCGGGAATCACCGGGACGACCCCCAAGGGTCCGAGGGTCCGATGCCGGGGCCGGGGCAGGATGAACATCGAGCGTCGGACTCAGCGACCCCTGGCCTTCCCCTTACGTAACCAACGTCTATCGCGTCCCCCTGGCCCGGCGTGACCTTCATAAGGTCAAGGCGGCCGCCGCGCCCCCCAGCCCGCAAGGCGCATGGGCGGGGCCCGGCTCCCTACATGCCCCGGGCGCGGCGAGCGGGAAGGGGAGGGACGTCGGCGGCGGCTCAGCCAATGGGCGCGACGCTCGAGGGCGAGGGGCGGGGCGCAAGCGGCTCCCGGCAGCCCGTGGGGGCGAGACGAGCGGGAAGGGGCGGGGCTTGTGCGGTGGCGCAGCCAATGGGCTCGGCGCGCGGGGGATCGGGGCGGGGCGTGGGCGCCTTAGCGGCTGCGCGCTGGCCACCCCGTCTTTTCGGTCCCGGCGGCGGCAGCGCAGACCAGCGGTGCCCACGCTCCGGCTCTCCGGGCCTTCCCTCCACTCTCTTCCCGCTGCGTTGCCCGCCTCGCCACCATGACGGAACAGGCCATCTCATTCGCCAAGGACTTCCTGGCCGGAGGCATCGCCGCCGCCATCTCCAAGACGGCCGTGGCCCCGATCGAGCGGGTCAAGCTGCTGCTACAGGTGGGAGCCGGCTACGCACACGCGGACGCCGGGCGAGGTGCGAGGGTCCGGGGCGCGGGGACAACGGGCCGGGCAGGCCGCGTGCACCGGAAGCGGGAGGCTGCGCCGCTTTGTCCGCGCGCCGCCGGCTTCCGGGGATTGCCCGGGCGCGCGTCACGTGGGCGCTATCGCCTGCGCAGAAATGGGGCCGCGGGCGCGTGCGCACTGGGCCTTGCGGCACAGGTCGGGGAACGCATGCGCATGGAGCAGCCGCGTGGACGGGCCCCGCGGGGCGAGGGCCGTGACCTTGGGCGGGTCACGAGGGCAGTCGTCGTGTCCTTCATTGGACTTCCGTTCTTTTCCCCTTTTTATTTCCCTTTTGCTGTTCTGAGTCAGAATAAGCTGTTATTGTTGCGGGATTGTTAGAAATGTAGCGCTAATGCAAACATTGTTGCTAGTTTGTTGTTGGTAACACTTGTAGGGACCCGTAGTGACCAAAAGATGCTTTTTTTCTGGTAGGACGTTTGGCCAGCTTAAAGGCCCCATGCACATGTTATCTTCCGAAGACGACACCTTCGTTGGGGGTTCTTGGGGGCGTCTGATTTAGGCCCTCGTGTAAAACCCCTGTCTCTGCCCCCAGGTACAGCACGCCAGCAAGCAGATCGCAGCCGACAAACAGTACAAGGGTATCGTGGACTGCATCGTGCGCATCCCCAAGGAGCAGGGTGTGCTGTCCTTCTGGAGGGGCAACCTGGCCAATGTCATCCGCTACTTCCCCACGCAAGCCCTCAACTTCGCCTTTAAGGATAAGTATAAGCAGATCTTCCTGGGGGGCGTGGACAAGCACACGCAGTTCTGGAAGTACTTCGCTGGCAACCTGGCCTCCGGCGGGGCGGCCGGAGCCACCTCGCTCTGCTTCGTCTACCCCTTGGATTTCGCCAGAACCCGGCTGGCGGCTGACGTCGGCAAATCCGGCACGGAGCGGGAGTTCAAAGGCCTGGGAGACTGTCTGGTGAAGATTACCAAGTCTGACGGCATCCGGGGGCTGTACCAGGGCTTCAGCGTCTCTGTGCAGGGCATCATCATCTACCGGGCCGCGTACTTCGGCGTGTATGACACCGCCAAAGGTGAGTGCGCTCTGCTCTCGGGGCTGACTGGACAGGTGTTGGGCGGGGGGCTTCAATAGCATGTCTGTGGACTCCCAGGCCTGGAGGCTGGAATCTGAGATCCAGGTGTGGGCAGGGCTGGTTCCTCCCGAGGCCTCTCTCTTGGGCTTGTAGACGGCTGTTTCCTCCCTGTGTCCTCACAGGGTTGTTCCCTTTGTGTGTCTGTGTCCCAATTTCTTCTTATAAGGACACCAGTCCTATGTGATCTGGACCCACCCTGATGACCTGATTTTTTTTACTTTAATTATCTCTGTAAAAGCTTTTATTTCCTAGTACAGTTACACTCTGAGGTCCTGGGGTTTGGGGCTTTAGTATATTTTGGGGGAGGACACACTTCACGCCCTGTGAAGTAAGTCACCCTGGTTGTCGGGGCCCAGGCCCGCTGGCACCTTTGCAGTGGAACGGGTGTGAAACCTTCCACTTGCCAAGGCCCGTCTGTTTCCCTCTAGAGAGGCCCCTGCCGCCGGGTACTGGGTTGGTCTCTGGGGCCATGCTCCCAGCCTGCAGGTGGCTTCCCCATCTCTGGCTGGTGTGCTGACCCCAGTGTGACCAGTCTAGCGTCACCTGGTGCTGGGATTCCCCGCGTGGAGATCCCGGGGGCCTCACGCCCACGGTGACCCCGCAGGCATGCTCCCCGACCCTAAGAACACGCACATCGTGGTGAGCTGGATGATCGCGCAGACGGTGACGGCCGTGGCGGGCGTGGTCTCCTACCCCTTCGACACCGTACGGCGGAGGATGATGATGCAGTCGGGGCGCAAAGGAGGTACCGTCTCCGCCCTGCTCCGGGCTGCCTGTGCTCTGGGGGTGGGGCATCGCTGAGTGGCCTGGCGTTCGGTCCTTCGGAGGTGCACAGCCAGCACGTGAGGTGCTCCGTGCCAGGCGGGGGGCGGGGGGGGGGGCGTGCAGCATTTGGTCCCAGAGGGAAGTAGCTGGGCTTCGTGGGGGAGGCCTGGGCCGGGTGCCTGCTCCTTCTCTGCTCTTGATCCTCGGGTGTGCTGGGCCCTAGGGAGGCTGGGGCTCGAGTTTGTGTTCGATCCCACCCAAACTGTGGGTGTCCAGAGCTTCCTTTTCCTGCGGTCGAAACGCCTAGCCACCCAGGTGGTGGCAGCTGGGGCCCCGCGTCGGCACCGTGTCTCTCCGGGGCCTGCTTCGCGCCTGTGTGATCCTCTCCGTGACCCCCGCCCTCTCCCCGCAGCCGACATCATGTACAGGGGCACCTTGGACTGCTGGCGAAAGATCTTCAAGGACGAGGGCGGCAGAGCGTTTTTTAAGGGCGCCTGGTCCAACGTGCTCCGCGGCATGGGCGGCGCCTTCGTGCTGGTCCTGTATGACGAGCTGAAGAAGGTCATCTAGGCGCCCTGCCCACTCGCCACAGCGACCAACACCTCCACATAGAGGAATACCTGTTACGGACCATCGACCTTCGAGAAATTCCAGTGTCCTCGCGGAGGGCTGGGGCGGCCCCGCAGAGGGCTCCTCGTGACCGTCGGCCCTGGGTCCATGTATTGATTACGGGGGGAGGGTAATCGTGACGTCTTCGTGGGTCCACAGGCGGTGAGGCACCTCTACGCGCCAGACCTAGATTCCAGGTGCTTGTAGGACCGACTCGTGTTTAAGTATTTATTTAAGAAAATCTTGTCTCCATTTGTACTTAAGCACTATTCTCTTTTGCACAGCTGAATGTTTAGTTATGTTCTATGTCAGGCGTTCTGCTGCGAAACAATAAAATTAGGACACACGGACGCTGGTTTTGTTTCTGAGTCGAGCGGCCTCGTGGGGTGGGAGCAGGAAACAGCAGGGTCTCAAGCTGGGGAGGGGGAGGCCCTGGCTGCCCATCTGTGGCCTGGCCTGTCCCAGGGGCCGCCCTCGGGTGTTGAGGGGAGCACGCAGATGCGGGGACCCTGGGGCTTCCTAACCTGAAGTTCCCTTGCCCCAGTGCCCGCCCTTCCAGGCCTGTCACGGGGGTTTAACCACAGAGAAGCCCCCCAGGGTGGTAGCAGCTGTGTGTCCCGTGGGCCACCCCTGCCCTGGACTCAGGGGAATCCCTTGCAAGGTGAGCGCGTGCGCCCTCTCAGGTGTGCCTGACCCCCAGCCCCAGGCAGGCAAGCATCCTTCCCCCCTTGCAGCCGTATCTGCAGGAAGCCTGACGTCTCCAGCGCGGAGAGAACTTGCTTTGAGCGTCTCTCCCAGGCTGGCCCCAGGGTCCTGGTGCGTCGTCATGGGGGAATGGGGTGTATTCTGGGGCTTGCTCTGGGTGTTCTCAGGGTCCAGGACTGTGCCTGTGGGGTCATCACCAGTCTGAGGCCTCACGGTCACACACACAGAGCCACCCAAGAACAGAACTGTCCCCTGGGTCCACGTGGAGCTTCCAGCACCAAGTGACCTTGAAGAGGTCAGACGGGTCCGCTGCAGGGGCTGAAGAGGGGAAGCCAGCTGCAGGCCACAGCAGGACCGCCCCGAGGCCAGCTGAGTTCATCGGAGAGCAGAGCTTCCATCTCCAGCCCAGGGTGAGGTCGGTCAGAGAAGACGAGCTGGAGCTGGCTTTCCCCAAGGTTACCTTGCTGGAGCTGGGTGGGGGACAGGACCGGCACCGGCCGCCACACGCCCACGTGGGTCCCGCCAGCCCCGGCTCCACAGAGGAGTCCTGAGTGGAGCTGGGTGGGGGACAGGATGGCACGGCCGCCACACGCCCACGTGGGTCCCGCCAGCCCCGCCTCCACAGAGGAGTCCTGAGGAGCAGCCTGGGCTTCTGACCCGCCTGTGCCCCAGCCCTTGGGGTGGAGTCACTTAGAACTGGGACATCGTCTGTCTACTGAGACCTGTGCTGACTGCCGGGGTCACACCTGGGACATGGTTCCACCCGTGTGCATTTAGGCCCATAGACTGTGCGCCATCCTGCAGACGCAGCAGGGGTGCCTTCCGCAAAGCTAGCAAGTCTGCATCTGCCGTTGGGGTTGAATTCTTTGCTACAGAACTTGACATGTTAAGCATGTAAACAAGGGAACGAAATTAGAGGTCCTCCAGGGAAGCCTTGCCTCTTGGAGACTCGGGTTCCCGTGGGCCAGGCAGTGCACGTGGGCGTACAGGTGGGTGTCTTCACTGCCCACCACGACCATGTCTGGACGCAGGGCCACACCTCTGCGCCTGCGGGCCCCCGAGGCCCACAGGCCACACTGCCCTGACACCCCCTTTCCTGCCGCCTTGACGCCTGTCTCCCATGTGCCTTCCCTGGGGTCGCACACGTAGCCAGGGGAGGGATGTAGACACCACCCCCCCCCCCGCAGCCCCGCGTTGTCACACAAGTGATTTAAGGGGCTTACAAAGGGGAAATGCAGCAAGAAAACAGTTCAAGACAGAGAAACCAGGCAGGCAGGGCCCCTTAACGGACTTGGGAAGGAGCAAACCCAGTGGGCATGTGGGCGTGCGAGCACCGGCCAAGTCCAGGAGGCTGGAACGTGGGGCTCAGCGGCGCTGGGGGGTGACCCCCACTTCCAGGGGTCACGGATGAGGAAAAAAGCCGTGACATGAGACATGAGCCCAACACATGTTTTGTTCTTTCTTCCTCGAGGTGACCCCGTGTCAACTGCACCGGGCTTTTCCATCCCTGACCCCGCTTGAAACATCCACGACCTGCCATGAGCAGGCTGTGCGCCCTCTGCCTGGCGGAAAACCGGGCCTCTGCACCAGCTTCATGTTTCCCCCAGAACCTGCACCTCGGCCACTGGACACTCCTCCTGGCTGTCTTGGTCGGGGTCCCAGGTCATCTGCGGGGTGAGGGAGGCGAGGTGAGTGCAGAGCCACAGTGGGGGCAAGTGCACCCTGGAAAGCCCCAGGGGCAGGGCCAGCGCAGAACACACGTCGGCGGGAGGCTCCCCAGGGGCTCCCGGACCCGCATCTCGAAGTGGCCGCCTGTGTCACAGGACCGGAGCCGGCTCCTCCCCTGCCCATCACATTCCTAGGCCACCCTCCAGGGCCAGCAGTGCCCTGCTCCCTGGGTGGGGCTGCAGGCACCTGGCACGAGATGTGTCCCCGGCGGGAGACCACGTACCGTCCTTCCGTTCTGAAGTTTGCCATTGATATGGTCTTTCATGTGAGGGATGGGAGGGAACAGCTTCTGCATCACCGAGAACCTCGGAGGAGAGAGAGACACCTGTTCTGAAACCCGCACCCACCAGCGGAGGGGAGACGCGGCGTCCACTAGAGCCCCAGCGAGGCCCCGATGTAGTAGGAGTGCAGCCTCCTTTGGGAGGGGTCCCTGCAGGAGACGTGCGGAAATGAGAAAGCGGAGCCCTAGCAGACCTGCATCTGCTCAGTCAGCTGCACCGCACCCACCTTGGCACCTCTCCCGAGACCCCATCCTATCACCATGGCAACCTTCCCACCCCACAGCCTCCGCGCCGAGCCGGTGGTCCCCTCCCTGGGTCGGCGTCCCATCCGCTCCCAAACCAAGCCCCTGGGCGGGGCGGCTCAGCCTGAAGCGGCTGGGAGGGGTGGGCGTGAAGCCAGCAGCCAGACGAGGCAGGAGCCGGCGCGCGGGGCGGGGCGGGGCGGGGCCTGTGCCGGGCGCACCCTTTCGGCTCAGCACGCAGGCCTGTGGAAGGGACCGCAACCGGCCTGGCTGACGCAGCCGCGCGCCTGCTGCCTGCCAGGCTGGGGAGGGGTCCCGGAGCCCCGTCCGGAGGAGCTACCTTTTCTAGGGTCGTTTTTACGGCTGCCCCAGGGAACCAAGACGGCCGCCCAAGAGAGAGCCCGGCCAGCCCCCCTTGGGAGACAGGAAGATGCCTGGTGCTCAGAGGGGCCTGGAACCTCAAGCTCCCTTTGCGTCTCAGCTCAGGCTCTTGGCATCCAAAGAAAAATATTCTTTCTAATCACTAGAAAGATTATTTCTAGTCGGCGTCGGGGTGAGGTGTGAGGGAGCGAACAGCGCGGGCATGTGGGGACCAGCAGACCCCCCACACAGGTGCTGGGGAGGGAGGGGCCCGCAGGGTGCTGCACGGGGGACCCGGCTCCTTGGGTTCCGCGGGCGGCAGGGACCAGGTGGCAGAAACCAGGTTCTGGTTGGCAAAAGACCGCTGGGGCGACGAGAGGCGGTGGCTTGCGACTGGCGGGGAAGCGTCCCGCAGCCCAGACGCACGGGTGCACGGGGCGGGGCGGGGGCGGCGGAGAGTGGGCAGCGCGGGCTGCCTGGCCTGCGGATCGCACTCCAGAAAACGACCGCGCAAACCAGGGGCCCGCGGGCTCACCTGCAAAACCGGAGCACGAGCCCCATAGCCAGCAGCGTCCCCAGGGCGATCAGCAAAGACGTCAGCCAGACGGGGAGGCGCGCGCCCTCCTCACACACTACGGAAGAGGGGCGGGACGCGTCGGGCAGGTCCCGGGAGGTCCGGGGTCAGCACCTCCACGGGGGCTCGGGGAGGAGGTGGCCGGCACGGGGGGCGGGAGGCGCGTCCAGGAGCGCCGTCCACCTGGGGACAGCGGCCACCTGCGCACCGGGCCGGGCCCCTCGGGAATCCCTCCCAAGTCGCCAGAATCCCGATGCCCCCCGACCACCGACCGACACTTGGAGTTGGGGGCTGGTGGCGCCGACCCCTCGGATCAATTCGGGTCGCGGGCCGGGGGGACGGGGGGTCAGCCACGCCCATCGGGAGGGGCGGGGCCGAGGTTGGTCTGTTCCCCACCTCCCTCCCTCCCTGCCACGCTGCGTCCTGGGTGCGCGCTGCCCTAGTTCTTGAATTTAATATACGGATTAAACATCATGGATTTTTCGCCTCAATTTCGATTCTTTTTTTAAACTGCATTAAAAGGTTTGTCTTGTAACTCAGAGTGTTGGCGATAGCCGTCTCCGCGCGCCTGGCGCAGCGCCATGGGACAGCTTGGACACACCATCACAGACGGGAGGGAGGCGGTCACAAGCCCAGGGACGTCGGGAGCCCCCAGAAGCTGGAAGAGACAGGAGGGACCCTCCCACTCACCGAAGTGTTGGGGGACACTCCACGGACCCCACGGTTTGTAATGGGAGAAGGTGGCATCCCTCGCCCTCACTTGCACCGTGTAGGTCCCAGGATTGTTCAGCTCCAAGAAGGCTTCATAGGTCTGCAGTTTAAGAGAAAGTAGAGGGGAAAAAAGTCCATTCGCAGTCCGTGGCAGAAGAATGGGGCCTTCAAGGGGCTGAGTGGGTCCTCCCCACATTCACGTGTTGGGGTCCTAACACTCAGCGTCTCAGAAGACGACTTTATTTGGAAATAGGGTTGATGCAGATGTGATGGGTTAAGAGGAGGTCGGATAGGGTACAGTGGACCCCTAGCCACTATGACTGGTGTCTTTATAAAGAGGGGAAGCTCGGAGACAGACACGTGCATACACACAGACACCTTGTGGATATGGAAGGGATACGGCCACAAGCCCGGGGATGCCTGGAGCCCCCAGGAGCTGGAAGAGGCAGGAAGGACCCTCCGCTGGAGCCTCTGGAGGGAGCGCGGCCCTGGGACACCTTGACCTCAGACGTCTGGTCCCCAGGACTGGGGGAGGGTGAATGTCTGTGGTTCTCAGTCACCCAGTCTACGGCTGCCCCAGGGAACTAAGACGGCCACCCAAGAGAGAGCCCGGCCAGCCCCCCTTGGGAGACAGGAAGATGCCTGGTGCTCAGAGGGGCTGGGAACCGCAAGCTCCCTTTGCGTCTCAGCCCAGGTTCTTGGCATCTAAATAAAAATATTCTTTCTAATCACTAGAAGGTCAGTATTCGTGGTGGCCACCGCTGGTGAGGTCAAGAAGAGTGGTGGCATCTCGGGTGTCAGGCAGAATGGAGCCTGTACAACATTCAGTGGGGTCCCCCCAAGAAGAGTTGTACCCCCAGAACCTGGGACCTTATTTGGAAACAGGGTCTCTGCAGAGGTGATGCAGTGAAGGGTCTGAGCTGAGGTCCTCCTGGAGGAGGGTGGCCCTACATCCAATGACAGGGTCCTTCTAAGACACAGAAGAGGAGAGACACAGACACAGAGGAGAAGCCCCGTGAAGAGAGAGGCAGAGACGGGAGGAAGAGGCAGAGACAGAGACAGAGAGAGACAAAGGAGAGACGGGGGCCAAGGGGTCTGTGGCCGGTAGTTGCGGTACGGAAGCAGCTGCCTCCGCAGGTTGGAGGCAGTTAGATAGTGAATTAGGGCGTGGTGACACTCCCACCGAATCCTGAGGGATTTGGGGGCCGGGGGGTGGACCTTTAGGGCAGCACCAGGCAGGTGATGGCACCCGGTCTATGGACCGGGGAGCTTCATCTCAGAGTCACTGGACAGTAATAGACATAAGGAGCCTGCGCTTGGGATGCCAGACTGGGGCGGGGGCGGGGGACACCCACCTCCTGTTTGTAGGCGAGCTCCGTACCCTGTAAGAGAAAAGCAGAGCATGGGTGCCTGACCCCATCCCCAGGAAGGGCCGTCATTTGTCAGAGCCTCTTCAGGTTTACAGAAAAGTCGAGGATAAAATAATCAGTCATTGAGTAGAAATAATAAATAGATACTTCTGTACACAAAAATAATAAATAGAGGCAACTGAGTATAACATATCGATGAACTAAAAAGTACCTGGGGGAGGGATAAATTAGGAGTTTGGGATTAACAGACACACACTACTATATATATATAATAGATAAATAACAAGGACCTACTGTAGAGCACAGGGAACTCTACTCACTATCTTGTAATAACTTATGATGGAAAAGAATCTGAAATATATATATATATATATAACTGAATATATACAGTTAATATGTGTATGTAACTGAATCACTTTGCTGTGACCTGAAACTAACACAACATTGTAAATCAACTATGTTTCAATTAAAAACAAAAAGTTGTTTAAGTACCTAGTCTTATGAAAAAAATAAAATTGATAGACTTGATTTTTTTGAGCTGTTTTGGTTAACAGAAAAATTGACCATATGCTAGTTGAGTCTAAATAAGAAATATAATACATAAATCAGTAGACAACAATAGTAAATGTAAGTAAATTGTAGAGTATAAAATACCAACTACCTCAGAAATATTTGGTCTTTTTAATCAGTAGACTTGACTTTTTTTGAGTGGTTTTGGGTTTACAGAAAACTTGAAGATAAGCAGTAATGGAGTATAAATCATAGGTATATAAATACATTGACATAATGAATAAATATAAGTAAATAATCGAGTATAAAAATACCAATGAGCTCAAAACTACTTATTTTCTTTTAATTTATGGACTAATTTTTTGAGCAGTTCTAGGTTTATAGAAGAGTTGAGTATGAAGTAATCAGAACATGAATATAAATAATAAATGCACACAAACAGGTAAATACACATAAAAGATAAATATAAGTAAATAGTTGAGTATAAGATGCTGATTAGTGCAAAAATATTTGGTCTTTTAAATTAATAGATTTTTTGAGTAGTTTTAAGGTTGTGGAAAAATTGAGTATAAGCAGTGATTGAACATAGATAATAAATAAATGTAATAAATATAAGTAAATGAGTATAAAATACTGATTGACTCAAAGTGCTCGGTCTTTTTTTAATTAATAGATTTTTTTCAATAGTTTTGTGTTTATAGAAAAATTGAGTAAACAGCAAGGTCCTACTGTGTAGCACAGGGAACTATATTCAATATCCCGTGACAAACCATCATGGAAAAGAATATGAAAAAGAATGTACGTATGGGTATAACTGAATCACTTCGCTGTATAGCAGAAATTAACACAACAGAGTAAATCAACTATACTTCAATAAAATAAAAAATGAGTACAAGCAGTTATTGACTATAAATACATAAACAATAAATAATTACAAGTAGACAATTAAGTACAAAATACCACCTAGCTCAAAAATAGCTGGTCCTTTTTTTTTTTAATCTATTGACTCCATTTTTTTGAGCAGTCTTAGGCTTATGAAAAAGTTGAGTGTAAAGTATAAATAAATGTAACACGTACAGAAAAATAAACATAGTCAATAACTATGACAGTCACTGAGTATAGAATACCGGTGATCTCCAGCATATTTTTTTAACAGTAGCTTTATTCAGGTATGATTTGCATACAGCAAAGCACACCAGCAGAGCATATAATCTGCTGACTTTGGCAAACGTGTGCGTGAAACCGGCACAATACAGGAAACATGTCCATCACCCCCAAATTCCCTCCAGCTTCTCCTCCATATGCCCTCCTCCCTGCGCCCCTGCCCCAGCCCTCAGATCTGTCCCTACAGAGCATCCTGAGTTTTCCTGTGTAAATCGTTTCTTTTATGACACTTTTAAACATACACAAGGGACCCTCCAGTTCTTGGTGGCTAGGATTCCGCTGCGTGGCTATATTTTGTTCATCCCTTCCCTAGGGTTGTGTCCTGTTTAGGGACCATTATACACGTAGGTGCTACAAACACTTAGGTCCCATCTTTGGGGGGCTACTGGTTTCATTTCTCGCAGGGGAATTGCAGGCTCTGTGACATACGGTCAGACAGAGTTTCACCAAGTGGCTGTTTCAACCTTTTGCTCTTTTTCTGTAGGGTTATCTTCTGCGTGTTGACAGGTAAACATCCCTCCTCTACCCCAAGCCTGACGAAAGTATGCAAGCATTCCCTTCCATATTCTGATTCCTTTCCAACGTCAGCGGTGTCACTCAAACGCCAAACACTTGGAGTTTTGCTAAAGCTCATTTATTTTACAGTTCCTCTGGTTTTTTTTTTGTTTTGAATGTTTCACCTACCCCCAAAGCCCCGGAGTCCAGGGGGATGTAAGAGTATAAGAGATGCCCACCCAGGAAACCGCTTACCTTCTGTATCTGCAGTTCATACTTGAAGTCATCATTAAGGTGACTCCTCACTTGCCACTGCATGAACGAGTAGCTTTGGTTACACCACCTGCTAGTGATGTTGGGAGCAGCTAATACCTCTAGGGAGAAAAAAAAACACTTTTATGAGTAAAGCACATCAAAAAAGAATTTCTTCCCCCACCCCCCCGCCCAGAGATACTTTTAAAAGAGGCCTCCTACAAGCTGAGGGGGTGGGGGGGGAAAGAGAGGAAAATGTCATTCCAAGGTTAAAAAGTATCAAGAGACAGAGACAAGTGAGAGAAAACTGTTTGCATGATTAGGGTCACTGAGCCTGCGGACCAGCTCAGACACTGGCCCGGGGGGACCCCTCACCCCCTCGGAGGCCCTTGCAAAGCTTTCTTCTCGTCTGTGCAGGGACACCCCTCAGAGCAGCGCTGTTCTTTTCCCTCTCGGCGATTCCAGTCCCTGGGACTACGCTTCTCCAGCAGGGGGAGCAAAGCGCGGTCCAGCTGCAAGGTCCCGCCCTCCTGCCCACTGGACCAATCGGCTCTGCTCAGACCCCACCTCCAGGGCAGCTGGCCCCCCCACGAGCTGCCCGGGACCAGTCCTGCCCCCATGACTTTGGCCGCCAATCCCACTCCCAAAAGTTCTCCCGGAATCTTCTGCCCCCGCCTTGGACTCTGACCGGGTCCCACCCCCTGCTTCCTTCTCACCTGCCACCCCCAGCGTGGGACCCAGCTCCTCCAGGACCCTCGGGCCCCCTCTGTGGGCTGTCCCAGGGCTCCGCCCTTTGCCCTCCCTGGGGTGGTGTGCATCCCTGATTCCGGCTCCATCAGTTTCCTGAGGGACGGCGTCTAGGTCTACAGGTCTGACCCCCCGCCAGGCCCCCACTGGTGTCTGCCCAGGCTCCCCCCCACTGATGTGCCCTCAAACCTCCGGCCACCTCCACTCCCACTGCCACACGGGCTGGCATCACCCCGCCACCCCTGCTGGGAACCAGGCCGTGGACACCCCACGTGGACAGCAGGGCTGGGGCCGGAGCACAGTGCGGAGTTGCGGGCGGGGCTACACGTGTAGGGCTGCACTCGCCCAGGGGCGCGTGGTGTGTGAGGGACGTGGCATCAGAGTGAGGTTGGCTCCGGGCCGGGGGGGCACCACAGACAAAGGCAGGAGCCGCATCCCGGCTTCTGAACCGGAGGCCCCCATCTTCTCCCCTTTTGCACCTACCTCTCCGCTCATATGCTTCCCTGCTACACGTGGACCAGCCAGGGTGGTGAGGGGCCAGGTTTCATGGGGCTTGAAGCTGTCCTAGTTTGGGGGGCAGTGGGGTCTAATTTAAAGTAAAAAGTATTGACAGAGCTTTGCTAAGATGGGTTTTGTGTTCTGAAAACCTGCCGTCGATAGATTCAAACAAAAAGAATAACTATTTTTGAGCTATTTTTGAACACAGGGCCTGGAGAGGGGCGACCGGTGTGAGACCCCCAGCCTCACGGTGCAGCTGTCCTCGGTGGATGGGGGGCACAGCGCCATCTGCTAGGTGTGTTCTGGAAATGCTTCCTTAGGTCCCGGGAACACAGAGCAGCTGCTGTGAGCTAGGTGTCTGTGTCTCCCCAGATTCACGTACGGAAGCCCTGACGCGCAGTGGGACGGCTTTAGAGGCAGGGCCTCTGGGACACAATCGGGGTTAGATGAGGTCCTGAAGGTGAGGCCCCCATGATGGGATCAGTACCCTTATAATCAGAGCAAGGGGGTGTGGGATGAATTGGGAGATTGGGACGGACATACGTACACTAAGATGTGTACCACAGATACCTAATGAGAACCTGCCGTACAGCACAGGGAACTCTACTTCGCGTTACAGCAGAAACTAACACACACTGTAAAACAACTCTACCCCAATAGGAAATAAGAATAAAAAAGAAGTGGGGGAAGAGGCACCAGAGTTCGCTCTCCACTGTGTGAGGACACAGCAAACACGCAAGGCAGGAAGAGGGTCTCGCCAGGAACTGACGTGCCCACGCCCCGACCTGCGACTCCCAGCCCCCAGGACTCCGGGAGAGGAGTGTGGCGTCTAAGCGCCCAGCCTCGGGTATTGGGTTTCAGGACGGCAAGCAGCATCTCCGCGGAAGTACGGCACACGGAGCAGGGTCCCATTTTCTTACTCACCGATTTTGGCTAGTCTATCACTCGTCTCAGAGCAGGGAATTTTGGAACCGCTGCCGGTACCATTCACCAGGAAACGCGTCAGATCCTTGGATAACACAGAGATGTTGTGAAAACGGCACTGGACGTGTGTCCCTTGCTCGTCTGCTCTGTACTGGGAGCACGGCCACTTCTCATAGGAGCTGTGAGGGGTGCGGCTGCGTCATGAGCGGCCCTGAAGCCCCCGCTCCAGCCCGGGGGAGCCCCGGCGAGCCCAAGGTCACACCTACTCCAGGTTCTCCAGGTAGAGATGGTACTGCACGTCCCTCGGGGCCTCCCGGCCCACCGCCCAGCTGCACGTCAGGAAATCCACGTCGTGAACCCAGCAGGTCAGGTTTTCTGCAGCCGCCCTGGGATTCCCTTCTGGGCTTGCAAAGAAGAGGGAAAAAAACCAAAACTGAGTCCCGGATAAACACCAAGGTCCTACTGTAGAACCCAGGGAACTATATTCAATATCCTGGGATAAACCATCATGGAAAAGAATATGAAAAAGAATATTTATGTATAACTGAGTCACTTTGCTGGGCAGCAGAAATTAACACAACGTTGTAAATCAACTATACGTCAATAAAATTTTAAAAAAAAGTTTTTTAAGTGAGTCTCTTTTTAGTGATCCTTGTGAATTCTCACGCGGTTCTAAGAAATAATAGAGGGGCTTCCCTGGTGGCGCAGTGGTTGAGAGTCCGCCTGCCGATGCAGGGGACACGGGTTCGTGCCCCAGTTCGGGAAGATCCCACGTGCGGTGGAGTGGCTGGGCCCGTGAGCCATGGCCGCTGAGCCTGCGCGTCCGGAGCCTGTGCTCCGCAACGGGAGAGGCCACAGCAGTGAGAGGCCCGTGTACCGCAAAAAAAAAAAAAAAGGAAAAAGAAAAGAAATAATAGACACATCCATGTAGCGCTTACCCTTTCTGCAGTGGTAACACCTCCCCTCCCTGCAAGGCTCCCCGCCCATGGCCCGCCCCCCCGTGACCCCATATACCCTTACCAGACCCCTCCTGCCCCCAACCCTGCCCACCTAACCCTAAGCCTAAGAAACGCCCAACAGTCTTCTGGAACTTTCTTTCTTTCTCTTACTAGTTACTCCTCAGCTAAAGTCCGTTGCCATCAGAACCCTATTTTTAAGAAGTGACGTATTTTGGATGAAACCTGGATCAGCTAGAGTCACGGAAGACATTTTTGTTTTTTTTGCGGTACGCGGGCCCCTCACTGCCGTGGCCTCTCCCGTTGCGGAGCACAGGCTCCGGACGCGCAGGCTCAGCGGCCATGGCTCACGGGCCCAGCCACTCCACCGCACGTGGGATCTTCCCGGACCGGGGCACGAACCCGCGTCCCCTGCATCGGCAGGCGGACTCTCAACCACTGCGCCACCAGGGAAGCCCCATTTTTTTTTTTTTAATGAAAGAGGAAAAGAAAAATCCAACAACATAAACTGTATTTCCAACAATTCGGAGCCAGAGTTTATCTTCCTCGTTTCCCCATTCTCAGAAGAGCACAGTTTTGTGATATTCCAACTTCCTGACAAAGAGCGCAGGAGGTGTTCAGACTTGCTACTGGTGTTCTCTCTGTCCAAACCGTATATGGGATCAGACAATCTGTTTGCTTGGCATGAGGAAAATGATAAAACTCTGTTCTCAAACTAAAAAGACAAAACAAAACAAAAAAGCAAAAACACAAAAACCAACAACAACAAAACCACTCTATGTTTCTACAGCTCCATTCATTCAGGCAGGTGCCGTGTGTGAAATTGCGTGAGACCCTCCGAGATGGTCTTTTTCCCACGAAGCTATGTCCCTGGAGACCCATCCAAGGTAAAAGCCATTATTTTGGTATTCAGAGCACTAACGGATGATTGAAAGCAAAGAACACCCTGAAAGAGCATCTTCCCCTCACCTTGACTAGGATACTGAATCCACGTGGAGAATGGCTGACCTTTGGTCACCCTGATGCTGTAGTTTGTAGCTTGGCATGACAAGTCAGAAATATTGCAATACGTCCTTTTCCGTGCCTGAGAGAGACAGAGCAATCTATTATTGCTCTGTCCCTAATTATTATTACCAATCATAATTAGGGGAGAACTAATAAAACACTGAGACTTTAGATTTAAAAAAGAAAGAAAGAAAACTATAGGTTTTCTTTAGTTTTCCTCAACATCCAAAGCCAGAGTCTCAGTATGCAGAGAGAGAGAGGGAGAGAGGGAGATGAAAATGAGGAAATCACTCACCAAAAGGAAAAAAATATCCTAGAAGGTTCTAAGACAGAGTTGGCAGAATGCCTTGATATTTTGAGAAGATATTTAGCCATTTGGCCAAGAAGGTGATGGTAAAGTAGTGATGGACAAACTGGGCAAACAGATAAAACCTTAAGGAAATGGAAATGATTAAATTTAGGAGAAACAAACATTTGTGTAAGACAGGAAAGAAAAATCCCCACTAACCACATGGCTCAGGTGTGAATAGTGTTTATATGGTTATAATAAACTGAATACTTGTCGAGAGAGGAGAGAGTGTGAGCTGGGGATGGCAACTGCTGGGGAGGTGAGTTGTGCATAGGAAATAGAGAGTGAAGCCTCCTGTCCCTTATGAGAAAAATCAACACATTTTGGCTAAACGGAATGAATCAAGAATTTGTGTTATAGAGAGATGCAGAGGTCTAGAACAACAGCATCAGGTGTAAAACGGTAAAAAGTGATGTCTCACTGAAAAGCTGCTATTTTGTTATAACGAACCCCGTACGACTATTTTCCTCTTTAAACTCTGTGCAGGTATTGCTTTGATTTGAAAACAAAAAACAGAAAGCAGGAAAAGAGGGCTTCCCTGGTGGCGCAGAGGTTAAGAATCCGCCTGCCGATGCAGGGGACACGGGTTCGAGCCCTGGTCCGGGAAGATCCCACATGCCGCGAGCAACTAAGCCCGTGCGCCACAACTACTGAGCCCACGTGCCACAACTACTGAAGCCCGTGTGCCTAGGGCTGTGCTCCGCAAGAAGAGAAGCCACCGCAATGAGAAGCCCATGCACTGCAATGAAGAGTAGCCCCCGCTCGCCGCAACTAGAGAAAGCCCGCGCACAGCAACGAAGACCCAACACAGCCAAAAGTAAATAAATAAATTAATTTAAAAAAAATTTCTCGGTTCTTCTGCAACATTTGTTCTTGCAGATAGAGTTTAGGGTCAACTGGCCGAGCTCCATTAAAATCCCATAGGGGTTTGTCATGAACTGGATTGTGCCCTACCCGCCCCGCAAAAAAAAACCCTCACATATTGAAATCCAAACCCTTAATGGAAATGTATTTGGCGTTGGGGGTCCTTAAAGAGGGGATGAAAGCAAAATGAGATCATTAGGGTGGGTCCTGATCCCATAGGACTGCTGTCCTTATGAGAAGAGGAGATCAGGACACAGACACACACAGAGGGACGACCACGTGAGGACACAGGGAGGAGACGGCCGTCTACACGCCCAGGAGAGAGGCCTCGGGAGGGACCAGCCCTGCCCACGCCTGGATCTCAGATTCCAGCCTCCAGGACTTGGGGAGACACATGTCTGTTGTTTACGCCGCCCCGTGTGCAGCAGCAGCCCAAGCGGACTAACATAGGGTGTGATTGGGTTGTATTCAGTTGAGAGTCATTTGAGGGAACCAGGGTTCTTCCCAAGGACGCGGACAGGTGCGTCCTTCTCATGAAACATGCTCAGCGGTTGGCATTCTCACCACGGCCTCTGCCCATGAGACGTGTCACAGTTCTCACGCCCTCCGAACCCTCTGATACAGGAGGGATTTGAGTGGGGGGCAGGGGATGGTGGAGGGGGACAGTGTTTCCCGAGGTCTCACTTTCAACTGGGCTTGGTTCTCTACCTGCAGTATCTCAGCCCATTTCCACACCAACCCTCTCCGGTGGGTACCATTCTGGATGTCTTACAGATCAGGAGCCCCAAGTCGCAGTGCCCGTAAAGGACCCCACATTCCACAGCTGAGCCCAGGAGTAGAACCCGTGTCTCTGTGATGCTATGTACAGGGAAGACGGTTTACCTTAGCGAAAGCTTTTGAATTGATGAAACACATAATTTCGGAAACGTTTCCATGGAGGTCCCAGGTCAATCTTTTTCTTTCTGGCTCCATCCTTAGGTTCTTAATTGGTGGGTCTGGATCGGAAATGTCTATAGGGTAAGGGTCTGGAGAGAGGCACACAGCGCTTAAACTTTGTCCTACTCAGTTACCCCTTGGGAAGCTGAGTTCCACACGGAGAAGTGGTTGCCTGAAGCAGGCAGAGGCCCCGAATCTGTAGTACCTTAGTGAGCTCACCAGCTCACCCTCCCAACAATGGGGGGAGAGAGTCAGAAAAGCAGATCACTGCTGCCGTCCGCGTTGATGGGAAATGTACCTTTCTTAAGCATGTATGTCAAAGAAGGTCGTTTTCACTGAAAACCAATTCAGGCTGAGAGAGTTGGCTCAGTGTCTGCTCTACAGACTGAGAATTCGGAATGCTTTGCAAGTTGCAATAGAAATTTTAATGTAGGGACTTCCCTGGCGGTCCCGTGGTTAAGACTTCGCCTTCCAATGCAGGGGGTGCGGGTTCGATCCCTGGTTGGGGAGCTGAGATGCCACATGCCTCGGGGCCAAAAAACCCAAACATAAAACAGAAGAAGTATTGTAACAAATTCAATAAAGACTTTAAAAGTGGTCCACAACAGAAAATCTTAAAAAAAAAAAGAAATTTTAATGTGATATATTAAAAATATACAAACTTATATACAAGTATATATAATGGAGTATATATTTATATATATATATATATATATATATAAAGTAGGAGACCTGATCTTTACACAATGATATTTATGTTCTTACACAGAGTGCCAGAGGAATTCTCATCTTCTTGGAAAACCACCCAAAATGCGTACATCTAAATACATTTTGAAGTGCAATCAAAGCACATATATATTCGTATGATGCTGTCAATGGGGACGGAGGTCAGAGTTTGCAGACCAAAGGATTCGATGTGTTTTATCAGTGACTTGCTTCATGAAGCAATCACATAGGACCAATAACTCAAAGTTATAAAGGTCCATCAGATATTTCTTCAGCTGTTATCTGTGACCCCCTCATTTAGAGGATTTCGCAGAAATGACTGTTTATAAACCGCAAGTACTGTGATCAGTTATCAGGATCAACAACCTTAGTTTGACAAGCAAGACCAAATCCTGTGAATATCCTGGTTTCTGGCATTACGGTCTCCCAACCTATAAGGATAATTTATTCCTTAAAAAACAACTTCCCTAGGGAAATTTCTTAAAAGTGAAAATGTAATTTTTAATGGATTCTTATGCCTCAGAATTTATATTCACTTCTTCCAAAACAACAGTAAATATCATTAAAACAGCTATGAGTGATGCAGTAGAAAATATGAGTTTTAGCGTATTTTTATTACATTTAAGTTTGTTTTTAATTTTTATAGCTTTATTTACAACTTTAATTATTTTATTTTATTTTGTTTTTTGTTTTTTGTTTTGTTTTTTTTTTTTTTTTTGCAGTACATGGGCCTGTCACTGTTGTGGCCTCTCCCGTTACGGAGCACAGGCTCCGGACGTGCAGGCTCAGCGGCCATGGCTCATGGGCCCAGCCGCTCCGCGGCATGTGGGATCCTCCCGGACCGGGGCACGAACCCGCATCCCCTGCATCGGCAGGCGGACCCTCAACCACTGCGCCACCAGGGAAGCCCACAACTTTAATTATTTTAAAATTAAAATTTTAAAATAATCTTCATAATCTAATAGGAAATGTACTTATATAAAATTATATATATTTATATAAATAAGTCCATATATATTTAAATCACATAACAAGGGAGTTTTCTGTCACTATGTTTTCCATAAAGTCTACCTGTGCTCCCTTAGAGTGGTTATTATCTACCCAATTACAGTTGTGCTCACAAATAAAAAAGAACTTTAATGCAAACAGAAGAAAGTAAACGCAATCTGTAAAGACAAAATGAAACAAAATCAATGCAAATACACATACGAGTGTTTACTGCAATATACTCGTGACCCTCCAGTGCTCTGAAAGAAAAGGGACATAGTGTTCTCAACCCTAGAGCTTTTGAAAAACTATAGATGGTGGGAAATACTCTTCCAGCCATGGTAAAGTAGTCTCAGATGTATCTCTCGCCATAAGCCCCTAGAAAATGGCCAAATATATAAAGCAACTATTTTTAGACTTTCTGAAAACGAAGACAAACAATTCTGAGAGTGTATTTGGGGGTGGAAGACATTCACAATCCAATGGGACAAGGTGGAGATTCCTTGCTGAACACTGAGAAGTCAGTAAAGACCCCAGAAGAGTCAGGCCTTTGTTGTCGGAGAGAAGAAGCTAAAGGTGACTCACCTTGAAAAACTTCAAAACAAGGCGACCCACCAATAAAGGAACGGCCTGCTGAAACAAAACTCACCATCTCTAAAGAAGGCAACCAAAGAAGACCCTCACCAACTCATCCTTCACAATATCCAGCACCCAATAAAAAATGACTAGACACGCAGAGAAGCAGGAATGTGTTGGCTGTGACCAGAAGAAATGTCAGGTCATAGAAATCGTCCCCTGAGTGGCTGACGATGAAATTAACAGAGACGTCCATTAAAACAGCCACTATAAATGTGTTAGAGGACTTGAAGGAAAACATGAACACTATGCAGTGAGGAATGGAAGCTATAAAGGAGGAACCAAACAGAATTTTTAGAGGTAGAACATATAGCATCTGAGATGAAAAAATTCACTTGGATGAACTGGAAGACAATGGAAATGATCTACGCCGAAGCCCCCAAAGAAAAATATTTGAAGAAATTGTGGCCAAACATTTCCTAACTTAATGAAAATTATAAACCTACAGGCCCAGGACGCTCAAAAACCCTACTAGGATACACAGACACACAGGTACCAACAAACACAAACGCTAAGACGCATCGTCCTCAAATGCCTTTTTAAAAAGTGGAATCAAGACAATCTTACAAAACCAACGGAAAAAAGGCACCGCACCTATCAGAGAACAAAGATGAGAATTTCTGCTGATTTCTCTTCAGAAACAATGGGAGACAGAAGGTGACAGAACGCCTTCTCCCCATGCTGCAAGAAAACAGTACAAATCCTGGTCAACCTAGAATCTATATCTTAGCGATCAATGGAAGGTGAAATATAAAGACTTTATAGTGACAAAAAGTGAAAGGTTTTTTTTTTTTGTATTTTTGTATTTGTTTGTTTTTTTGCCAGAAAAAAAACCAGAAGAGCAGGTCTGTAAGAAATGTTTTCAAAAAAGGCTTTTGTGGCTGAAGGAGAAATCAGCAGATGGACACTCACGAAGGAATGTGGAACCCAGGTGAGCAGAGATGCAACAAAAGCATACCAGAAATAGTAGGAATGTAGGCAAACCGGAAAGCTTTCCCATTTTTTTAAGGTTTTAAAAAGATAATTCTTGAAAAGAAAATATTGTATTGTGTATTGTGGGCTTATAGAGACGTAGAAGTACATGTGTGACATGGCACAAAGGATGAGGCAGGAAGTAAACGTATACTGTTGTGAGATTCCTATGTTCTGTGTGAAGTAGAATAACATTATTTGAAGAGAGTATGTACTGAATGAATCATCCCAGGGGAACCACACAAGCCGTGGAACAAAGAGGGCTAGCCCAAAAGCCAACAGTAGAGAAAAACACAAAAACAAGAAAAGCACTAAAAAAGTAACTGGAAAGAAGTCAGGAAAGGAGGGGCGACAAAAAGAAAAAAAAGAAAAACTGAAAAAAAAAACCCAGCAAACAAGTAGCAAAATGGTAGAATTAAAGTCAATCAGCTTAATAAGTTCATTGCATGCAAATGGTCTAAACACTCCAGTGAGAAGGAAAGGTTTTCAGACTAGACTTTAAAAGTACCCCACAGTACGCTGTCTGCACGAAAGGTACTTTAAATATAGTTTAAATGGCAATAATAGGAAAGCATATTTTATGCAAGCTCCAATTGTATAAAACCTAGGATTTTATCCCAGGATTTTATTTCCGGGGGTAAGAAGGGACCATTTCAAGCGATTAAATGGCCAATTCATCCTAATATATGTGCTCTCAACAGTCATTTTGAAAATACATGCGGCATAAGCACCACCTCCCTCTCTAATAGAACAGATAGAATACGGGAGGGATATACAGGACTTGAACAAAATATCAACAATTTGACCTAATTGACATTGTGGGGACATTCTAACCAATGACGGCAGGGTGCACATTTGTTTTTGTTTTTTTTTTGTCGGGGGGCGAGCCGCACGGCTTGCGGGATCTTAGTTCCCTGACCAGGGCTGGAACCCGCGTCCCCTGCAGTGGAAGTGCAGAGTCCTAACCACTGGACCACCAGGGAAGTCCCAGGATGCACATTTTTATGAACTACAGACAGAAGATTCATCAAAATAGACCGTGTACTGGCATGGGGAGTGTCAGTCCTTTTAAAAAGGTTTAAATCATTCACTGTGTATATATTCTCTGACTACAATTCTCTCTTGATTAAATTCAAGATCACTCTTTTAAAATCTGGAACACACCAGATATTTGCAAACAAAATGACAAAGTGATAAATTACCATGTGCATCTTAGAAGAAATCACAGGAAATGTAGAAAATATTTTGAACTGAATGAAAATGAAAGAAAAAAAAAGTGCGACGCAGCTACAGCAATGCTTACAGGGAAATTTATAACATTACATGTTTAGGTTAGGAATAGAGTTTAAATTCAAGAATCAGTTTCCACATGAAGACGTTAGAGAAAGAAGAACAAATTAAACTGAAAAGAAATTAAGCCTAAAGCAAAATCCCTAAAAAAAATAAAGGGAACAAAAAAAAATCAGTGAAAAAGAAAATGGAAAAACTATATAGATTGTCAAGGAAACCAAAAGCTGGTGCTATACAAGAGACAATATAATGGAAAAACCTCTCTTGCTACACTGATCAAGAAAAAAACAAAAAAAGACCAATTTTAGGAATGAAAGAGGGGACACTGATACACATCCTGAAAGACATTGAAAGAAGAATTGGGGGTAATTTGAACAAAAGTTATGCCAATACCTTCAACGATGTATGACATGAACCAGCTTCTTGAAAGACACACATTAGCAGTACTGACATAAGTGGCAAACCTGAGTAACCCTGTAAGTATTAAAGGAGTAGAATATATAATGAAAAAGCTTCCCCGGAAGAAAGCATCAGGCACAGATGGGCTTGCGGCTGAATCCCACCAGCAATTTAAAACAGAAACAGTAACAATGTGCAGAAACTTTCCGAAAACAGAGGAAAGGCGGGAAACATGTTCTGACTCACTTTATGAGGCCAGCGTTATCCTGATACCAAAATCAAAACATTAGAAGTAAACTGAAACCGAAAACGCCTTATACTCCCGGACACCAAATTCCTTCACAGAATACTAGCCCAGAAAATCAGGTAAAGTACAAAAGTGGTAACACCTCCTGACCCAACGGATTTACTCCAGGAATATTATAAGGCTATTTTAACCATCGCTATAATGGGCCCCTTTAACAGAAAACTGGTGATCGTATCCATAGAAGCAGGAAAACCTTTTGACCATGTTTAACACCCCTTTGAGACGAAAAACTCTCAGCAAACTAGACAGGGACGAAAACGTCCTTCCCCTGATAAATCTGTGAAAATCCTGGCGCTAATTCAGACTCAGTAGGGAAGGACTAACCACTTCTCCGTACGATTCGAACAAGACAAGGTGTCTGGTTTCAACGCTTCTATTCCACCGTGTCCTGTACCCACGGCCTCTCTAATGCACTTCGACCAACGTTGTAGTTTTAGGGCGCTTTGGGGGGAAATGTTAGAACGGTACAACACGCTCCCTGCTTCCTTCAGCGTTTGGCTCCTAGAAAGCTACTCACTTCCTGCCTGTGGTCAGTGACCCCAGAATGCCCATGGGCCTGAAGCCACCACAAAGGTGGCAGCTGCCTCAGCCCCGTACAAGTGGGGCAAAGACGGGGGGCGGGGGTGGGAGCCTCAGGCGTGGAGAAAGCCCCCTCCCCTCCCAGACCTCCTGCATCTCCCGGCCCCTCTGGTCACCAGGTGCGGCCACGTGACTGACTTGGAGTCCAGGAAATGGACAGAAGCAATGTGTGGTCCTTTTAGTTCAGACCTGTAAAAACTCCCGTGTGATCCGTCTACAAACTCCTCCAAGGAGATGATGGAGCTTCCCAGGTCCATCCGTATGTAAGGATCCCGGGTCTGTACATGGAACAGAGCCCCCTGGGATGGAGTAAACTGTGTCCTTTCCCCAGCCCTCCCCAAATCATGCTGGAGTCCTAACCTCAGAACGGGACCTTAGCTGGAAATAGGGTGAGTGCAGATGTAATTAATTAAGATGAGGTCTCGCTGCCATACTGTGGCCCTAACCCAATCCGACTGGTGTCCTTATTAAGAGGGGAAATTTGGGTACAGGTACACACCCGGGGAGAACCCCCTGTGAAGACAGGAGGGAGGCAGCCACAAGCCCAGGGACACCTGGAGCCTCCCAAAGCTGGTAGAGGCGGGAAGGACCCTCCCCGGGAGCCTCTGGAGGGAGCGTGGCCCTGGGACACCTTGACCTCAGACGTCTGGTCTCCAGGACTGGGATAAATAAATGTATGTCACTCAAGTCCTCCAGACTACGGTATTTTGTTAAGGCAGCCTGAGCTGAGTAAGCCAGCAGTCCCCGGAAGAATGATACCTATGCCCTAACACACACACACACACACACACACACACACGCACACACACACACTCACACCATCTGAACTCCACTACTCTTTGAGGAAGGAACGAACTTCTCATGGTTAGGCAATGCTGTGGCCATCACAGCGGCACAGGGCGCGGCGCCTGATGCAAGCACCCAGCGTCCGTGGTGAGGGGGTGCACTCTGCTCCCATTGCCTGAAGCGCTGCTCCACATGTGCGTGTTGTGCGAGCTGGACAGGAGGCTTGGTCACTGTCCCGGGTCCACCGGTCACTCAGCGAAGCCCTGATGGGAGGGGCTTCTCTGCAGACCCTCCCCAAGGCAGCATGCCCGCCTGGAGGGCACCATATCTCTTGTACTCCTGTAAGCATCCAGGTCTTTGCACCCTGAGTTGGGCGCCCTCACTACTGGGCGCCCAGGAAACGTAGACTCTCCATACCCCGGGGCGGAGGGCATGGCTCCCCTTGGGGGTTCTGCTGCCTGGTGGTGGGCACTCTCCACTGGCTCTGCACCCTGCCCCACCTGGGATATTCTCTCCCAGCCACACCTGTCACCCGAAGTCAGCCGGACACTGACAGTCAGAGGTGGGCACGGCAGCTTAAGAACCTACATCACTGTCTTTTCACCTCCTTATCGTGTGTCACGGTCGAACTTCACTATCACGTCGCGAATTGTTTCCTACCCATCACCACCATGCTTGAAGATGGTGGGAACTTCCTGGACGCCACGGAGACCCTGGTTTTCACCCTACCCCCCATAAATCTCCGTTACAAATGTGAGAAAAACAGGATGGAGTTGCCCCAAAAGCATCTTACTCGTTGCTCATCTGCCTGTCCAAGCTCCAGACGACGCATCTCTCATGACACCTGGATTTTTATCTCCCGGTCCCGGAGGCCAGGATGCTATAGGATTGGTTCTTCCCACAGACTCAGAGGGAGAATCCGTTCCAGCTGGAGAACCTCTGCAGCTTCTGGGAGCTGCCCTGCCCCAGTCCTAGGCGTTCCTGCACTTGTGACTGCATCACCCCAATCTCTCCTCTATCGCCACCTGGCTTCTCCCTGTGTCCATGCCTGGGTCCAAATCTCCCCTCCTCGTAAGGACACCCATTGTTCTGGACGGGGATCCACCCACGTGACCTCATCTTAACTCAGGGACGTCTGTAAAGACCCTATTTCCAAATAACTCCGGTTGACAGGTTCTGTTCGTTAGGACTTCAGCGCATGAATCTGGCGAGGACCCAGTTCAGCCCATCACCCTAATGTTTCCACGGGGTTCTTCCGACCCAGAGAGAGGGTGACAATACATCCAAGCACACTGCCGGGTCCCAGCGCCGTAGCTACACCCCGAGCTCTGGACGTAGTGTCTTGACCATATCAGGATGAACATCCTGTCTGTGAGGTACCAGTTTTGCAAGATGAACCCGCCGGGGTGACTGAGGGGAAGGCTACGTGGGAAGTGTCTGCACTATCTCTCATGGCAGCCGAGTGACTCGACCGTGACCCCAACGTAAACAGTTTCACTGAAAAGCAACACAGCCCCAGGGACCCACAGACCACACGCGGCTTTTCCTCCGGCTTTTCCTACCGTGGTCCGGTGGCAGCAGGCCGGAGACAGGCACCAGGAAGACCGCCAGCCAGACGAAAGCCATGGCCAAGGCAGCTCCCACAGGAGGGCGGGCACCAGCTGGAAGAGAAGAGACAGTGGCCGCATGGGGTGGCGGCAGGGAGGAGGCTGAGCCCCCAGGGCTGTCTTGCTCCGAGCGCAGGGAGCTGCTTCCGGGAGGAGAGCCTCCCGTGCATGAGCACGTGTGTGTGCATGTGTGCACGTGTGTGCATGTGTGCGTATGTGTGTGCACGTGTGTATGCACCCGTGTATACCGCATGCCTGTGTGCATGTGTATGCATGTGCCTGCACATATTACTTGTGTTTATGTGTCTGTGCACTGTGTGTGCACATGTGTGCACGTGTGTATCTGTGTGCATACCTCTGCGTCTTGTATATGTATCTGTGTGCGCTGCGTGTCTCTATATGCATATGTACGCATGTGTGTGCACACATGACATGTGTTTGTGTGTCTCTGTGTGTGCTGTGTATGCATGCATGTGTCCCTGTGTGTGTGCACACATTACACAGGTCTTTGTGTGTCTGTGTGTGCATGTATGTCTGTGTGCATGCATGTGTGCATGTGTGTATCTGTGTGTATTGCGCACACACATTACACAGGTCTGTGTGTGCATGTGTACATGCATTCCTGCGTGTATGCAGGTCTGCACATATGTGTCTGTGTGCGTGCGTGTGTGTGTGCGTGTGTGCGCGCGCGTGTGTGCGTGCATGTGTGTGTGTGTGTGTGTGTGTGTGTGTGTGTGTGAGCCTCTCTAAAAAGCTCCCGCCCTGGGGTTTGAGCTCACCCTTGGCTCCAGCCCCATCCCGGAACCCAGAAATCACCTTCCACGCAGCACCAGGAAACACTGGGCTCACAGAACAGTTGAAGGAAGTTTAGTTAAGAGCATGAAGTACAACGCAGTTTCCTGAACAGACCGAGTTACGGTCACTAAATCCCGTGCTGTCTCATCGTTCCTGCCAGAGCTTTTCCCCAGGTCCCCATGAAGCCCCCCTCTGCAGGCCGGCTCTCCTAGACCCTCCCCTGGGGGTCCACCTTCTGCACCTTCCGGGCCCCAGCGGCAGGGTCTCCCGACGGACCCCACCCATCCCCCCCCCACCTGAGTCACTCATGCAAATGCCCTTGGCGCCTGGAGGCCGACCTGGGGCTGCCACCCAAGCAGAGCCTGGGACCCTCAGCTGCCTCGGATTCCACACCCTCAGCAGGGCCTCAGGCTCTCTGTGCCAGTCAGGGTCGCCCAAAGACCTGACCGCCACTCCCCGCCATCCCACCTGGAGCGTCTTGGCTGGGATTGGGGGGGGCCCAGGACGCACCCTACCTCCTTCAGGGCCTGTCCAGCAGCCCCATCATGAGACCCAACCCGGACTCCATCCATCTGGGGTCTCACCTGCTCCCCCATCCAGGTCTGGGGCTCCCACAAGATTCCCCAGGACTGACCTGCTCCCCCAAAAGTGCCAACTTTCACACAGATTTGACACCAGAAGCCGACACCCAGGGTCCTTCTTGCCAAACTGGGTGGAGGGAAGCCCGAGAGACCCCTTTCCAGGACAAGGCAACGGGTCAGATCCGGAACTGCCCATCACGGGGAGGCGTCCCGGGACAGATGCCAAACCATCTATCTGTGGTACAGGGATGAGGGTGAGGAGGGCCAGGCGTCGGGCACAAAGCTTCAGGGGAGGTGCCTCCCAGCCGGGTCTCACGATCCAGAGCAGTAAACGCCGCGCTCACAAAAGGCCCAGGCGCGGATCCACAGGGAGAAGAATATCGGATGAGCACGACCTCGGGCTCCTCTTTGATTGATGAAGACGGGCCCCCGTGGGCGTCGAGGCAGGGCTGGGTGTCTGTTCCTGGCGTCTGCTCAGGTGAGCTGAGCCCCACAGGTACACACGGCTCCAGCCTCGCGACACTGAGCCCACCCACAGGCATCTCTCCTCGCTCGGAGAAGCTCACGTCCTTTAAACACCCACATTGCATGAGGGTCATCGACGTATCCTGCTGCCCCCGATCGCAAAGGGAAGAGGCGTCCCTGGGCGGAGTCAAGCCCCCAGAGGCGGGGGATGGGGCCGGGCTCAGCAGGGTCGGGGCGAGGGAAGGGGCCTTGGGGCTCTGCACCCCGGCAGCTCGCCTGCCTGCGTCTGGGGGCAAGTGTGAGCCTGCAGGAGTCGGGGGCACTGTGATTAGGCGGAAGCCTCTCGTCTGGGGAGAGCCACCCCGAACCGTTCATCCATTCAGCCAACGCACAGGACCCGGCGCAAGACACAGAGGTGGTCAAGACCCCCGGGCATCCAGCCTAGTACAGGGTGGCACGGCGGTCGGATCCCGTAACCGGGGTCAGTGACACACTCGGCATCCTCCTTGGGCATAAAGGCTTTGAATCCGTTGTGTGTTGCCCCGGATGACACATCTCAGAGGCCACGAGCCACGTTCAAATCCTGGGGGTCCCGCCCCCGCCCCCGGGGCTGGCGGTCAGTACTGAGTCTCCAGGGACAGCAGTCGAGGCCGCTGCCTGCCTCCCGCCCCCAAGCCCGGCCCCGGGGTCTTACCTGGGATGCAGGCAGCCTCTCCTGGTGCTGGTCTAGCTGGCCTGGGGGTGGGCCCCAAGCTCTCCTGGCTTCTCAGCTGTGCTGCAGGCAGCCTCCCGAAAGAGAAAGAACCTTGTTTCTTCTCTCATCAGTGTTTTTATAGCCTCCGGGGTCAGCCCCACCCCTAAAAACTAAGCCCCAGTGAGCCGGGGAGGCGGGGAGAATGCGTTGAGGGTGTGACCAGGTCCAGGAGCCCTCTGCACCCCTCAGCTCAGAATTATGGTCTGGGGTCAGGAACAGGACTGCAGCTCTGTGCTCTCCTGGAAGGAACACCCTTGCTTTCAAAGTCTGCTTTTCCTGTTCTCACTTCTGTTTGCAGGTTCCTCTTTGTCACAATCCTAGTGACTTCCCGCCATTCACCCGGCTTGGGCAGTTTCCTGGAGCCGTGTTGTGGGTAAAGCCGGTCAGCGTGAATGGCCGGGGCCCTGGCCCCTTCCTTCGAGGTCCCATTGGAATGACCGCTCGTGCCCAAGGGGACAGGGAGGTGACCCCGGGCCCCCGATGCGCTGGCTGCACGGGACTCACGCAGCTCTCAGCCTGGCCCCTACCAACCTGCTCCCGGGTGACCTTCCCTCACCCGGGCCCTCCTGGGCATCCCTTGCCTTCGCCCTACACCTGTCATCTGCCTGTCGCCGCTCCCAAGCTCCAGCCCCACGTGTCCGTCCCTCCACCCTCTCCCTTGAGGCAGGTCCTCTTGTCTCCTCCAGTGTTTCCTGTCTACTCCACAGCCCCAGTGCACATCCACCTGGACTCTCAGAGCGCGGTTTATTTAGAAACAGGGCTGTCACAGGTGTAGTGGATTAAGGTAACACAGACTCCACCTGGAACAGGCTGGTCCCTATGTCCCATGGGACTGCTGTCCTTATGAGAAGGTGGCCCCCGGGAGACAGGGACACAGGGAGGACACAGCCACATAAGGACAGAGGTGGGAGCCGCCTGGTGCCCCCAGAAGCTAGAAGAGGCGGGAAGGACCCTCCCCTGGAGCCTCTGGAGGGAGCGCAGCCCCGGGACACGTTGAGCTCAGACGTCTGGTCCCCGGGGCTGGGGGAGGATGCAGGCCTGTGGATTTAAGCCGAGCAGCCTGGGGTCCTTTGTGACGGCCGCCCACTTCCCGCAGAGCACGAGTCTTGGTGGCTGACCAGCGCCTCTGAGAGACAAAAGCCGCGTCTCCCCAAGGGAAGGACCAGACGCCCATCCCCTCATCCCTGTTCAGGGCTGGTGAGCATCTTGCTAAGACCTGAGGCGACTGTGAAATGCACGCTAGGCAGTGCCCACTCTTGGTGGACACCTCATGTCTGCCCAGGGTCCCTCTTCGTCTGGAACTGAAGCACAGTGATGCCGGGGCAGGGGGTGTCTAGGCAGATGCAGTGCGGGGCAGGGGTGGGCACAGATGACAAAGCTGAGGAATGACAGTCCAGAGTGGACTTCACCCATGGGGCTGAGCCCAGGCTGGACCCCTTTCCTGGCAGTGCGCCCCCAGATGCTGAGGGGTGACGTTCAGATGTGGGTTCTGACTCCTGGGTCTGGGGCGGATGCCCCACGACCCTTCTTTCTTTTCTTTCTCTTTCTCTCCCTCTCTCCCTCCCTCCTCTCCTTCCTGCCCTTTTAGTTTTCCCCAAAAAGCCCAAAACCCCAGTAGAAAAGGAAGACACAACAGAAAAGCACCGCGGGGCCTCCAGGCCACAGGACAGGTGCTCATTAGCTCAGCAGATCCAAAAAAGCTGAGCCCTGACTGTCCGTGGGGATACTCAGCCCCAAGGCAGCCCAAACGTGCGGGCACGGCACAGACCCCGGGAACCTTGCCAACCGGAGGCCCTGGGCGTGCGTACGTGGGGTGACAAGAGGACAAACAGGGGCCACTGGTGTCAAGTCTGTTCCATGAAGGCCACACCCCCAAATCCGCCCACAGCCCCGCCAGTGTCGCTATAACCCCGGGGAAGACTTGAGGTTTAGTGTTTGGGGGGGGGGGGTCTCCGGATGGGGGGTGGGACCAGGTGAGGCAGAGGATGGTGGCGCTACCCAGAGGAGGCGACAGAGGCCCAGGGGCGCATGCGTGCTGAGCCGTCTCCCTCCATGGGACCGCAGACCCCTCGGCCGCCCACTCCGGGGCCCCCGGCTCCGTCCCCATCAGCGGTTTAGTGCCGTCAGACAAGCAATGACTAATTTCAGAAAAGCCCCCACACACCCGGGGGCTGGCGGCGTGGGGAGTGTGCGTTGTGTGCCTGGAATCCAGCCCTCCATGTGGGGAAGGAGCTACGGGGAACAGAAATGGGGAACCGGGAAAGGGGGTTGGCGAGGCCAGGGCACGGAGCAGCTGGGCCGGGAGAGACCAGAATAGCAGCCGGTCCAGCCAGCGCCTAGCACCTGCCACGCGGCCCGGGGGCATGGCCGGCTCGGCGAGGAGGGCGGGGTCGGCAGCGCCTCCGCCCCAGGAAACCCGTGGCCCCGTGGACGGCAGACGACAGCCCACCCGGGGCTCCCGGCCGCCGGGGGACTCCTAGGGACCTGCCGAGGGGCGGGACGCCCCCCGCGGGATGCAGTGGATCAGTTCCCCGGGGGCTGCCTCCCTGTGGCCACGGTCACCGCCCAGCAACGCAGCCCCTAAACCCCCTTCCCACGCGGCCTCCGGCTGGGCCCGCGTACCCAGAACGCAGGCCACGGCACAGAGCTTCGACCGGCCGGTGGACATAAAAGTGATGGGCTCCCACCCTTATCATCCAGGCGCCCGGGCTTCCCATCCTCCCAACAACGTTTATGAGACAGGGTTTGGCCATGAGATGACGCTTTTTGGCTACATGTCCTTCAAACACCACAGTAAAATGCTAACAACACTAGTGACTGTGATTCGATGATGAAATAGTTGCAGGACCACCTTGAATCGAAGTAGGCTCACATATTTAAGAGAATATATTTACACAGTGCTATATATAGGATGGATAACCAACAAGGACCTACCGTGTAGCACAGGGAACTCTATTCAATATCTTGTAATAGGAAACGAATCTGGAAAAGAATATATATGTGTAACTGAATCACTTTGCTGCACACCTGAAACTAACACAACACTGGTAATCAACTATACTCCAATATAAAATAAAAAGTTTAAAAGTAAATAATAGGGACTTCCCTGGTGGCGCAGTGGTTGAGAATCCGCCTGCCAATGCAGGGGACATGGGTTCGAGCCCTGGTCCAGGAAGATCCCACATGCCGTGGAGCAACTAAGCCCGTGCGCCACAACTGCTGAGCCTGCGCTCCAGAGCCCTTGAGCCACAACTACTGAGCCCACACGCCTAGAGCCCGAGCTCTGCGACAAGAGAAGCCACCGCAATGAGAAGCCCGCGTACCGCAAAGAAGAGCAGCCCCCACTCGCCGCAACTAGAGAAAGCCCGCGCACAGCAATGAAGACCCAACGCAGCCAAAAATAAATAAATTAATTTTTTAAAAGTAAATAACAACTAAATAAAAGACTACATGTATATAGTATATTATAATCATACAGGTACATTAATGTATGACTTACATGGTGTACATTAATTAATGTTTGCATCAATGTTACATAGCGTTCATGTCTATTAATTAACCTTGGTGTATAAGTACATTCGTATACATTAAATATTAAATGTGTGTTTATTTATTTAAGGGAAAACGTTCCGTCTGTCTGTCGCTACAGACACACGCGTGTTTCCGGCGGGGTTCAGCCTGTCTCCCTGGGGCCTGCGTCTCACACACCCTGTTGGGTCCAGCGGGTCCATCCTGAGGGCAGAACCTGACCTTCCTGGGGCCACCATCCCCAGCCCCTGGGGGGCCCCGGACCCACTTCAAATCTACTCTGGTTTAGACGCCAACACCCACTCCTGCTCTGAAGCGTTTCAGGAACCTCTCTCTCACGGGGAGACTTGTATCTAGTCTTCCGTCCAGAAAAACGTGCAGAGAGAAATTCTTGTCTCCAGAGAGTCCCCCCTCCCCCTCCCCCTCCCCCTCCCCTCCCCTCCCCCTCCCCCTCCCCCCCCCCCCCGCGCTCTGCCTCTAAACCGTAAGTCCCCCGTTTTTGCCCGCCCTTGGGGGAACCCGGGGGGGGGGGGGGGGGGGGGGGGGGGGCGGGGGGTGTGTCTCAGGCAGGAGGCGCCAAACCGCAGCTCATGACCTGGGGCGGGGGCCCACCCCGCCCCCCTGAGCTGCGCTGCACCTCCCTCGCTGGCCGATGCCGAGCTTTGCAAAGCTGCAGACGGGCGTGGTGGGGTGCACGTCGGGACCTGCAGTCCTGCCGGTCTGAGAGCCCAGGGCAAGAGCGAGAAGTGAACATCACAGGCTGAGGGGACTTCCCTGGCCGTCCAGTGGCTAAGACTCCGCGCTCTCCATGCAGGGAGCCCGGGTTCGATCCCTGTTCAAGGAACTAAGGTCCCACACGCGTGCCGCAACTAAGACCCGACGCAGCCAAATAAATAAATAAATATTTTCTTAAAAAAGAAAGAAAAATAAAGAAATTCGCAGGCTGAGGCACAGGTTACCCCGTGCGCTCTGAGGTCCCCAGAGACCCTCCAGGGCCACTTCCCGGCACAAGGCTGGGCCGTGCCCTCGGGGTCAGGCCGGGCTGGTCTCCGGGATTCTCCCGAGGGGAGGGGCTGCTCTCCTGACCTTTCCCAACAAAAGCACTTCCGCCGTGGTGGCGGAGCGTCTTCCTGGAGGAGGGGACACGCCTTGCTGTAAAATTCCTGGCCTGGCGCTCCGGACACGGACACGGCGCGGGTGAGCTGTACCCTCTGCGTTTTCGGGGAACCTGCAGACCTGTCCTCCCAGCTGCTGCTTCTGGGGGCCCCGGCACTTAGGGACCACCAGCGCCCTGGCCGCTGGGGGTGGGAATCTTTGCTGCACTTTTTAATAACTCTCCAAATTCACATCCCTTAGAGCCTCAGAACGGGACCTTGGTAGGAAACAGGGCCTTTGCAGATGGGATAAAGTCAAAGATCTGAGCTGAGGTCCTCCTGGAGGAGGGTGGCCCTACATCCCATGACAGGGTCCTTCTAAGACACAGAAGGCGAGAGACCCAGACACAGAGGAGAAGCCCCGGGAAGACGGAGGCAGAGATGGGAGGGACGCGGCCACAAGCCCAGGGACGCCTGGAGCCCCCCGAAGCTGGAAGAGGCGGGAAGGACCCTCCCCTGGAGCCTCTGGAGGGAGCGCGGCCCTGGGACACCTTGACCTCAGGCTTCTGGTCTCCAGGACTGGGGGGAGGATGGATGCCTGTGGTTTTTGGCCCTCAGTCTGTGGTTGTTAGAGCCGCCCTGGACTCTGCTGTAAGAAATAACACTCTTTTTCTCTCACCATGCACCCCTACCCGCTCCCTGTGGCCTCCTGAAACCTGCCCAGGTCCCTGGCCCCATGCCAGGGAAGCTTACCCTTCCCATAGGGTGCCTGTCCCACCGGTGCACAGGTCCGCTCTGGAACCTGCCGGTGGCCAGCCCAGGCTTGGGCCGACTTGCCAGGTTCTGATTTTTATCGTAAACCCTTCCGTGTAAATAAGAGTGTGCCGGGGCCAAGCCCATCCGTAGCCGGAGCTGATGCTCCCACGAGAAGCCCGTCTTTCCAGGTCCAGGTTGTCTCAGGTGGCGTCACGGCCAGAGGCTCTCTGGGGTGATGACACAGGGTATCTCGAGGTCACGGGTTCCTCGGCCACAGAGATAGCGAGTGTTTCCTCCACTTAGACCTCATCTTTTCTATTTTCTCTGAAGCACCGCACGTCTTTTGAAAGAGACGCCTTCTTAGCTCTGGCCCAACCCCAAACATGGAAGTTTCTAAATGAAATCTTCCTTATCAGTGGCCGCAGCCTTTCGTGAAACACCCGTTTCTTCGTAGTGTTTTCTTCGGTTGGGCTCAGGGCGTCCCAGGAAATCGGAGCGGGCGTCTCCCTCTGTGTCTGGGGCGCGACTCTGCTGTTTGCTTCCCTGGCTGACAGCCTGAGCGAGCCCCGCCTGGGAGATGGGTCTCTTGTGGGTGTGGACGGAACCCAGCCTGGATGTTTAATGTGGGGTTGTAGAGACCCGCCACCGAATTTGTCTGCGTTGGATCTTCGTTGCTGCGAGTGGGCTTTCTCTAGTTGCGGCGAGCGGGGGCTACTCTTCGTTGTGGTGCGTGGGCTTCTCACTGCGGTGGCTTCTCTTGTTGCGGAGCACGGGCTCTAGGTGCACGGGCTTCAGTAGTTGTGGCTCACGGGCTCTAGGCGCGCGGGCTTCAGTAGTTGCGGTGCACGGGCTTAGTTGCTCTGCCACATGTGGGATCTTCCTGGACCAGGGCTCGAACCCGTGTCCCCTTCATTGGCAGGCAGATTCTTAACCACTGCGCCACCAGGGAAGTCCTGTCACTTTTTAATTTTACTAAAAATACACCACGAATATCTTTCCTTAGGTGCAGAAATGAATCTACGTCTCCTTACAATTTCTGCACAGCCCACACCATTGCATTCATACAAGTCCGTGAATAAACATCCAGGCGATTTTTCGTTTTCTTTACTTATCATAAACGGTTTTCCCTGAAAGGGAGAGAGGTCACACCCAGACAGGAGAGGGTCAGGGCGGAGCACAGATGCCAGCTCCGAAGTCTGCACGTGGTAGTGTGACAGCAAGGATGGGGCCGTCTGTCCTAAGTCGGAGGCTGTCTGTCTGTCTGCCCCCCAAGAGACGGCGAAAACCCATCCCTCCACCTGGATTGCAGGCATCTCGGAGATGAAGATGCCCGTGATGTGTTCGTTCTTTTCTTTCTTAAAAACGGCTTTATTGACGTTTAACTCACAAGCTGCAGAATTCATGCTAAGCGCACGGTTTGACGGCATTCAGCACATTCCCAGTGTTGTGCAGCCATCACCTCTGTCTGGTTCCAAAGCACTATCATCCCCCCAGATGGAGGCCCTACACATTCCCAAGCCCCCCCGGACTCCCCAAGTCTCTCCAGATGTCCCCCAGGGCTGCATGCTATAGCAGAACCCCAAGACGCTCCATCAGTGATTCTGGTCCTTGTGTATGCAATGGTCCACAGACGTCCGCAGCGGACATGGGACGCCCCCACCTTCCTCCACACGCCCGCAGCCCCTTGGCTGGGTGGTCTCCTAGGGATGCCCGTGCCCCAGGCACTCCAGGTGGTCACCAGGCATTCAACACATGCTGCACAGGTGTGGCGAGCCAGCCGGCAAAGGGGACAGAGCCTGCATCTGCAGCCAGGGCTGATGCCACCGCCCTGAGTCGACCCCTCGGGCCAGACACCACCCGCCTCGGGGCCTGGGAAGCTGAGAAACTGGGGCCGGGAAATGGGCGGGTTGCTCACCGCTGCCCCCGTGTGGTGGCTGTGACCATAGCCGGCCTCCATCGCCTGTGCCTGGACGGTCACCCAGCAGGTGGTTCCGAATTGTGACACCAGGGACAGCCCCTAACCGGTACTGAGCTCACAGTCGCTTTGCCCGGCGGCGTCCTCAGGACCCGTCTTCCAGACACGCGTGTGCTCTCTGCAGAGACCCCTGGCTTTGCCTCTTTCTTGAAAGCCTCTTCTTTTTAATCAATAAACTAATTTATTCATTTTTTATTGGCGTATAATTGCCTTACCGTGGTGTGTCAGTTTCTGCTGTACAATGAAGTGACTCAGCTCTATGTATACCTGTATCCCCTCCCTCTTGGACCTTCCTTCCATCCCCCTCCCCCATCCCACCCACCTAGGTCATCACAGAGCACCAGAGCTGAGCTCCTTGTGCTATGCCGCAGGTTCCCACTGGCTATCTGTTACCCACGGTAGCGTATTTATGTCCATCCTAATCTCTTTTTAAAGTTTATTCTTTGGAGCACAAAATAATGACTGCCTTTTGCGGGAAGCGTAAAGCCCGCAAGCACACGGGAAAGTCAAACTCCCCCCGACCCGGCCACCAGGAGAGAACCAGTGCGGACATTGGGCCACGTATGGGGCTCAGGCAGCAGACGGGCCATCCCTTTAGCAGCCGCCCCCTGCCCTCATTCCCCTCCCTCCGCCCTAAGCAACCTCAAATCTGCTTTTTGAATCTGGGTTTCTGGCCATTCTGCGTGCACGGGGTGACAGGCGTGGGCCCTTTTGTGTGTGGCCTCCGTCATGCTGTTCTCGAGGTTTTTTGGGGGGTGGGGGTGGGGGGCGGGTGTTGCCTTTTACAGAGGAATTTCAGGCCCATGCTGGACAAAACCGCTGCCCTCACCACCAGCCCGATCAGGACCACAAGGAAGTTCTTCTCTGGGAAACCTGATGGGACAGAGGCGCAGAGGGTCAGGAGTGACCGGGTGGTCAGGTTTGCACACGTCGGCTACCAACCCGGTATCAGACTGCGGGGCGGGGGAAGCAGGGCTGAGCAGAGGAGAAGAGAACTTCCAGACACAGGGGCCTGAGGAACGTGGGAATCTTGGCAGTGAAGAATCGATTCTTCTGCGATCCTGTCCCACCCCACCCCACCCCTTTTCACTGTCCCCATATTTCCCACCCTGCTGCTCACAAGACAGGACCCACCAATTACATTTCCACGAGGGCACAGCTAATACCACACAATGCCTTCCTTCTCAATGGATATTAACTTTCACTACTGCACTACATAACCAAAGGAATGAATGTGTAATTGTGAAATGTCAAGGATGAGAGAAAGGGGTGTGTGTGTGTGTGTGTGTGTGTGTGTGTGTGTGTGTGTGTGTGTGGTGTTGTTTTCGTTTTAATTGCAAATGAGGCTTTTCTGGGGGAACTCTGACTTGACTCGTGTAGCCTGGACACCTGCAAGCCATGAACTCACTGCCTATGGGGAAGGAGGCTCAGACATGGATTTGGTAGCTCCTCTCTGGGGAAGGGGTGGGGCAGCCCTTCTTTTAGGCATTCAGCAGGTGCATACTTAGAGCTCATGCCCTGTTGGCTGCTAATGAATCCCGAGGGAGCCCTGGAGGGAGGGACTGGGTGGATCCCGACCTTGTGGGTTTTCTGCTGGTCCTACAGGGCAGGCATGAGGCTGCATGAGGTGCCCTGTGGGTCTGCCAACCTTGAACCTACGGGGCCAACCCTTGGCATTTCCTGCCAGGAGCCAAGCCAGCCGTGCTGACAGATGGCAGCTGTCAGATTTTCAGGCAACTCACTTTGTGATACCCCTCCCGGCCCCCTGAAGGAGGGAGGCACTCTGGAGGTCAGAGCCCCCTCATGTGGGGAGAGAAGTGGGGACACCCTGGCTGACCCCACGAGGGTGACCTCCCTGGGGTGGGGGGTGACTGGCAGCCGGAGCCTCAGAGACATCCCAGTGAGACCGAGGCAGGAGTGACCCACAGCAGCGTGTGTTCCTGTGGTTGCAGCTGGGTGGGGCCCTCCCCATAGGGTTACCCCAGAAACATGGGAGGGCGCGTAGGGCCGCAGGACAGGCTGCAGGTTGTGTGTTTAATCAGAGAGCTTGCGGGACCCACCCTGGGGCCCCTCTGCTGAGAGGGGCCCTGCAGTTGGCTCAGTGGACCCCCGTAAAGATGTGTCCCCATCCTATACCCTGGGAACCGGGACCTTATTTGGAAAGAGAGTCTCTGCAGATGTGATGCAGTGAAGGGTGTGATGAGGTCCTCCTGGAGGAGGGTGGCCCTATATCCGATGACAGGGTCCTTCTAAGACACAGAAGATTCCTTCCTACCAACCAACCTCTGTACTGTTACTATTCTATAGGAGAATGGTTTCCAGGAACACATAATCTTTTAACAGTTCAATTATTAATGTGCAAGTTTTGAATTTATAGAACAAACATTAAAATTGCACTTACAGTTACCTCCTCGCAAAATGGAGATTCAATGAGATAATGCATATACCTGACTGTTTTGTAAGCTCTTAATGAAGGTGAAACTATTTGAAATAAAAGAGAAACTGACCCCCCCCCCAAAAAAGAAGGAGGGTCAAGCAGCAGGATTCAGAGGAAGGGCCCCTGCTTCCCTCCCCCCTGGCCAGGCATCGGTGGCCTCGGGTGTTCCCGGGAGACTCACCGAAGTGCTGCGTGGAGCTCCATTCACTCCAGATTTTATAGGACACGCGCTTCACACGCATGCGGGCGGTGTGCTGTCCCATCACGGCAGAATCGGGCATTCGCTACTCATTTTTATCACCTCCTATTTGGAAGACCTTTAAAAGAAAAGAGGATCTTGTGATGGACTTTGGTGACAAACGCCAGGCTGGGAACAGGGCGAAGGCAGAGCGTGTGCACATCGCAGGAGAGCATCCTGACACCGGGCGGACACCTGGGACCCGCTTCCTCGGTCCATATTCCCCTCCCTCCCCGCAATGGCAGGGCCCTAAGGGGCTTTGCCGTCTTGCACCTGGGTCTCACAGCTGTCCGTCTGTGCCCACATCTCGGGCAGGGTCCCCATGCCCTTGGGAAGTGAGGTTGGGGTTATTCTGATTCTTTCTACACAGAGGACAGATCCTTCACTTCATCACATCTGCAAAGGCCCTGCTTCCAAATGAAGTCCCATTCTGTGGTTCTGGGTGGACATGACTTTTAGGGGGGCGCTTTCAGGTCGCTACACTGTGTACTGAGAAGGTGTCAGTAGCTCCATTGGGAAGAAGGACGTTGCTCTGTCCTCGGGGCGGGTGACAACCGGCTCCTTGAGCTGAGTCAGAGGCATTTGGGAAATCACAGCTTCACCATCGGAGACAAAGCCCGGTGACCCCTAAAGGGGCTCAGTGGGACCCGGGGCTGAGCCGTGCCGGCTGCCCGCTGAGGGCTCAACTTCGAGCATCTAAGACCCAAGCAGGGAGGCTGCAGAGAAAGGAAGGGGTACTTACGGGCTCTCGCTTAGAGAGGCTGCCCTGTAGACAGAACAAAGGAAAGATGGTAAGTGGCTCTCTTCTCAGCCTTGTCTGCAAATGTGGGAACCCCCTCGGAACCCCAGGATGGGTATGAAATGATTTTAAGCAGAAGATATTTGGGATTCAACAGATGCAGGAAAAATAAGCTTCTCGGAGTTTCTCTTATCAGACTGAAAGCAAAAGCTTCTGGGAGTGAAGCATGCCATAAATTCCCTCGGGGACACTTCACTCCCAGGAAAGAGTTGGAACCATCATAAATTCTGTCTCCAGGGAAGTTTTATGGCCTTGAAGAAAGTACCACTGTACTGGCATAAACAAACATTATCACAGACTTTCTTATGCACCATTTGTTCTCCTAGAAACCCATCTGTCTTTCCTAAAGATACCCATCTGTAGGAAATTCCCTGGCGGGCCAGTGCGCTTTCACTGCTGTGGACCCGGGTTTGAAAGAAAGCCATTTTTTTTTCCCCATTGCAGCCTCTTCTCCCTTCTTTCCTTTCCCCTATTCATTTAGGAAGAAAAGTTCCTAAGTTCAGCTATTTCAAAGTGAGCTCTTTTGTGCACTCCGTACGGATAGGAATCAATGTTGCCTTTTTTGACGGGGCCCCTGCTCTGAGGGGACTTGCTTTCCGAAGAAAGCAAATGTGGATGAAAACCCTAAAGGTAAGAGCTAAAAGTAGAAACCCCTCAGAATAAAAAAAAAGCGGAATCTTTACAACTTTGGGCGAGGCAAACCAGTTTGCTAGGTACTACAATGTCTTTTGTCTTTCAATGACAAAAGAAAACAAGATAAGTGAACGTCTTCGAAAAGGAATGAGCAGGGCTTCCCTGGTGGCGCAGTGACTGAGAGTCCGCCTGCCGATGCAGGGGACACGGGTTCGTGCCCCGGTCCGGGAAGATCCCACATGCCGCGGAGCGGCTGGGCCCGTGAGCCATGGCCGCTGAGCCTGCGCGTCCGGAGCCTGTGCTCCGCAACGGGAGAGGCCACAACAGTGAGAGGCCCGCATACCGCAAAAAAAAAACAAAAGAAAAAAACACCAAAGATAAAGTTGCTAATTTCCTGACACTTTCAGACCAGAGGAGGATTTTAGAACCTAGAGCCACTAGCCAGATGAAGAAGATGGGTGTTTTCTTCCTGGATGTTTGGACATTTTAGACCGGTGCCCCCCCCGGGGCCTTGAGGAAACATTTCTGGACTGTGGGACAGCATTTAACGTGAAGACCCCAGCGAGGCCTCGTGTAATTCACTATATGTCTGTTCGTCGTCAGTGACAAGATAAGAAAACAAAACCTCTTTGGGGGGTCACAGGAACTCTTGTCAAACCTGCACCTTCATCAGAGAGCTTGAACGACGTTCGTTACGGGGTACCATCTGCTATAGGTTTTAGACGCACTTGAACACACTGAATGTATGGTAAGATGAATTTGCGGGGTAGGGGATGTTTAGGGTGCTATGAAAATTTAACTTCGCCCACCGGTATGATATAGGATTCAAAAAGGCTCTTGTTATAAATTAAACCAGCAAAGTTGTAACCAAATTCCCAGGGAGGGAAGAGCCCATAAGACGGTATCACTGAGCTGAGAAATCATTCTTTCTTTTCAGCTAAAAGCTACTGACAGGGGCTTCCCTGGCGGTGCAGTGGTTAGGACTCTGTGCTTCCACTGCAGGGGGTGCAGTTTCCATCCCTGGTCGGGGAACTAAGATCCTGCAAGCCATGCGGTGCAGCCTCAATAAATAAATAAATAAAGCTGCTTTTTGGAATCACGCAGACAGTTTGATATCTAAGGGTAGGCATTCTATCAAAGCTCATATATATATAGAAGCAAGCAGCGGGAAGGTTACGAGAAAGATCATAACGAGAGCTGCTAAGGATGCTGACGACCCAGCACCCTCAAGCGCTGTTTGTGGGGATCTAAAATAGTGCAGCTGCCTTGGAGAACAGTCTGCCATTAACCTGCTCGAGCTGCCATAGCAAATACCATTAGTCGAGGGGTTTAAACCACAGACACTTATTTCCCACAGTTCTGGGGCTGAATGTCTAAGATCGGGGCACTGGCATGGCTGGGTTTCTGGAGAAAACCTTCTTCTTGTCCTTCGGACAGCCACCTTCACACTGGGACCTCATGTGATGGAGAGAGGGGCTCTGGTGCATCTTCTTCTCTTTTAAGGACACTAATCTCATCGTGGGGGCCCCACCCTCATGACCTCATCTAACCCTAATTAATCACCTCCCAAAAGCCTCACCTCCTAACACCATCCCATGGCGGGGGTCAGAGCTTCAGCATATAAATTTTGGGGAGGACACAGCAAAAAGCAGGCAGTTCTTAGACCTTATAAAGTCAGACATACAGTTCCTGTGCGGCTCGGGAATTTCACTCTCAGTATTTACCCCAAATAAAGGAAGAATCCCTTCCACAGAAGGACTTGTACCCAAATGTCATACAGCAGCTTGATTTTTTTGTCAGCCCAAACTGGGAATGACCAAAGCGCCCATCAGTGGGAAAATGCACCTAGCAACTGTGATATAGGCGTGCACTGGGTTGGAGTGAGATTCATCTATGAAAAGCACCGAGCTACCCGTATACTCAAGGACGTGGACCAATCTCAAAACACGCTGAGCTAAAAGAAAGCCAGACAACAGGATTCATACCGTGGGCTTCCCTCTCCAGGAAACTTGGGAGATGGTGCGTCTCATCTACAGGGGCTGGGGTGTCCCCTGGCTGAGGGAGGGACGGGGAGTCCAGAGGGAAGCGTTCCACATCGTGCTTGTGACACGGGTTTGTCCACTCGCTAAACCGCACGAGGCTACACTAAGGATGTTCAAATCATCCCTCCATCCGGCAGATTTTCCAGAAGACCTTAGAGCTGTTAGCTAGGAGATGTTGAATTAGGAGAGATGTGACTGCCCCCTCCTCACTCACCACACCCCTCCCGGGATTAGAGAAGGAGATCCCAGCCCTGGTAGATGTTTGTGCTGCCCTCAGCAGTGGGGTCCCCGGCTGCCCTGAACTTTTAGGACCGCACAGGGTGATGCGGGGTGGGAAAGACCCGGTGCGCAGTGTCACCACGCAGAGTACTAACCCCACGGGCTGGCTGGTCCCAGGGACCCTGAGGGCTGCATCGCCCTGAAAGCTCAGGGATGGAACACCTTGAGGGCACCCTGGGGAGAGACAGGCCCTGCCCCTGCAGGATGGCGTGTGGGTCAGTGAGTGAGTCAACGAGTCCACGTCCCGTTTCCCCCTCTGACCTGGCCGCCCACGATGGACCGGTGTCCCTGGCGTGGACCCCAGAGGCAGCAGGCTTCACCCACGGCCGGGGTCTGTCCCCTGTGTCTCAATGAGAGGGGGGCCTCCCCGGGACCCTCAGGTCCTGCAGGTCAGCCACTGCCCGCTGGGGACTCCACTGAGAAAGACAGAGACAGAGAGACACCGCCGGAAATAGTGCAAGTTGGCGGTGACTCAGTTTGTACTGCAGTCTGTCCGCAAATGACATTTCCTGAACTGTCACTATTCTGTGTTCCTTCCGTGTTTCATCACCTAAAAGAGAGAGTCTGCCGAGACACGGTTTTCCTTCCAGAGACCCTGATACGCTTTGCAGATATTCGCCTTTTATCTTCCTTCTGTTCCCCTAGCCTCTCCCCCCTGGCCCTTTAATATTATTATCATCCTCGTTACTAACGGACAAGTTTTTCAACAGGTTTCGGTTTTCGGAGACGCTCAGCGGAAGGCACGGAGTTCCCATGGACCCCTCTCCCACCCTCTCCCAGGTTCCCCTGTTACCCTCCTATTATGGAATATCCTGCGTTGGGTGGTGCATCTGTTACCATGGATACGTTGATACTGATAACATTGTTCTTAGCCGGGATGTCGTGTAGCCACACAGAACCGGTTCCCTGTCGGAACCAGGGCTTCCAAAGCCCCAGAACCCACTTTTCTATTTCTTTTTTTCCGCATATGAAACAGAGAAGTTGCAGCTGCCACGGGGAGAGGATTGGGCTCCAGACTCTACCCTCATCCCCGCTTTCCTTGCCCTCCTTCCGCACCCCCAACCCATCTATGAATTGCTTTTTGTGTTTCAACAAGAAGTGGGGCCCTTTACTAATGAACTCAGCCGTGTTCCTTCCTTAGGGGGTTTACGACCATCCGGTGTTTTGTGGTTTGTGAGCAGTGACTGTGCTGGTGACAGAGGAGGGTCCGTTCGTCTGATCTGGGTGGCCGGGCTGGACTTGAGGATTTGAGCTGGCGGGGTGGGGAAGGGGCTTCTGGGTTTGCTCCCTGAGTCCAGGTGGGTGGTCACGGGTCCCTGGTCCTGGACACCCTCCCCCCATGTGAGATGCCCCGGCAGGTCTTGTCTTGTAGGGCTGGACCCCTGTGTCCCTGTGGGGGGGTGATGCCTGGTCCCGGAGACTACTGGGCCCCTCCTCCTGTGGGTGGCCTTCCCGCAGCACCCCAGCTTCTCCATCCCAGGGAGGCCTCAGCCCCCAGAGCACTGGGGTCCCCGGTGCAGCCCTGAGGAGGAATCAGTGTGCTGGGGTGAGGCAGGAAAGTGCATCCTCAGGGCTCCAAGAAAGTCAGGAAAATCCTGGCTTTATTCCGGGCTCTTCCCTCCCCACCCCATACTAGCCCCTCCAGACCCAGTACAGACAAAAGTCTCAGCACAAGCCCCTCCCCTTCCACCCCTCCCCTCCCCAAGCCTCAGGGCTCTGTTCAGGGACTTTGTGGGCCTCCCTGGAATTCCCACAACCCAGTGGAGCAAGCACTGTCTTCAATCCCATTTCACAGATGCGGCCCAGAGAGGGCAAGCAGGCTGCCCAAAGTCACACAGCCTTGACGGCATAGCCCCTGTGCGCACTTGGGGACTGTTGCCTGGAGTTCCGAGTTGGCACTCAGCGAAACAAAGAAAGCGTTGCTCTCTGAGCAGGTACGGCAAACACCCAAAGACCCTGCAGGGCGGGTATGGCCCAGTCACTCAGTGCCGGTGGGGATGTGCAGAGGGGTCCCCAGAACGGGGTGGAGGTCATTTATGACATTGGGGGAGCCACGTAGTGCGATGCCATAGTGAGCAGATTCCCAGCCTCACCCTGTTGGGGAAACATAATTAACCCCAAGCCTCCTGCGAACCCAGGAAACCTCCCCACAATGACTGGAGGGGAAGAACACAGTTTTATCACTGAAGGAGCCCCAAACCAGGAAGGGACGCCCATCACAGGCTGAGACCTGGCAGGGACCGGAAAAGTCCCACCTTCTCGCACAGCCCGGAGGGGCCGACCAACCCCAGCCTCCTCGTCGGGATAAACGATCACTATTTCCTGAAGCAACAGGCCTTGACTGGCCCGCGGGCCGCGCAGCGTTTGCCCTAACCCCCCTGGCTTATAGGGGCCCCATCTACGGTAACCAGCTGCCTCTCTCCGGAGAAAGAAAACACACGTCTCCCAGCTTTAGTGCCAGGAGGTACGTGTGCAACTTGGAGCGAGGTCGTCCTTGCCCTGATGTCACAGAAGAGAGAGTTTAAATCATCTTTCTTGGCCTCCCACCTTCTGAGACGGCCCACACTCTGTCTGTGGTGTGTGTTTCTCTCTAAATAAAGAAAAACAAATATCATATAATATCACTTCCATGTTGAATTTAGAAAAATGGTACAGATGGACTTATTTGCAAAGTAAACACAGAGTCACGAGATGTAGAGAACAAACGTATGGTTACCAAGGGGGGGTGGGGGGGTGGGATGAACTGGGCGATTGGGACGGACATCTATACACACTACTATGTATAAAATAGGTAACTAAGGAGAACCTGCTGTATAGCACAGGGAACTCCACTCAGTGCTCTGCGGTGACCCGAATGGGAAGGAGGGGATAGGTGTACATGTATAACTGATACACTTAGCTGTACAGCAGAAACTCACGCAACAATGTAAAGCAACTCTACTCCAGTAAAAATTAATTTTAAAAATAAATAAAATTATTTTCCTTCATTTTAATTTGTGTCTGTCCTTACAAATCTCATTTACCTGACCTTCACCTCAGAGAGGGCATGCACTGGGGTTACCGGCCAAAAGCGGCCTGTGTTTGGAGGGCCTGTGAGCTAAGAATAAATTGTTACATTTTTAAAGGGTTGTTAAAAAAAAAAAAAAAAGAGAGACTGGATCTGGTTGACAGATGCGCGTGGCCTGCGGAGCCTGGAATGTCTGGTTTTCACAGGAGCGAACGTTTGCGGACGCTTGGGGAAAGTGGATGGAGGTAGGGCTGTGGGTGCAGGTTGGGGGCACTTTGGGGCAGGGCTGGGGGTTAGGGGTGCACACAGTCGGGAAGGAGCCTCTTTAGAGGGGCGTGTGGGCAGAACTGTGTTCCTTCCAAAGCGGTAAGTCCACCTCTGGACGCCCCAGAACCTCAGAAAGTGACTTAATTTGGAAACAGGGACTCTGCAGAGGTGATGGAGGGAAGGGTCTGAGATGAGGTCCTCCTGGATGAGGGTGGCCCTACATCCAGTGACAGGGTCCTTCTAAGACACAGAAGAGGAGGGACCCAGACACAGAGAAGCCACGTGCAGACAGGGGCAGAGACGGGAGGGAGGCGGCCACAAGCCCAGGGACACCTGGAGCCCCCAGAAGCTGGAAGAGGCAGGAAGCACCCTCCCCTGGAGCCTCTGGAGGGGGCGTGGCCCTGGGACACCTTGACCTCAGACGTCTGGTCCCCAGGATGGGGGAGGATGGATGCCTGTGGTGTTTAGCCCCCCGGTCTGCGTCATTTGCTGCTGCCGCCCCAGGACACCGTCCATGCTTCCCCCCAACCCCGGCCCTCCCGCCTGTACATCCAGACCCAGATTCTCCTCCAAAGGTCCCCATTTCCCCCCACCCAGCCATCACTGCCCCTGCTCCCTGGTCCCCGGCAGTGTGGAGACCCCTCGCCCTGCCCGGAATCCCCTCTCCGGCCTCCACGAGAGCCAGCACTGGCTCAGCTTTAGTTGTTCCCGGGAGAACCCTTTCCCCCCAGCACGGGGCTGAGAGCTCACCCTCAACTACGAGGTGCTTCCGAGTCCTCTGCCCCCGGATCACGTCACTCACACGCCGTCCACGTCCTTCCCTGCTGTCCAATGGTCGGCTGCCTCAGCAGGAGGAGAGCTCCATTGGGGCGGGACTTTTCTTCTGTCTCCGCCTTCCAGGGCCCCTTGGTACCCCGTGATCCTAGGACAGAGCCCGGGGCGTGAATCTGTGCGCGGTCAGTCTTTGCTGACCTAGTGCCTCAACTGTCTATTTAAGGACGCAACTTAGGCAACTACACAGCTGCCCCGAGAGGGGTCCCCAGGAAGCACATGCTCACCCTTTGCCCTCCCACGGGGAGAGGATGCCGGGGAGACGGCTGGTGTCACTGGGACCAATCCCACCACCCCAGCTGTGCCAGCCTCACACATCCTGTTGGGCAATGCTGTGGCCTGAAAGTTCCTGAAAGTCTGCCTCTGCAGCCGCTGACCCCTCGTGTGAGCACAGGGGCACCATTGTGCAAACCACACAGTCACCGGGAGGGTCCAGGCCGGGCCTCCCGGGTGGCAGAGACGGGCAGGCACCTGCAGCCTGAGCGTCGGGGAGATGATGGGCTGGGACGCTGCAGCCGGTCACCACTGGGGCCACAGAGGATACAGGGGCATTAGGTCCTGAGTGCCTGGGGCATCAGTCCAAGAACTCGTTTTTTTCCATTAGAATGACCTTAGTTTCTTTTTTAATTTTTATTTTATATGGGATTCTAGTTGATTTACAATGTTGTGTTGGTTTCAGGTGTACGACAAAGTGATTCAGTTAAATATATATTTTTTCAGATTATTTTCCACTCCAAGTTATTACAAGATATTGAATATTGTTCCCTGTGTTACAAAGTAAATCGTTGTCGCTTATCGATTTTATGTATAGTAGTTTGTATCTCTTAATCCCAAACTCCTGATTTATCCCCTCCCCCACTTCCTTTCTCCTTTGGTAATCATCACTTCGGAATCTAAAAAATAAATGAGTTTATATACAAAGCAGAAACAGACTCACAGACATAAATAACTCATTTCTCTTGAGATGTGACATCCGTGCAGTAAAATGCTCAGCTGCTCTGCCTTTCATGCGGGTGTGTGCGGTCTGCTGGGTCATTTTCCAGCACCTACAACCGGCTCCCCAAGACTCCAGACCTCACTCCCTTCAGACCCCCAGGTGGGAGCCCCGGGCAGCCCAGACTTCGGAACGACTGGCTATAAATCAGGGCTTCCCATGACCCGCCTCCTCAGGGTTGATAATTTGCTAAAACTGCTCACGGGACTCAGGCAAAGACGGGAATTGAAAACAAAGACTTTGCTGGCTTACGATAAAGCATGTAATTCAGCTGGTTTTGACTTAGGATCCAAGTCAGGTGGGAGGGATGCACAGGGCAGGTATGGGGAGGGGGCACAGAGCCCAGTGGGCCAGGTGCGAACTCGGAGGAGTGAGGGCGGCTCTGAGCTCGCCCATCACAGCCGCTCAACCAAGCTTCCCTCCTTGGGCTCCGTGGGGGGGACAGAAAAATGTCCCCAAAGAGGTCCACATCCTAATACCTGGACCCTATAAAAATGTTGCCTTCTGACAGAAGGGACTTTACAGGTGTGATTAAGTCCCGGGTGTCGATCTCGAGATGCGGACATGGTCCTGGATTACCAGGTGGGTGTGACATAACCCACAGCGTCCCTGTAAGAAGCAGGCAGGAGGGCTTACAAGCTATAGTGAGTAGGCGTCCGCTGTGTCGACTCGGCAATTGTGGTCCTGTTACAGCAGCCACTGGAAAGTCATTCCTTTCTGAACTGCAGCCAGTAGAGAAAGAAGGAGGATGTCAAGTTTCTGCCAGTGGAAGCGGGCGGCGGCACAGACCCTCATCCCAGCGCCAGCGGCCAGCAGCAGCTCTGACCCCTCCCTGTGAGGAAGGGGTGGTGTTTCCCTGGAGCAGCTGGAAGGCGCATTACGTGGTCAGGGTCCACGGGCCTCGAAACATCCCGCCAACTACAAAGCATCTTTGCAAAACATCACATTAGTTTTTAGAGTAAAAAAACAAAACAAAACAGAACAGAAAGGTAGAAAAATGCTCAAAACAATTTAAAAAAGCTACATTCACAACAATTAAGCAAAACATTGAAAAAACATTAAAAGAAATTGTAAAAAAACCAACGACTTCCAGAAAGTGCCGGGGATGCAGACACCTGGAGTTCACGCATTCGCTGGGGCTTCTGTGACTTCTTCCACGGCTAAGACCTCTTCCTTGTCACCTTTTCCCGCGTCATGTGCAAATTTCTCCCAGAGGATCTGCTGGGGAGAAGGATGGGGGTGTCAGGAGCCCCGCGAGCAGTGGGGGGGCCATGGGGGGTTTAGCTAGAAATCCGAGACGGCTCTCTGCGTCAGATCTTGTAGCTGGCAGACGAGCTTGTGGGAGGGACATCTGAGCCTAGGGTACCACATATGCTAGGGCCACCCGGAGCTCAGGGGTAGCGGGACGTGTCTCATGCTGGCCCCCTAGGGTGGGCGGGCCCCTGGAGGTCCCAGGGACCTGGAGAGAGTGTGGGTCGGTGCTCCTGAGAGGAGAGATGCCCAGCTCAAGAATGGAGGTGAGCAAGCTGACAGCTGGGGGATATGATGCCAGACAGCGGAGTAGGTAGACATAGCCCCTGCCCCACGGAGAGGCAGATGTGATGGGTGCACCCAAGGGGGGTGTCACGTAGGGGGCGTCTCCCTTGTCCCTTGTCCTTTTTCATCCTCTCTGGGAGCTGTCCGCTCCCGGAGATCTGGTCAGACCCCTTTCACTCTGTCTCTACCTCTCTCTTTCTCCCTCCCCGTCTTCCTTCTCTCCTTCTCCCTGCACCCAATTTCCCCAGACACAGCTCGCAGGTAAAACCCCAGTCCCTGACCCCTGAAGGAGGCCAGGGAGCAGGACACGGGATGGCAGCCACACCCTGTGGACCCCTTTGGGTGGACACAGTTGAGATTCTGGGGTCATTGTCCCCTCTCCTCCATCCTGGTTTGCCCCCCACCCCATATGTACCTGGTGGTCGATTTGATGGCTATCGCTCAATTTATCTTTGATCCGTGGAATTGGCGGGAATAACCTGTTCATCCCTAGGAACCTGCTGAGACAAGAAACGTGTGAAAAAAAGACCTAGACGCCCACTTTCCTTCTTGCACCCAAAGGGGGCATGTTGTCATGTCACGTGCAAACACGCCATGCAGGCTCATTTCTTCAGAACAATTTCCTTTAAGAATCACAGAAGGACCAACTCCAGGCTTAGACCATGGAGAAAATGAAAGACTCTGTGAGGGTCTTTCTAGAACCTTCACTCACTCCCTTGGACACAGGGATGGGAGTGAGGGGCATGTGCAGTCTCCGGCAGCTTGGAGGAGTCTGGGGTCTCTTGTGTTTAAAGACCAGGAGGCTTGTCCAACCTTGAAGCCCACGGTTCCAGATTGGGCCACCTTTGTCATGCCTTTTCAATGCTATCTCTTAACCAGCATATTCCATGGTCCCGCAGCACCCCAGTCCGCTGCATGTTCACAGGGGCGTTTTCTTTCTCACCACACGAATGGTACCTCCAATCCTGTGACATCATCAGGAGAGCTTGTACTGAGTTGAAAGGTAGTCTCCAAAGATATATTCACCTCCTGACCCCTGAAACCTGGGGGCGGGAGTTTATGTGGAAACGAGGTCTTTGCAGATGTGATGCAGTGAAGGGTCTGAGATGAGGTCCCCCTGGATGAGGGTGGCCCTACATCCAATGACGGGGTCCTTCTAAGACACAGAAGAGGAGAGACACAGACACAGAGGAGAGACCCCAGGAAGACAGAGGCAGAGACGGGAGGGAGGCGGCCACGAGCCCAGGGACGCCTGGAGCCCCCAGAAGCTGGAAGAGGCGGGAAGGACCCTCCTCTGGAGCCTCTGGAGTGAACGTGACCCTGAGACACCTTGACCTCAGAGGTGTGCTCTCCAGGATGGGGGAGGATGGATGCCTGTGGCTTTAAGCCTCTGGCTTGTGGTCACTGGTTCCGGCAGCTACAGGAAACACACACATCTTTTCTTTAAGATAAGTCTTCTGTGTAAGGCACGAGATCTGTCCCTGTCGCCACAGCCAGTGGCCGGGCTGCCCAAACGCCTCTTTGCTCCCAGGTCCAGTGTCCCTCACAGTTGCTTTCACAGGGCAGACCAGTGTCTCGCCTGGTCCTGGGAGACATTTAGCACAGGACGCCCAAGCAGGACAGGGGCATCAGGACAGGGGCCGCAGGTGGACGCCCACAGCATCCCCACATCCCGCAGGAGGGTCTCAGGTGCAAAATCTCTCCATGCTTTGCAGAGGGCGTCATGCTGTACGCATGCAGGGTTAGTCTGCGTGTTCATTGCAAAGCATTTGCCCGGCGGCCACAGACCCTATGTGATGCCTGGGTCACACACAGGAAAGATGACTGCGGAGGTGCCCATGGACAGGCTGACTGCAGTGGTCTGGGAGCCGGGGCTGAATGACTTGTGCTGGGGGAAATGAAAATCAGAGGAGGAGAGACCTTCTGGGAACTCCAGAAGCTCCAAGGGGCTGAGGGCAGGCAGAGCTCTGAGCACAGCAGGGCTGTGAGGGGCGCCCGGCAGGAGTCTGGGGGCAGGAAAGACCCTTGTTGGTCTCCTGCCACTGACGGACGCAGCCTCAGAGCTGTTTCTCTCCTGTGTGTTTTTCCATCTCTCCAACTTCCTTCCCTTTTTCCAGACAAGTTTTCCTCCAGAAAACCCACACGCCAATTGGCTGCTAGGACTGCCTGGGATGTTTGCAGGCTGCCCTCTCTTTTTTGCCAGCCGATCGGGGCTGCCTTTGGAATAAACACCGGCCCCCTCCACTGACCACGGGGATGCCCACCTAGGACGACCTGAGGTTACCTTTTGAAAAGGCAGCTGATGGTCAGGCCACAGACGAAGGTCCCCAGGACCACCAGCAGGTAGACGTGCACCAGGCTGGATTCTGGTTCCGCAGAGCCTGGGGAGAGAGAGGGGAACACGCCAAGTACGCCGGGGGCCGGGGCACGAGCGATCGCCACCCAGCCAGCTTATGTCCTCACTAGCTCACGGAGGAGGAAACATGCCCAGAGCAGGACGGACATCTAAGGAAAGGACCCAGTCCTGCAACTTTCACAAAAAGATATTCGTGAGACAACACGACCCCGGGATCACGTCCAAAACACATAAAGCGATTTTAAGACACAGCAACCCAAAGACCGAGAATTCAATTTAGAAACGGACCAAAAAAAGATGAATACACATTTCCAGGCATACGGTTTTAAACAAAATGGCGTCCCATCTCTTCTTAAGCTTTAATCTCGCGTGTCATTTAGGATAAGTGCTCTTTACAGCACATTGTTTTTCTAATAAGGCACATTTTGTCTGTGAATGTTTAACAATCCAATGAGAAATCCCAGTTCTACCAGGAGCCTCATAACCTGATGGAGGGGCCGCCATTGTGAGATTTTTCAATAGGAACAGATAAAATGTGACCTATTACACAAAGCTGTCGTTGTTTATTTTAAGCGATACGTTAATTGTCAAAAGTGCGTATTCCGGAGGGGAAATGAAACCAGAAAAAGCCACACGGATGTCAGCCAAGTCTGTTTAGAACTCTGTTCCGGGAAAAGTCTATTCTTTTTGTCTATTCTTATTTTTTTGGTGGGGGGGGGCACATTTTAAACCCATTTGTAAAGTGAGTTGTCAGTGTTTTTGTTCTTGGCGTCTCAGAATACTTTATATGCTCTGGAGGCTTGGCCCTTATCAAATGATTTGAAATATTTCCTCCCCTTTCATGGGTTGTCTTTTCACTGTCTTGAGCGTGTCCTTTGATGCACAAGCGTTTTCATTTTTGATGAAGTCCGCTTTGCCAATTTGTTTCTTTCATCATTCCTGCTTTTGGTGTCACGGCTAAGAACCCGCTGACAAACGCAAGACGGCAAATGAACTCCTTACGGTACTCAGCTGTCGCTTCCAGCTTATGAAATATTGCTGACTCCTTATTTCATTTCATAAATTCGACACCGGCAGGTATCAAAGGCATTGATCTTGGATCAGAAAAAAACAACCACAAAGAAAACGTATGCATACTGTGCTTGCTAAAACACTGAAAGTGTTTGAGACTGGATGGAAGGGAAGGTAGACTCTTAACTATCAGATTGGCTTTAGGGCCAAACCATTACATTCCTGCCAGCTGATCAAAGTTAGAAGGAGGAAGGTGGTAAGATCTGTCAGGCTAGGGCTTCCCTGGTGGCGCAGTGGTTGGGAGTCCGCCTGCCGATGCAGGGGACGCGGGTTCATGCCCCGGTCCGGGAAGATCCCACATGCCGCGGAGCGGCTGGGCCCGTGAGCCATGGCCGCTGAGCCTGCGCGTCCGGAGCCGGTGCTCCGCAACGGGAGGGGCCCCAACAGTGAGAGGCCCGCGTACCGCAAAAAAACAAAAAACAAAAAACCAAAATCTGTCAGGTTAGCCATCCCCCGATTAGAAAGAAACAGAGCCAGTTTGGATGTGAGCTGTATCCCAATCAGAGGTGGACCGTGACGGCTGTTTGGTGTGACCAGGAGGGATGGGTCATTTCCTGGTGGGGCGGAGGCTTAGGAAGGCTCTTAGTAATTCTTAAAGGGTCCCTCTCACGAGCCCTTGCTGTTGCCAGGGGAACAGTGTTGCAGGGGCCGGTGGACAGGAACCCCTCCCAGAATGGCTCAGAGATGAATTCAGGATGCCAGGATCTGTCTGGTGATGATCTCGGGACACGTACCAAACTCAGCTGGCTGACTCCAGGCACCCCAGTGGGCTTTCCGGGCATCTGCCGTCCTGATCTTCACAGTATGTTTGGCTCTGAACCCCGGTCTCGGAAAGCTATATTTATTCCCCGAGTCACCAGACACCACAATCTTTGGAGAAAACAGAAAGTTAGACAGAGTTGTTGCCTGTGTTGAGAAACAGAATGCGGGTGTCTTTTCAGTTGCCCAACTGAAGTGAAAGATTCAAAGCCACACTCTCCCAATCTGGGCATGAATGTGGTATTTTACGTCCTGAGAACTTGGGAGGAATGCTTAAGGGAATAATGACAATGAGTGATTCTGCCATTTTCCGAGTAACCACTCCTGGGGTTGCTAGGATCGTAAGTATAGATGCAGAAATGATTCAAGAGCTACAGTGGGTATGAACCCACCCATGGATGGATAATGCCCCTGTAAATGATGTTAAGAGGACCAAGTTCAACTTCCTCATCGGACAGAGGAGGATACTGAGGTCAGAGTGGTGGTGAAACTTAGAAAAGATCAACAAAAATTATTTTGATGATCAACCTCGAGAGGAATTTTGGAAGAAGACATCATCCCCTTGACACTCCAAGGAATATTTCCTTGACCAACATGGATAGAAGAGGGAGACCCCATCCAGGGGCCTACTGGGGGGGGTGCCCCTATATCACTGACTGGACGGTACTCTAGGAAACCTCCATCCTCTGGTTTTTACCCCGTCCCCATCCTGGCCACCGCTGGACAAAGTTTGCAGTTGGCATGTGTCCATTGCCCAACATCGTACGCTTAAGCTACAAGGGTGATATTTTGGGTCAGAGTTGTAACTCACCAGTTGATTTCCACTGCTTCCGGTATTACTCTAGAAAAAAAAAAATCCAGACCAAAATAGAATGTTTATTTCTCTCCATTTTGAAGGTTTTTCATGGGTCTCATCCAATCTCCCCCTTTGAGCACAGTCAGGAAAAACCGAAACAGTCAGGGTCCAACAAAGGGTTGAGCTCCTACTGTCCCCCCTAACCTGCAGTGGCCCCCAAATAGAAGGATGGAACATGCCCACAGGAGGGAGGGTGCCCCTGTTCATGGCTCCTTCTAGAACCTCAGCTGGTTATGGATCCTAATAAGAATTCAGGTGGGCTTGGAACATAGGTTCCTCCTTGTCTGCACTGGGTCCAGGTGGACATAGGGAGAGGGTTCCTCCTTGTCTACACTGGGTCCAGGTGGGCTTGGAGCAGACCCTGAATTTTCCCAGATGTTCACCCATTCTGAGCCCACCTCATGTGCCCCAGGTTCTCATGGTGGGTCATGGGGGTGGCTGCCAAGCTTCTTGAGGTGTGGTGCCCTGCTTGGAGCAGTGTCCACTCACCTGTCTCTGGATGTCCAGCTGGTACTGGAACTCCCTGATGGACAATGTTTTTCGGGTCCTGGGCTTTTCCCACCGGATGAAGCAGTGTGATTCGTTGCAGTGCACGGTGATATTGTTGGGTGGGTTGTATTGCTCTGTAATGAGAACCCAGCAGACACCTCTAATCCAGAATGCTTCCCCTGGACCACAGAGAGGAGACCCAGTTCTGCCTTTGCAACATTGATGGTGCCTCACCAAGGTCACCGGGAGGCAGGGGTGGGTCTGAGTGTTGTCTCTTGGGGAAGATATCAATCATCAGGCCGCCATGTGCAGAAGGGAGGAAGTTGCGGTTCAACAAGACCTGGGGAGACTTTCCTGGTGGCGCAGTGGTTAAGAATCCACCTGCTGATGCAGGGGACACGGGTTCGAGCCCTGTTCTGGGAAGATCCCACATGCCGCAGAGCAACTAAGCCAGTGAGCCACAATTACTGAGCCTGTGCTCTAGAGCCTGTGAGCCACAACTGCTGAAGCCCATGCACCACAACTACTGAAGCCCGCGCGCCTAGAGCCCGTGCTCCACAACAAGAGAAGCCACCACAATGAGAAGCCCGTGCGCCATAACAAAGAGTAGCCCTCGCAACTAGAGAAAGCCCGCGCGCAGCAACGAAGACCCAACGCAGCCAAAAATAAATAAAATTTTTAGAAAAAGAAGACCTGGGGAGGTAGGTGGTGATGGGTTTGGAGGGCAGGAGAGAGGCCGGTTTGAAATGACTTTAGCCTTAAGAGGCCTGGACTATCCTATGGGATCAGGGAGCCTAGAAAGAGGGGCTGGCGTTCAAGAGAAGACATTGTTTGGCATACGGGAGTACCTTCAAGAGACCAGCCTGGAGCAGAGCGCTAGAAAGAAGAGAAAGAGCTGGCAAAAAAGAAGAAGAAGAAGAAGAAGTAAATTCACAGTGGTCCAGGATGGGTGGAGGGGCTTGGACTGTCACATTCTAAGGAGAGAAAGAGGAGGTGGCATCTGGGTAGATTCAACTGGGTGTACACTTGTCCTTGTAGCAGGTTACCCAAAGGGAGGGAAGGAGGGAAAGATGGGGGCTTGGAGGAATTGGGTCCACATGGAGCTAGCAAAGTCATGGTTTCCAGATGGGGGAGTTGATGCATGTTTGAAAAGGTCAAGGAATTTCAGTGTCCTTCATCGTTGAACAGATATCCAAACAGTGACCCCATGACGGTGCATGCCAGCAATCAACAGGATGGGAGTTCTGTATCTGACTGCATTTTGATGGGCATCTGTTCCATTCTAAAAGCTGAGACTCAATTCTGTTGTTGGAATCTCTGAAGGTCTGTTTGGACAGCTTGGCTGTGTGAAGCTTCTCTTGTGACTGTGAATCTCATGGACTCCACTTCCACATTGAGTAGATCTGATCGTCTTTAAATTTAGAGATGAGATGCTCTATCCCTAGGATACTTACACTGGATTTTCCAGCTCAGAAAAAAGTAAGGGATATAACTCCTCTGGCCTATCGTTGTGATCTGGACTTAGGATTCTGCACCCAGTTCTAATGTGTGGGACTTCCCTCCGACCCCCAACACCACCAAGCAATTCTCTGACACCAGCTGGGTGTCCTACAATTCAACTCAATTCTGACACTATCTACCTGGAGGTGGCGTCAGATTCCACAGGTGAAGGGCTCAGTCCTCCCACTTCAAATGTCAATCCCAAGTCCAGGTCATCACCTGTGCTTCCAACTGACCTGCTATAGATCAAAGATTCCCCTGACCTCCTCCGTGGGTTTGATTCATTTGCAAGAGAAGCTCACAGAACTCAGGAAACATTTTACTTACTAGATCACTATTTTACAATAAAAGGACATAACTCAGGAGCAGCCAGACAGAAGAGATGCATAGGGCAAGGCATGGGCAAAGGGTGTGGAGCTACCATGCCTGCTCTTCTCGGGTGGCTGTCTCTCTAATTTGTGGACATGTTTGACTGAGTAATTAAGGATCTTGAGATGAGGTCATTCTGGATAAGATGAGCTCTAAATCCAATGACTGGTGTCTGTATAAAAGGAAGGAAGGGAGATTTGTGATATACCAGGAAGATGGACATGTGGACAGAGATTGAAATGATGCAACCATAAGCCAAGTACTCCTGGCCATCACCAGAAGCTAGGAAAGAGGCATGGGAGCAGAAGTTCTTTCAGACAGTCCAGAAGGAACCAAACCTGCCAATGCCTTGATTTTGGATTTCTGACCTCCAGAACTGCAAGAGAATACATTTCCATTGTTTTAAGCCTCCCAGTTTGTGGTCATTTGTTACAGCATCTCCAGGAAACTTACGCAGATTTCAGCGCAAATTCTGTCAGACCTACTAGGCAGTGGTTAAATCACAGGTGGTTGCTCTCACCTATTTCTTTTAACAGCAAAACCGAATCGAAGAACTGGATTCCTGCTTCTTGGCTGGTACCGTTAACCAGGAAGTAACTGTACGAAGTTAATCCCGAGAGGTCTTGGAGGTGACATCCCACGTGGGTTCCCGAGTCTTTTAGGTAATGAGGACATTCTCTTTCGATTTTTTTCCTGTAAGATTCCAAAGTGTTCAGAGAACAATCAGGGCATATTTCTTTCTTTACTGTATTTCTCAGGGTTGTCTACATGAGGTCAACACTTACTTTGAGTCTCTTATATACAAAAAATATTGAACGTCATTGGGCGCTGCTTGGCCCTTGGCCCAGGTGCAGTTCATGAAATCCGCATTGTAGATAAGACAGGAGAAGTTTTGGGCAGCTGTGCCCTCCCCACCTGGGAAGAGACAGAAACAAAATAATTTGTACATGGAGTTTAAAGGGGGATGGACCGGATGGCTTCATGGTTCAAAGAAGAATCAATACCAATTCTTCTCAAACTCTTCCCAAAAAGAGAAGAGGGAACACTTCTAAACTCATTTTCTGAGGTCAGCATCACTCATCACTCTGATACCAAAGCCAGACAAAGACACAAGAAAAGAAAATTACAGGCCAATATCCCTAATAAGCATAGATGTAAAAATCTCCAACAAAATGTTAGCAAACCACATCCAACAGCATGTTAAAAGTCAAATTTGTCCCTTGAATGTAAGAATGATTCAACATATGCAAATCAATCAACGTGATGCACCACATTAACAAAGTGAAAGAGATAAACTACATAATCATCTCAATAGATGCAGAAAAAGTGTTTGACAAAATTCAACATCCATTCAGGATAAAAACTCTCAACAAAATAGGTATAAAAAGGATTTACTTCAGCACAATGAAGGCCAAATATGAAAATCCCACAGCTAATGTCATACTCAATGGAGAAAAACTGAAAGCGTTTCCTCTAAGGTCCTGTACAAGACAAGGATGCCCGCTCTCACCACTCCTATTTAACATAGTACCTGAAGTCCTAGCCAGAGCAATTAGACAAGAAAAAGAAATAAAGTTATTCAAATCAGAAAGGAAGAAGTAAGATGATCTCTGTTTGCGGATGATATGATCATATACGTAGAAAACCCCAAGACTAAACAAAAAAAAATATTGAAACTAATACATTTAGTAAAGTTGCAGGATACAAAATCAACATACACAAACCAGTGGCATTTCCACACAGTAACAATGACATAGCTGAAACAGAAATTAAGAAAAAAAAAATCTCATTTACAATAGCAACAAAAAGAGTAAAGTACCTAGGAGTACACTTAACCAAGGAGGTGAAAGGCTTGTAAGTTCGATGTTGCAAGACATTGATGAGGGAAATGAAAAAAGACACAGATAAATGCAAAGACACCCTGAGTTAATGGACCGAAAGAATTAATAGTGTTAAAATGTCCATACTACCCAAAGTATCTATAGATCAATGTGACCCCTATCAAAACCCCAATGACATTCTTTAAAGAAAAAGAAAAAACAGTCCTAAAATTCGTATGGAACCACAAGACTCCAAATAGTGAAAACCATCTTGAGCAAGAAGAACAAAGCTGGAAACTTCATGTTGCCTGATCCCAAGATATATTACAAAGCTACAGTAAGTAAAACTGTACTATGATGGCATAAAAGTAGACGTAGAGATAAGTGAAACAGAGTAGAGAGCCCAGAAATAAATTCCCACACTTATGGTGTACTGATATTTGATAAACCTGCCAAGAACACACCAGGGAGAAAGGATTAGTGTCTTTACTAAATGATGATGGGACAACTGCATATCCACATGCAGAAGAATGAAATTGGGTCCTTATCCCACACCACATACAGAAATCAAGTCAAAATGGATTAAAGACTTAAATATAAGACCTGAAACTGTAAAACTCCTAGAAGAAAGCATAGGGAAAGAACATCTTGACATTGGTCCCAGCAATGATTTTTTGGATTTAACACCAAAAGCACAGGCAACAAAAACAAAAGTAGAAAACTAGAATTGGATCAAACTAAACACTTCTGCACAGCAAAGGAAACAATCAACACAGCAGAAAGCCAACCTATGGAATGGGAGAAAATATTTGCAAACCATATGTATCTGATAAGGAGTTAATATCCAAAATATAAAAAGAGTTCAAGCAACCCAAGAGCAAAAAACAAATTTTTAAAAAACAAATAATCTGATTAAAAACAGTCAAAGGATCTGAATAGACGTTTTTCCAAAGAAGACATCCAAATGTCCAACAGGTACCTAAAAAGATGCTCAACATCACTAATTGTCAGGGAAATGCAAATTAAAACCACAATGAGGTATCACCTCGCACCTGTCAGAACGGCTCTCATCAAAAAGACAAGAAATGACAAGTGTTGGCAAGGATGTGGAGAAAAGGGAACCCTCGTGCCCTGTTGGTGGGGATGTAAATTGGTGCAGCCACTATGGGAAACAGTGTGGCGATTCCCCCCAAAATTAAAAATGGAACTATCATATGATCCAGCAATCATTTTTTTTTTTTTTTTTTTTTTTTTTGGTACGCGGGCTTCTCACTGTTGTGGCCTCTCCCGTTGCGGAGCACAGGCTCCGGACGCGCAGGCTCAGCGGCCATGGCTCACGGGCCCAGCCGCTCCGTGGCATGTGGGATCTTCCCGGACCGGGGCACGAACCCGCATCCCCTGCATCGGCAGGCGGACTGTCAACCACTGCGCCACGAGGGAAGCCCTCCAGCGATCCTTTTTATGAGTGTATATTCCATGGAAATAAAATCTGGATCTCGAAGAGATATCTGCACCCCCATGTTCACTGCAGAATTATTCACAGAAGCCAAGATATGGAAATAAACTAAGTGTCTGTGTGGACAGATGAATGAATAAAGAAGATGTGATACACACACACACACACACACACACACACACACACACACACACACAGAGGAATATTAGTCAGCCATGAAAGGGAGGAAATTCTGCCATTTGCAACAACATGGATGGACCTGGGGGGTATTATGCTAAGCGAAATAAATCCGACAGAGAGAGACAAATACTATATGATTCACTTATATGTGGAATCTAACGAAAACTCATAGAAACACAGAATAGAATGGGGGTTCCAGGGGCTAGGGAGGGTGGGGGAAATGGGAGATGTTCGTCAAAAGGTACAAATATCCAGCTGTAAGATGAGTAAGTTCCAGGGAGCTAACGCACAACCTAGTGACTATAGTTAAAATACTGGATTGTTCACTTGAAAGTCACTAAGAGAGTAGATCTCCAGGGTTTCCACCACAAAACAAACAAACAAAATAACTACTTGACAGGATGGATACGTTAATAGCTCAGTTGTGGTAATCATTTCACAAAGTATACGTACATCAAAACACCAAATGTGGGAATTCCCTGGGGGCCCAATGGTTAGGACTCTGCGCTCTCACTGCTGAGGGCCCAGGTTCAATCCCTGGTTTGGGAACTAAGGTCCCACAAGCCGCGCAGCATGGCCAAAAAGGTAAAAAAACAAAAAACAAAAAACCCCCCAAAGGTACCTCTTAAATATATGCAATTCCTATGTGTCAATTCTATCTCCATATAGCAGAAAAAAGTGGGGGAATGTACCCTGATGCTCATGTGGGAAGGAGAAGAATCACCACCATGTTTTCCCTACCTGGGTTCAGGTAGACCAGTGTTTCTGAAATTCGTCTTCGGTTGATATTTACTTCGACAGTGAGCGTGACTCCCCCATGGAGAGAACAGTCCTGAAAGGTGCACTGACATTCCTTGTCTTTGACCTGAAAAGATGTCACCAGCCAGTGAATTAAGAACCAGTCTTCTTTCGTTACATCCTGGTTGTTTGCTCCTACCCTGACCCTGTGATGACATCCACCTCCCTCTGTGACATCTCCCCCAGGTACCTTCTTTGGCAAGACGCCAACTAGCAGCCTTCAAAAGGTCAGAATAGAGCTCGCTTTTTATTTTGTTTTATTTATTTATGTTTGGCCGCGTTGGGTCTTCGTTGCCGTGTGCAAGCTTTCTCTAGTTGCAGCGAGCGGGGGCTACTCTTCATTGCGGTGTGTGGGCTTCTCATGGCAGTGGCTTCTCTTGTTGTGGAGCACAGGCCCTAGGAGCGAGGGCTTCAGCAGTTGTGGCATGCAGGCTCAGTAGTTGTGGGGAACAGGCTCTAGAGCGCAGGCTCAGTAGTTGTGGCGCACGGGCTTAGTTGCTCTGCGGCATGTGGGATCTTCCTGGACCAGGGATCGAACCCATCTCCCCTGTATTGGCAGGCGGATTCTTAACCGCTGTGCCACCAGGGGAAGTCCCAGAGCTCACCTTTTAATATGAGAGCCCTCAACTCTTTAAACTGTATGGGAACTTCACACCCTCTTTTATGGGATTGACTTTTCTTGTCCTGTCTCATACCCACCGTTCTCTCACAGGTGTCACGTTTACATTGTATCCAAGTCAGTCTGTTTACTTTATTCCCATTGAACAGGCAGAGCTAATGTTATTTCTCTCTCAGGTTTAAGTCTTGCAGGTGGACCAACTGAGCAAAAGGCTGCCATTGCAGGCAGCCAGGAGCCCCCAGGCTAATTGGAATAGGGATGCCTGAGAGAAGAATGGGGTCCTCTCAGGGAATCAGCCCTCTGGACACATCTTGGACACAGCAGCACTTTCCTGGTGCACTTCGAACCATGAGTCTGTGATGTGTCCCAGTGTCACGCGTATGTTTTTTGTTTGTCCTGCTTGACGAGAGCTCTCCGAAGAACGGTGATCGAGCACATCCAATCCATCTTACCTTTTTTTTAATCTGTCCCTTCTCCTTGTGAATCAACACACATTCCCCGTAGGTAGCGTTTTCCTGGCAGTCCCAAGTTAATTTTGTCGTCTTTGGGTCAAACTTCATGTTTAGACTGGAGTTCTGTTCCACGGTTGGAAGATCTGAAACATACAGCCTCAGGAGTCAGAAACTACCCTTCTTCTCCCGTCTCCATTCTCCCTTAACCAATGCATCTCACATCTTGTGAGCAGAGATCAGGGCTGGGAATCACTGTGCCCCTACCCCTCTCACACACCCTCATCACCCCCTACCCCTTTCCCACCTCTCCTTCCTGCCCTTTCTGCAAGGGGAGATGTCCACTGTGGAAATAAACGAAGACAGGAAGCAGCAAAGGCTATTTATCCAGATCCTGCCATAGTAAAGGGAGTTGGCCACCATCACCTGTGTCTGCAGAATGGGTGGGGGGGAATTCACATCACCAGCAGGGGGAGCACAACAGGAGGTGTGATGCCGGTTGACCGTTGCATATGAGGATAAAAGGAAATGAGATGCAGGCATTGGGATGTTTCCCCCAGAACCCAGGGTCATGGGAATGGGAGCAACGGGGAGAGGGGAAGCACATCCATACGTTTATCCCATTGGTCCTGGGTCAGGAAGAGTGAGGGTACCAGCAGCATGGAGAGTAGAACGGCCATCGCCAGGGCACACAGGGGGCTGACCGAGGGACGTGAAAGTGCTGGGGGAAGAGAAAATCAGCTTTCATGGGGGTCTGGACATGGAGACCAGGGGTGTTTCCCTGGCGGGATGTCCAGGGAAAAAACACAGGACTCTCTCCAGGGTGATGGTCAGCATGGTGACCTGGCCAGCCTGGGTCACTGTTGGCTATAGAGGGTCCTCAGGCTTCAGTAAGCCTCAGAGATGGCCCCAGAACCAAGAGCCTGTCCTCAAGCCTGAGCACCACGTCCAGTCTTCCCTGTTACCGCCTGAATCACTTTGGGCAAGTTGCCCACCTGCCTGGTCTGTAACATGGTGGCAGGGCTTGGGAGGTTGGGGGATAACTCCCAAGTCAAAGGCAATGAAAGGCCATGTACCGCGCCCAAGGATGGGGTTCCTTCATGCAGTGGGAGACCCTTGGGAGACCCTCCCCCTGACCCTTCAGCATCCTTTCTCCAGAGCCTGAGGACGAGGGTCCCTCCATGCAGTGCATTTGGGGAAACCCAAACCCTGAGTCTCCAACGTGGTTATCAGAGTCTGTGGATGGGAATCCCTCTGGGCAGTGTCTTTCTCTCTGCACTAAGAGACTGTAAGCCCCCAGCCATAGCTGTTTCTCTATCCCCAGAAATGCATCCCCAGCGTATGGGTATCAGGGCGCTGGATACACATTTTACAAATTGAGTGGATTATTTCTCCAGAGCAGACCGTGCCAAAAGCAGGTGTAGCCCCTGGAGCAGCTGCTGAAGTTGGGAACAGAATAGCAGGGATGGTCTATGTAAAGAAAATATAAGCCATTTATATACATTATTATATAATTCCCCTATGCATTAATTATAAAATCTATCTCTTCATTTATAATCGAGATCTTCATATAAAATTGTAAATATAATGTGAATTATATAGAAATAATCCATGTTTGTATGAATATGAACAATTTTATAAATAATGTGGATACATAAGGACATTCTGTGACTTAATCATATCATCTTTATGCTAGGAGACTCTCTCTCTGACAAGCTTGCTTCACACTTTGATCCCTTTGTTATTCACACCCGATGAGGGAAGTTGATCAATGAGCAGAAGGACAGACACAAAATCAGACAGATGTCATGAGTTTGTAGGCGCTGAGCCTGACGTGGATGTACAGTTCCCCACAGAGCGTGGAAACCGGGGAGCTTTTCCTGCCCCCCCAAGAAAACTGTGTTACTTTCCTTGTGCTCCTGTAACAAATTCCCACAAACTTGGCATTTTCTTTTTTAATTTTTTTATAAATTTATTTTTATTTATTTATTATTTTTGGTTGTGTTGGGTCTTTGTTGCTGCACGCGGGCTTTTCTCTAGTTGCAGCGAGCGGGGGCTACTCTTCGTTGTGGTGCACGGGCTTCTCACTGCGGTGGCTTCTCTTGTGGCGGAGCTCGGGCTCTAGGTGCGTGGGCTTCAGGAGTTGTGGCGCACAGGCCGTTTAGTTGCTCCGCGGCATGTGGGATCTTCCCGGACCAGGGCTCGAACCCGCGTCCCCTGCATTGGCGGGCGGATTCTTAACCACTGCGCCGCCAGGGAAGCCCCAGACTTGGCATTTTAAAAACTCCGCCCTTCATCTCTTGCAGTGCTGCAGATCAGAAGTCTGACAGGGTCCCTTTGGGGTAAAACCAAGGAAGTGGCAGAGAGCTGCTTCCCTGTGAAAACTCCACAGGGGAACGCGTTTCCTTGGCTCTTCCAGCTTCCGGAAGCCACCTCCTTTCTGGGTGCATGGTCCCCCTCCATCTTCAAAGTGCATTACTCCAGCCTCTTCATCATCACAGCACTGCCTCTCTCTTATAAGGACACTTGTGATGACACTGAGCTCAACCAGATAATCCAGAATAATCCACCATCTTAATACTTTTCACTTAGTCCTGTCTGTCATGTAAGGTAACATATCAAAGTTTCTAGGGATTAGGACATGGGTGTTTTGGGGGACGTTTTCTGTCGACCATACAGGGACCAGGACTTGGAATTCGTGGCTCAGGTGACCCATGAATCCATGGTTGCCACATCACGGTGATTATAAGATGCTTTGGGGGGCTTCCCTGGTGGCGCAGTGGTTAAGAATCTGCCCATCAATGCAGGGGAAGCGGGTTCGAGCCCTGGTCCGAGAGATCCCACATGCCGCAGAGCAACTAAGCCCGTGCGCCACAACTACTGAGTCTGCGCTCTAGAGCCCACGAGCCACAACTACTGAGCCTGTGAGCCACAACTACTGAGCCTGCGCTCTACAGCCCGCAAGCCACAACTACGGAAGCCCGCGCGCCTAGAGCCCGTGCTCCGCAACAAGAGAAGTCCCCGCAATGAGAAATCTGCTCACCGCAACGAAGAGTAGCCCCCGCTCGCGACAATTAGAGAAAGCCCATGCGCAGCAAGGAAGCCCCAATGCAGCCAAAAATAAATAAATAAAATTTTTTTTTTTTTACAAAAAAGATGCTTTGGGGAAAATTACAGCCCCTTTGCTTTGTGTCTCATTGCTCTGACTCTCTCTTACTAATCAGACTGGATTTGGGGAGAGTGGAACAAGAAATACGTGTTCAGGTTTCCTTTATGATATTAACACATTTTTTGAGATCTTAAAATATTTTTTAAAACTTGAGTTTTGCAGCAATTAAAAAACGTCATTAGGAACAAAACAGAAAAATAGGAACAGTCAGTACACAGAGAGACACGGAGGAACTTTCAGTGCATGTGACTGAGTAAAGGAACCAATCTAAAAAGGGCTTGTAGTGCATGATTCCAGCTCTACGACAGTCTGGACAAAGCAAAGCCGTGCAGACAGCAAAAGCATCAATGGTTGCCAGGGGTTGAGAGAGGAAGAGGGATGAAGAAGTGGAGCACAGGGGATTTTTAGGGCAATGAAACTACTCTGCATGACACTATATATAATGACGGCTACAGGTCATCATGCGTTTGTCCACACCCATAAAATGTGCAACACCAAGACTGACCCCTAATGCAAATTATGAACTTGAGTCAAGAATCCTGCGTCCAACTTGCTCCATCAATCGTAAGACATGTGCCACACTGATGAATGGTGTCCGTCACGGGAACTCTCTGTAGGGGAAGTGGGTACGTAGGAATCCCCTTACTTTCCACCTAACGTTTCTGTAAACCTACAACTGCCTTACACAAAGTCAATTAACATTACCAAAAAATAGTACTGCAAAAGCACCATGCTCTATTCCGATAAAGCCACACCCCACAGAAGACACCTGCTCTTCCGGCTGGGTCTGGGGTGGCATCTGCGACTCTGCTCACCGTTTCCCCAACAGTATCTTTGGTTGTGGTGATTCATTTTTTGGTGTTGCTGTGACTTGGAATGTGGCCTTTCCTTCTCTGGCGCTAAGTTCTGCCAGTGCGCGCCTCACCTCTCTGCGCTCCCAGAATCCCATCCTTTTAACGCTTCATCCTTTCCTGGAGGGCCCTCTCTCTCTGCATTTTATGGTGCACGATCATATTTTCTGTAATTTCCTTGCATTTGTGGAGTCTATTGGTCTAAACGCAGCCTCTGTCTCTTGGTGTTTTAGTTGACTGGGGGCTGCCCTAAGAAAGGACCACAAGTTTTCTTCCCTCCCTCCCTCCCCCCTCCCTCCTGGCCTTCCTTCCCTCCTCCTGGCATTTCCCTAATTCATTCCTTCTCTATCCAATCCTGTCCTGCCTCTGCTTTTTGGAGGTCCCTCCCACTATGCCCAGCACGCCGACCCCTTGGACCTCCTTCTCCACATTCTCGTATCTCCCTCCTGGGCTCCAGCCCCACCAAGGGGGCTCGTCCATCTTCTGCCAAGGCTCTCGGACCTACAGGACCCGCCATCAGCGGACCGCTGGCCCAGCTCCTCCGTGGCCTGTGTCACCCTGGGTGACTTTGGCATCCATTGTACAAGGGGGACCTCCCGACTTCCGTGAGCCATCTCCACCAGCAAAGACCCCTTCACCCCAGCTGCCTTCACACGCCCAGTCCCCCTGGCCCGTTATCACCTGGACCCCGCCCCTGCTCGGAGACGTGTTCAGGAGTGTCCCGAGCCCGCTGGCGCTCCACGGGCACCGGACACCCTCTCCTCACACCCCAGCTGCCTCTGCTAAGAAGCCGCCAGCACCTCCTGCGTTTAATTCGCTGTTTCCATGAATGCGCCTCCTTTCCCACCTCCTCTGTCGAAGGCTGGACTGGCTCATCTATTGGAGCCGGGAAGGAAGGAAGGAAGGAAGGAAGGGAGGGAGGGAGGGAGGGAGGGAGGGACGAGAGAAGGAAGGGAGGGAGGAGGGAGAAAGGAAATAAATTCCCTGAACCTTCACCATCTCCTCCTGGCTGGGTCCCAACAATGCAGGACCCCACCCACTCCCTTTTTCAGGTGTGCATACCTGGGCCACCGCACACCTGGAGACAAGCACCCAGCCTCAGATTCCTGCCCCCAACTCCCCCCCCCCGCCCCCTGGGACCTCACTTGCTATCAGAGAGGAAATAAAAACCACAGAGCCGACCTGTTCCAACTTCCCCACCCGCCTGACATCTCCTGCCCTTCTCCCACGATGGGAAAGCACCCAGCTTCCTCCACGTGCGAACGGGACCCCGGACCACCCAGCTTTCCTCTGGGTCTTGTCCCCGTCCTCTGTGCTGGGGCCGGGGCACCCAGAGGCTCTGAGAGAGGACCTTCCTGGGTCAGTGCACGCCCGCAGCGACTCTTGCCTAGATTTTCACATCCGCAATTTGTGCACTGCCCTTGCGGTTGGAGCTGAGCCTCACTTGACAGGGCGGGGGATGGGCCGCGGAAGGGCCACAGCCCGCAGCACCTTAGTCCTCAGCGGTTACAGCACCTGCGCCCATCACCTGGCCCTCTGTCCCGTCAGCTTCCTGGGTGCACTTTTCTCCCCCTTAGTGCCTCGCATCGTACCTGCCTTGGGAAGCGGGGTGGACACGCAGCGGGTACCCAAGGATACGCACTATCTTAGACTGATCGACACCCTACAGCGCAGTTCCCCATTCAGCTTCCTCTGAACCGAAACTGCCTTGGCTTCTTGCTCACTGTGATGGGGCAAAACCAGAAACTTCTGTAAACTTGACTTTAAAAAAAACAGCCAAGTTCTCACACACCACAGAGGGACACAGAAATCCACCCAAAGGTTGCTGCTTTAGATCAGCAGTTCATCGCAGCCCCCCGCTCTGGTCGAGGATGGCGAGAAACCTCCAGGGGACATTTCACCCAGAGCATGAGATCATCAGTGCTATGACGTACCATGTGCAGACAGAGCCTGGTTTAATTCTCACCCCCGTCCTACGAGGCAGCTCCTGGTACCCTCGCAGAAGTGGCCGGAAGACCGAAGCCCAGGGAAATCTCATTCTTTTACTTTATTTGTTGCCTTGATGGTTTTTAAAGTCGCGGCAAAATTCACATGGTATAAAATTCGCCCTTTAAAACGTACAGCTCAGCGGCACTTAGGACATTCATAATGTTGTGTATCCCACCACCTCTATCTGGTTCCAGAACCTTCTCATCCCTCCAGAAGGAGACCCTGTCCGCATGAGCTGTCACTCCCCAGCCCACGCCCCCAGCCCCCAGACACCATGAACCTACTTTCTGTCTGTGTGGAGTTGCCCGTCTGCTTGTTTCCTGTAAATGGAATCGTGCCATATTTTGCCCTTTGTACCCACTTTCCCTCGTCTTCTGGTTTTCACCAGGCTGGGTTTTCTTTCCTCTTTTACAGATTTCAGCTTTACACAGATGTCAGCTGGAAAGAAGGCGCTGAGACCTTGTCTCAGAACAACCTCTCTCAAATTCGAGGCACACAGGAAACACCTTGCAGGGGCGTGGGTCCACGGGGGACCCTGGCACAAGCTGGCATTTTGATCTCGCTGTGGTTCTGGGGTGCCACGCATCACCGTGATCGGGCAACACACAGACACAGAATGCAACGCCACCCTCTTCAACAGCACCTGTAACCTGGGCAGGCCACCCGCTCTGCAGGACACACAGCTCCACGAAGGCGTCCCACCCGAGCCTTTGGACTAAATCCAAGCTACGTCCCAGGCACAGGCTTGTACAGAGAACTCCACACACTCTCACTGCAAGCTGGCTGGGTCCCTGGGACTCACTCAGACCTTACAATGCAGCTTCACGTGCTACGAGACGTACCCATCACCAATAACCATCTTCACCTGGGTGCCCTTCACCCAGCAGTTTTTACTGCCCACCCTCAAGTTCTCGCCCACCTGGAATGCCAGCTGCCTGGAGCAGCAACAGAGGCAGGAAAAGGTCCCCTAGTGACTTGACACTTTGGAGGACCCCAGGATCAAGGGGACCGGACTAGCCCACCGTACCACGCTCGCCCCTGCCAACCTGTGTTCCTCCATGCTGCTGCCTGACGCTCCCACATCTGGCCGCTCTGACAACTAAGTGTCTTCCTCGTCCGAAAGCAAGTGCCCAGATTGCGCGACAGGAGCATCTCAGCTCAATAGCTTCCTTTTTCTTTTTCCTCCTTGATGTCCTCCCCCATCTGTGGTGTTTCTCATTACAAGGAATTGGGAACCCTTCGTGGTGGAGTTGCCCCCTTCACCATAGCTACAGAGGTCACCCTCCTTAAAGTCCAAGCAGTGGCTCAGGAGGCTGCCCAGACCAGCTACCAGGTGGGCCTCTCGTGTCACTGCCCATTTTCATGGAGAAGGTCATCCTCCTAAGAGTTGGACCAGATAGATCACCAGGTCTTCTCAGAGTGGACACCACGGTGGGTCTCCATGTCTTCGGTGGAGAACACCCCCTTGCTCACATTCACAACCAACCCAGTTCTGGTCAATTCAATTCATCAGAACTTTCCTGAGTATCCCAGGGATTTAAAACCAGCCAGAGTGGGTAGGAAGTGGCTTTCCAGCTCATGATGGGGCAAGGCTGAACAGAAGGGTCATGGGGGCTGGGGACACAAACGCAGCACTGGATGTCCCCAAGGAGGGTCCGTCACATGAGGTGGTGGACAAGAGTGGGTGTGGGGTTTCATGGGAACTACATCCTGGGTGTGAGGGAGAGATGTTGTCTCCCAAGCTCACTGGGGCTCCAGGGCTTCAGAAATGCAGGAATGCTGGTACGGATCAGAGTTAGGGCAAGAGGAGCTACTGGCAAAGGGGATGGAGCTGGGGGAAGGCTCAGTCCTGCCATGTTTAAGTGGCTTCCCTGATGAGCCCCGAAGGGGAGGCGTCCATCAGGGAGCTGGATGTAGGGCTCGGCCTCAAGGGAGAGATCTGGAAATCTGAGCTCCCTTCCGGGCAGGACTCCTCTTCCTGATTCTTACAGGATTTGAGTGGCGGCAGAATGAACATGCTTGGGTAGTAAAGGGTCACCTCAGCAGCCCTGCGTGGTCCACACCCTGCCCACTGCAAAGAAAGGTCTGACCCTTGACCAGCTCCTGGCAGGTCACCTAGGAACCCTTGGAACATCCTGCCTTGTTTGCCTAGAGTCTTGGGTCACATCCAGTGGTCTGTGCTCCAATGTAAGTTATGATGGGACTGTGGGTCACGCCGTATCCAGACCTCGGGAGGGGCTGAGTAACTCAGGTCAGCCGTGTGGACGCTCCGTGCTATGTGACTGACCCCAATACAAAGCCTGGACGCCACGGCTGGCTGAACTTTCCCGTTGACACATACCCCATGCCTGTCATCAGGCATCATTGCGGGGGGGAAGTAAGCCCTCTCCAGACAAGCCCACAGGGAGCCGACACTGAGATGCCTAGTCCCTCCTGGACCCTGCTCCCTGCATCTTTTGCCTTTGATGACTTCAGTCTGTATCCCTTTGCCGTGTGAAACCAGAGCTGTGTATATAACGGTCTTGCTGATTTCCGTAGGTCCTTGTAGTGAATCGTAGAACCTGAGGGTGGTCTCAGGGACCCCGGCACGCTACCTGTTTACCGTCGTACAGGCCGCTATGTCTGGTCAAGCATGACACACACAAGAGAAGGTGAATAACTAAAGGTCTGGACAAGCGACACCGTGATGTTTCTCGGGACCCCCTGGTGTTCATCTTTTTTTTTTTTAATTAATTTTTATTAGAGTATAGTTGCTTTACACTGTTGTGTTGGTTTGTACTGTACAGCAAAGTGAATCAGCTGTATGTATACATATATCCCCTCTTTTTTGGATTTCCTTCCCATGTAGGTCACCACAGAGCACCGAGTAGAGTTCTCTGCGCTATGCAGTAGGTTCTCATTAGTTATCTATTTTATACATAGTAGTGTATAGATGTCCATCCCAATCTCCCAATTCATCCCACCACCCACCTCTCCCCCTTGGTATGCATACACCTGTTCTCTACGTCTGTGTCTCTATTTCTGCTTTGCCAGTAAGTTCATCCGTATCATCTTTCTAGACTCCACGTATCTGTGTTTCTCTTTCTTAGTTCACTCTGTATGACACTCTCTCGGTCTGCTTTTCATCTTCTGTGCTCTTCCCTGGCTTTTTCAGATTCGCTCAGAGTTCCCACCAGGGGAAGGAGAGTAAAGGAGATGCTGCCTGGTCTTGGGTGTCTTGTAAGGGTCCTTCTGGGACAGGCTGGGGAGAGCATGCAGGGTGGGGCGGGGGCGTGGGCGCCAGAGTCCTCTCTAGCGACCACCAATTTCACCGGGCTTCTCACCATTAGACTGTCACTTGAGCACAATGCACTGTGTGTTCTCCTTTTCACTTTCTCTATTTGGGGCTTGGGTGTTTCGTTTTGTTTTATTCTGACACAATACATTTTACCCTTTATTAGAGGGTAAGTGTAACCTTTGTCATAAGTCACATTCTGAGAGCTGAATGTGGGCCTGGATGGGCACACTCCAGCCTTCCAGGAACTCACAAAGGAGGAGGAAAGGTTAAACTGTCCCCAACAGCTCCAGCCCTCCGGTCCAGTACTGCTCCGGGCATCAGGATGGGGTGGGTTGGAAGCACCCCAGGGCCCGGGGACAGGCCACCAGGGCTGGGGACTCAGCGGCCATCACTCGTGCCGAGGAAGCATGAGCCCTCACTCCTTCTTTGTTTCGAGAATATTTTGCGTCTTCTGGATCCCTTGCATTTCTGTGTGAATTTTAGGATCAGCTGGTCCATTTCTGCAAAAAAAGGCAACTGGGCTTTTTGAAGGGATTGCATTAAACCTGAAGACCACGTGTGCGATTTCAGAGTGTCTTAAGAAGATGAAGGCTCCTGATGGAACACAGGCTATCTTTCTATTTATTGGGGTCTTCTCGTCCCTTTCAGCAAAGCTTCGCAGGTTTCAGTGTATATAGATCTTGCGCTCTTTGGTTAAACTGATGTTATTATTTATTTATGGGTAAAATGACTCAACAGTAAACACGGATGTCCTCTGTTCTTTCGGATGCTCTTGTACACGGGCTTGTTTTCTTAATGTCATGTTTGGATGGCCCATTGCACACGGGTGTTGACGTGTGCAGCTCGTGTCCTGCAGCCAAGCTGAATCTGTTTATTGGTTCGAGGAGTTTTTAGTGGATTCCTTAAGATGGTCTATATATAATAGCCGTCTGCAAATACATAGAGTTTTACTTCTCTTTTCCGATCTGCATGTTTTGAAAAGTTTTTTTTTTATTGAAGTATAGTTGGTTTACAATGTTGTGTTAGTTTTGGGTGTACAGCAAAGTGATTCGGCTATTATATATACCTATTCTTTATCAGGTTCTTTTCCCTTACCGGTTACTACAAAATATTGAGTACAGTTCCCTGTGCCGTACAGTAGGTCCTTGTTGGTTATTGCATCTGTTAAGGCAAGTTCACGTGCCTGACGCACAGCGAGGCCAAACAAGGTCACACAAGGAGACGAGGGGCCTCGTGCCCTGAAAAGCCCCGAGCTCCCCGAAGCGTTCTGGCAAAGCACTTTTACGAGCCAGGTGAGGGAGGGGTGTCGCAGGGTATGTGATCAGCTTGTGCACAGTTGTCTGACCCGCGGATGGTGAGGCAGCAGGGTGGTGTCACAGGGGTCTACGTTATCAGTCCTTAGGCTCCAGGAGGCCTGGGCTGTGTGCGCATGCTCTCCAAGGAGTTAACATCCACCATTTCGTAGGGAGGTTTTCACATCTGCAAAAGAACTCGGGGAGGGCTTCCCTGGTGGCGCAGTGGTTGGGAGTCCGCCTGCTGATGCAGGGGACACAGGTTCGTGCCCCGGTCCGGGAAGATCCCACGTGCCGCAGAGCGGCTGGGCCCGTGAGCCATGGCCGCTGGGTACGCGCGTCTGGAGCCTGTGCTGCGCAATGGGAGAGGCCACAGCAGTGAGAGGCCCGCGTACCGCAAAAAAAAAAAAAAAATTCAAAGAAAACACCGCCCCGCAGAGCGGCTTTTCCTAAAGCACGTTTGGGGCAGCCAGTCCGGAGTCACAGCTGTAACAGAAATGATGACGCGCTGAGCGTCTACGTTGGGATGGTTTTTACTGACGTCACTCCCTGCAGCAGTTCCCCTGACACTGGTTAATCAACGGGGCCACGGCGATGACTCACGGGCCTGCAGCCAGTTCTGCCCACACCCTAGCTGTGAGACACCCACACCCACTGAAGCCCGACGCGCCCCCCATAAGAACACTGAGGTGCCAGGCGCTGGTGGGGAGCCGGTGTCCATCGCATCACTTGGCAACAGGATCCCAAGGTGTGCCTTCAACAGGGACGGATGCTGGGGGTGTACTTACCACCCAGTGTGGACGCTCCCCTTCCCCCGCCGACATTGGGGAGCTTCATGGGGCCCCCAGCTCGCAAAGCGCTTCCCGCGTCTAAAGCCCAGTTGCTGATACACAGAGCTGGAGATCACAGTCGTGACAGCAGACGGGTGAGGACCCGTCTTCCGCCTTCCTTTTCCTCGTCAAACCCGCCTTCCTGCAGGATTAAATTCTGCTTTACGCTATTTCACACCAGACCCGCCCTCGCGCCCCACGTCCCGTGGAATGTGCTCTTTACACAGGTTTGCTGACGTTCCCAATGGGGGGGGGACTTTGCTTTCCTACCCCCAGGGGACACTTGGTGATGTCTGGGGACATTTCTGGTTGTCACAGCTGGGAGAGGGGGTGTTCCTGGCACGTGGTGGGTGGAGACCAGGATGCTGCCCCACACCCCACAGGGCCCAGGATGCCCCATGTGAGAGAGTCATCCAGCCCCAGATGTCAGCAGTGCTGAGGCTGAGACACCCTGACGGAGCATTAGAGACTTCATCTATCACCTCTCGTCTCTCTATCCATCTATCCATGTATCTATATCCTCTATCATCTATCTATCTACCTACCTATGTATCTATCTCTTGCCAATCTCTCTGTGTGTCTACCTATCTATCATCTATCTCTGTGTATCTCTTAACACATACCTAATCTCCATCATCTATCCATGTTTCATCTATCATGTATATCTATCTGTCCATCCGTTTATCACCTCTCTATCTGTCTGTCTGTCTGTGGCAGTGGTTCAAAATCAGACATGACTTTGCCCCCAGGGGACACTTGGAAACAGCTGGAGACATTTTGGCTGTGACAGCTGTGGGGGAGGGCAGCTCCTGGCACCTGGTGGGTGGAGACCAGGGATGCTGCTTCACAGCCCACAGGGCCCGGGGCGCCCCGTATCAGAGCGTCACCCAGCCCCGATGTCAGTAGTGCTGAGTCTTAGAACCCTGACTTAGTGTCAGAGACTTTATCTATCATCTGTGTATCTATCTAGCCATCATTCAACGATCATCTCTATCGATCATGCATCTATCCATTTATCAGGCTGTCACGTCTCTGTCTGTCTGTGGCAGTGGTTCCAAACCAGAGATGACTTTGCCCCCAGGGGACAAATAACAATGTCCGGAGACGTTTTTGGTGTCACACTGGGGGGAGGGGTTCTCCTGGCACGTGGTGGGTGGAGACCAGGGAAGCTGCTGCACACCCCACAGAGCTCAGCACGCCCCGCATCAGAGAGTCCTCCCGCCGCAGATGTCCGTGGGGTGAGGCTGAGAAGCCCGCCCCAGGTGCTGGGTGAGTCTATCCGTTTGCCGACACCTGCCCCGCCCCCCCAGAGTCACGCTTTTCCTGCTTCCCCAGACCCTCCTCCTGGGCAGAGAAGCGGGGTGGGAAAAGCAAGTCAGCCACTCTTCCAGAGAAAAACAGACGTGAGGGCAGGAGCTGCTTAGAAGCAGGACCTCTGTGAGTGAACGTTCTGGGGAGGGTGTAGCCCGGCAAGTTGTAGCATCTCTGTTCCCAGAAATGGAAGCAGGTACTTGGAGACACATTTCCAAATAGCTTCACCTCGACCGAACTTCCAGAAGGAGTGTCTTCAGGCCACAAGAAGGCTGGGCTGGGCTGCTTTTCTTCTTTTTTTTTTTTAGGCTCCGGACGCGCAGGCTCAGCGGCCATGGCTCACGGGCCCAGCCACTCCGCGGCATGTGGGATCCTCCCGGACCGGGGCACGAACCCGCGTCCCCTGCATCGGGAGGCGGACCCTCAACCACTGCACCACCAGGGAAGCCCTGGGCTGCTCTTCTTAAATGCCTAGGTTTGTGTTGTTTAGTTTTAATTTTAGTTTTATTTATTTTATTATTGTGATGATTTTTTTTTTATTGTGATGATTTTTGACACGCGGCATGTGAGATCTTAGTTCCCTGACAAGGGATCGAACCTGTGCCCGCTGCAGTGGAAGTGCGGAGTCCTAACCACTAGACTACTGGGGAAGCCCCTATTTTATTATTTTTTAATTGAAGTATAGTTGACTACCAATATTGTATGAGTTTCAGGTGTAGAGCAAAGTCATTCGGTTATACATATGTATTTTTTTTCAGATTCATTTCCATTATAGGTTATTACAAGATGCTGAGTCTAGTTCCCTGTGCTATCCAGTAGGTCTTTGTTGGTTGTCTATTTTATATATAGTAGTGTGTATCTGCTAATCCCAAACTCCTGATTTATCCCTCCCCCACCCCCTTTCGCCTTTGGTAACCATAAGTTTGTTTTCTATGGCTAGGAGTATTTCTGTTTTGTAAATAAATTCATTTGCATCATTTTTTTAGATTTCACATATAAGTGATGTCATATGGTATTTGTCTTTCTCTGTCTGACTGACTTCACTCAGTATGATCATCTCTAGGTCCATCCATGTTGCTGCCAATGGCATTAGTTCATTCTTTTTCATGGCTGAGTAATATTCCATTGTGTACAGGTACCACATCTTCTTTATCCACTCCTCTGTCGATGGGTTGCTTCCATGTCTTGGCTACTGTAAATAGTGCTACAGTGAACATTGGGGTGTGTGTGGACCTTAAACTTTTGCAGCTGCTTTTCCTTATGCAGGTAAATCGGGCCACCCCAGGAGCAGGGAGCACCCATCACTAACCTGGCTTCAGGAATTGGCAGACAACTTTATGTGTCTCGTCATGTAAACTAGGGTTCTACCTGGAAGGTGAGACTTGATCAGAGAAGAAATAAAATGGTAGGATGAGTCCCTGAGGTTTTCCCTGAAGGAATGAGCATGGTGTCCACCATCTCCTTGGCTGTCTAGATGACAGATACAAAGGTGACACTGATTAAGGTGTTCTGGAAACTTCCACCCCGCCCTGACCAGCAAGGCAAAGGAGGATTCTGCCAGGACCAATGCACTGGAAGAACCCTGGAGCCTCACCTGCATCTCCGGCCCCTGTTTACCTCTCGACCAAGATTCTTCCGTGCCTTGGTCTCTTCTCAGGTGTGCTGAAGCAAGGAGAAGCTTCCTCCTCTCCCTGGAAGACGCACCCGAGACACAGGACATGTCAGATTGCACAGAGCACACAGAATCCTTTCCTTCTGCCCTCACTCCATGGAGCGTGGTGGGCCTTTGCCGTTCCACTTGCTCCTCAGGCCAGCAGCCAGCAGGCCCCCATAGCATCTCCTGCACCTTGAAGATCAGCTGACCAGGGTCCTGGGAGCACATCGCTGCTCCATCACCACATGGCTTCTCCTATGAGCGTCTCTGCGTCTTCTCTTCTTATAATGACACTGGTTATACTGGATTAAAGACCCACCCTCAGGAGCAACCTCAATGTCCATCGACAGAGGAATGGATAAAGAAGATGCAGTATGTATATACAAGGGAATATTACTCAGCCATGAAAAAGAATGCAATGATGCCATTGGCAGCGACATGGATGGACCTAGAGGTGATCATACTAAGTGAAGTCAGACACAGACAAATATCATACGATATCACTTATACACAGAATCTAAAGAAAATGATACAAATGAACTTATCTACAAAACAGAAACACACTCCCAGACCCAGAAAACGAACTTTTGGTTACCAAAGGGGAAAGGGAGGGGAGGGATGAATTAGGAGTTTGGGATTAACAGATACACACCACTGTACATAAAATAGAAAAACAACAGGACCTACTGTATAGCACGGGGAACTCTACTCAATATCTTATATAAAATATAAAAAAACAAGGAATTACCATAGAGCACAGGGAACTATTCATATCTTGCAATAACCTATAATGAAAAATAATCTGAAAAAAATATATATATATAAAGTTTAAGGTCGGTAGACATAAGCAAGACCCGTTCTTAAAAACGTTAAGACTCTTCATCCTAGCCTTCTGCCCTATTTTACAGAAAGAACTGAAAACCCTCACCAGAGATGAAAAGAACAAGAAAATACATCGACCAACATGGCAAGACAGAGTCAAAAGCACGTAGCGCATACTTTGGACCGAAGAAAGCCAGGGCAGGACCCAGGGGACAGCGTCCCCTCCCCAGCCCGTTAGGAGAACGTGCTGGACACACAGTCAGAAATCCCCGAACAAAACCAGCTGGGACCCACACCCTCCAGGATGCCTGATGGAAGATGTGGCCTCCTCGCTTTCAGGTCCTGCCTTTGAGCTACATTTCTCTCCAGCTTCCTGAGAGGCAGGACTTAAGTCTGCTGCTGGCCCATGACTCTGGGTCCCTTGGAGGGGTCGTTCCCGGGGGACGGCTCAGACACTGCGCAGTGGTCCTGGGCCACCTCGGTGCTGCCCTCATGAGACATTCCGGGGCTCCAGACGTCCCTCCTCGCCCTGGGGCCTCCCGGGTGTTGGACTGTGCACCCCAGGCTCTCAGCTCGGCCTCCCTCCCCACTCCCACCCCCGACCACCACGACGCCCAATTCAAACTTCAGTTTCACTTTTGAGCCCAGCGCTCCTGCACCTGGTTTGCAGAGAGCGCTACTGACCCCTAGTGACCAAAACTTCCCAATGAAAGCACAAACCCCAGGACACGGTGCTAGCCAGCCGGGCTCCTAGCCCAGTGAAGTAAAGAGCTTTCAGCACAGACCTACCCTCCCAAGTTCCGCCCAGCAGGACCTGAGTGCAAAGGCCTTCCTTGTAGCTCAGGAGTTGCTGAGTCAGAAGGTGCAGGAAGTCCTGGATGCTTCGGTGGCTGGGTGGGTGGTCACAGCTGCTCTGGCCAATGTCCCCTGGTGTGGGTTTAATTGTCCCCCCAAAGATATACTGAAATCTGACTCCCTGGTACCTGCGACTTTGACAGCACTGGGAAATAAGGTTTTTGCAGATGTAATGAGTTGCGATGAGATCCCTAGGGTGGGTCCTTCATCCGACTGGACCAGCGTCCTTAAAAGAAGAGACAAATTCAGGTACGGATGCGTCTTAGAATTCCAGTGGAAGGACACTGCTGACCTTTACGTCCGGTGTTCCCTCTGCACCCCTCCATGCAAGGTGGACAGCTCAGACCCCAGGGCGACCCCCCTGGATCTTTCTTGCCAAATGTCTCGTTGCTGCCCTCCCCTCATTGGAAAGGTCTCTCTAGTTTGGGGATCAGTGAAAATATAGGGTGTTTTTTTAGGGGGTTGCATCTTTTGAAATACTTACCTGTCACCCCTTAATTATTCAACCCCAAAGTCTTACAGGGGACGCTGAGAACTGGGCTTCTACTGGGAATCGGTCTGTTTCTGATGACACTCACCCCGCCATGGGCAGACCCTGGTCCCTGTGGACGGAGGGCTCAGGGGTTCAGGGTGAAGTTTGGGGGCAGGCGCTCTGGGCAACACCTTCAGGAGGAGCATCATATTTAGGGTGCTCTTGGCCCCAAGAAATGGTAAATGCTGTCAAGCTGCCCGCCAGGGAGCAGGGTGGCATCCTGTCCTGGGGTTTGCGCCTTGATTGGGAAGTTTTGGTCACTAGGGGTCAGTAGCGCTCTCTGCAAACCCGGTCCAGGCGCGCTGGGGTCTGAAGAGCGGCGGGCAGCGAAGGGGGCCTCCCTCGTCACAGGACTCAGAAACCCATCTTTGGCAAAGCAGGGGCGGTGCCCCACCGTGGATGGCTCGGCGTAAGCAGTGGGGGATTGGGAAGTGCTCCTCCCTCGTGGGAGAGGTACCACTGGGCACAGGGGTCATGCTGGACCGGTGGGCTTCTCAGAGGCCCCCAGATTCTCTTTCGAATGCAGAAACGATTCTTCCCGGGGATGCCCTGTGATGCGACCCAGGAGAGAAATCGTTGGCCGTTCCGTTTTCGGGTTTCCAACCTCAGCCGGACACCACGCCGCAAGGGGCTGCTTTGTGACAACCTGAGGGCCCGGAGGGAAGCTCTCGCCCAAATCTGGAGCCCGGGAGAGGCCACCGGGCCCAACCAAGGAGGCCTCCTTTCATTTGCATTTTTTCTTACACACCAGGCACTACATCACCTGCAGGGGGGCTGCAGAACAGGCTCGGTAACAGTTTTGGGTTTTTTGTGTTTTTAATTTAAATAGGAGAATAGCATGCTTATCTCCCGGGCTTATCTCCATTGTTGCTGCAGTTTCGGAAACTCCCTCCCAGCCCCCTGGGCTGTGTGGAGCTGCTGTTCCTGGAAAAGCAGGTAACCCGTGGGCAGAGATCAGATGCGCGAGAGATTGCGGGGTGACGGGGGAGGGGTTCACAATGGAGAGAGCGCCCCGCACCCCTCAACAGTGCGAAGCTCTGAGAGGCGCGGTGACGGCCTCGGCAGGTGCGCGGCTGTGTCGAGGGGTCTGCGTGGCCCTTCGCTCTGTGCCCTCCGGCTGCGCCCCGCCCCCAGCTCACACACCCGCGGCCTCTTTTTATCACTGGGCTGTGATAAGGTGTTTGTTGTTGGCTTCCTCTTGTGTTTCTTGTTTTTGAATCTTGTCGCGGGAGAAGGAACAAAGATAAATTTTCAGCCTTCTTGCACTTTCGATCCTGCGTCTGCTGGGCACAGGCAGCTTTAGGGTTACCCGATTTCTGACGATGCCCGGGCTCACTCCAGAGACCACCCCCCCCGATCACCTCAGATATCCATCCCTCACCCCAGAGACCCTCAGGCTCACCCCACATTTCTATCAGTCACCCCAGGGGTTCCCCCACTCACCCCAAATTTCCATCCCTTATCCACAGTCCCTGAGGCTTGCTGACAACTTCCAGGATGGGAGAGATGGAGCTTTTCTACGGGGAGAGGGCTGTGTGCCAGCAACTCAGCGTTAGTCTCTGCTTGAAAAATCTCGGTCTAGAGCCTGGGGTAGGGATGCTGCCGACACCCACTGTGGGTGGAAAATAAAACTGATTCTCCACAAGGTGCTGAGGTCTAAGCGGAATTTAGAGACCACCACTCACTGTGCCCTCAATCCTTCTTTCCCTCCATCCCCTAAACCGTTTAGGACCTCCCTTTTCCAGGGGACCAGCAGAGCAGGGATCGAGGGGACCCGGGACCAGAAGTGTCAGCATCCCACGGGACAGGTTAAAAACGCAGAGCCTCAGGTCCCAGCCAGATCCACTGCTCGGAACCTGCATTTTCCCCAGACCTCCCCTCCGCGTGATTCAGACGCACCTCACTGTTCGAGAATCTCTGCTTATCCCAAATTAGCTTTGGCATCTCCTGAATTCTGTATTTCCTGCCCAGCTTCTTTGCAGAGTTTCTCTTTCTGTGAAACCAAAGCGGAGGGTAGATTCCCGTGTCCTAGACGTGGCTGCAGAGACGCACTCTGTTGTTTCATGATCCCCGGTGGTGGAGTATTAACCTCTTACTGTGTTCCCCGAGAGGGCTGCTCTGTGGGATTTCAAGGTCCTTCCTGGGGGACGGTGAAACGCTTCTGAGATGTGGACAAAGCATTGACAGAGAATGTCAGGGACGGCTTTGTCTGCTCACTAAAAAAGAAAAATAATAACCGGAGGAGGCAAAACCAGAAAAGTCCACGTCTCCCTTTGCCAGACACACATATTGGGTTTTTGGATGAACACAGCTAAGCAGTGTACACACCCTTAATTGCGTTTTCCACCCGGGGTGCTTCCATGTAAATGAAATGGACGAGAGAGCTGGCAGCCCAAGTACCCGAAGCCACAGGGATGTGGGTACCAGGGCTGCAGGCGTTTTGGGTGAGGGGGCAGAAATACATCAGCAGCAAGTTCAGTGGGATTGCCCCCATTTTCCACCTGCCGTCCTATCTGAGGCACAATCTGCCTCAGATTGTGCGACGTGCAAAGGTCACGTTTTCTCCCCCAGTCTCGGGGCATCATTGCACGCCCCCCCCACCCCGTTAAGGGATCAAGGGATCACTTGATCCCAAGGTAATTTCTGCAGCCTTTCTAGGCGCTTAACTCTGGTTAAGAACCGTGGCGTTTCATGGTTCATACCTGCTTAGATGCACCTGGGTCGTCGGCTCCAAGGAGCTCGAAGGACCTTGCAGCTGCCGGGCCCTGCAAACTGTCCCAGGACCAAGCTGGGGAGGGCTGTGTGTGTGTGTTGGGGGGGGGGGGGTAGTAGGAACACAGCCTCCCAACTTTTCCAAACCGGGAGAGCAAAAGTTTGTAGGGCCGCCCCGAGATTCCAGAAAGCCCTTTCTGAGCCCGTCGATTAAGTTCTCCGTGTGCTTCCAAAGGTTACAAAAGCGGGTTTCACTAAGTCAGCCTCGAGGGGCGATCCCCTGGAGGGCTGTTTCTTGGGGTAAGATAGGCATTTTCAGGGTAAAGAATTTCGGTGTCAGGAGGCCGGCACTCAGTTTACAGTTATTGCATCTTCGGCTGTAATTTCAATCACTTCTATACACGAAAGTTGAAATGTGCTCCGAAGTGTGTCTCCTGATCTTTTGGAGGAAGGGCTTACGGTTTTATTTTTTTTCGTGCCCACTTATAATGCTGATAAAGTAGGCGAGAAGGCAAAGGGCCAAGACGTCTCTGTGGCCACTCGGAAGCTGCTTAATGCTGAGAGAGGAATATTATGGGTGTTGGCTGCCACGTCAGGGAGAAGGAAGGACCCACATAAGGATCGAAACAACAGCGGAGAACAGATGTGATTTCCTGGGAAAAGGAGTGTTCATTTTCACGCATTTCAGAACATCAAACTGCTCGCTTGCCAGGGGCAGGTCCAAGCAGTGAGCATGCGACAGGAAAGCAAACGTGAATTTGGAACAGAGCAAGGGAGCACAAGCAGGGGCTCGTTTCGAAACGCTGACCGATTCCCAAATATCCCGGCGTCCGGGAATGAGGTCTGAAACGCTGAGGGACAGGCTGCTGGGTACGGCTCTGGTGCACCTTTCCACGGACAGGCTTTGGGCTCGCTGCTCTGCATTTTCACACATGCTCCTGGCACGCGTGCCCTGACACAGAGATGCGTGGCCACCATCGACCCCTGGCCCCTCCCATCGTGGGCCAGTGAGTCAGGACCGTGGCTGGTAGGGATATTCATAGACGACACACCACTGGGCTGGCTAGTGACCCCAGAGTTAGACACGGCTGTGATGGAAAGTAGTCCACACATCCCACACACGCCCACAAAGGCATCCCCGCCCAGCTCCCCGCGGCCAATCCCGAAAGACATTTGCCACAAAAGGGAAGCAGGAGCCACGAAAAGTGGGAGTGGAAAGACACCGTGGCTGAATGTGGCTTAATGTCACACAAAGCTCAGTGCCAAATAAGGGGCAATTGTGCCTCACGCGTGACCTATAAAGTCACTTTTCCGCTGTTTTACGAACGTCAGAGACTTCAGGGTTGCCAGCTTTTCCTACTGTTGGCCCTTCCTTCCAACGTTGGGTCCTTCCTCTAAAAGAAAACTCTTTTTATATTTCAGAGGCAGAACGTATACTTGTAAAAATTTATTTTTAATTGTGATAAAAACACACAACATAAAATTTCCCATCTTAACCATTTTCACATGCTCAGTTCAGGGGCACCAAGTACATTCACCTTGTGTGACCATCCCCACCGTCCGTCTCCAGAACTTGTTCATCTTCCCAAACTGAGACTCTGTCCCCATGAAACACTCACTCCCCATCACCCTCCCCCAGCTCCTGGACCCACCATCTACTTTCTCTTTTTAAATTTATTTATTTATGTTTGGCTGCGTTGGGTCTTCGTTGCTGCGCGTGGGCTTTCTCTAGCTGCGGCGAGCGGGGGCTACTCTTCCTTGCGGTGCGCGGGCTTCTCGCTGTGGTGGCTTCTCTTGTTGCAGAGCATGGACTCTAGGTGTGTGGGCTTCAGTAGTTGTGGTGCACGGGCTCTAGAGCACAGGCTCAGTAGTTGTGGCGCATGGGGGCTTAGTTGCTGGGATCTTCCTGGATCAGGGCTCAAACCCGTGTCCCCTGCATTGGCAGGCGGATTCTTAACCACTGCGCCACCAGGGAAGCCCAGAAAAAAGGATTAAGACATTTTTGTGTGTGTGTGGTACGCGGGCCTCTCACTGCTGTGGCCTCTCCCGTTGCGGAGCACAGGCTCCGGACGCGCAGGCTCAGCGGCCATGGCTCACGGGCCCAGCCGCTCCGCGGCATGTGGGATCCTCCCGGACCAGGGCACGAACCCACGTCCCCTGCATCGGCAGGCGGACTCCCAACCACTGCGCCACCAGGGAAGCCCAAGACATTTTTAAGAAGAAAAAAATGGGGAGAGGTAGAGGAGTACCGTCCTGAATAACAAGATTAGGGTTATGAATAGGCAAACACACTAACAGAACAGAAACACGTTCTTATATAAACGGAAACTCTGTTTATGCAGAGAGGGCCCCACGGTGGGGAAAGGGTGGGTGCAACAGTAGACGGTAGTAGAGAACGGGCCATCCATAAGGAAAAAATAAATAAAATTAAATCTCTGTGATCATGAGCACACAGCCCCCAGACCTCCTGGCAGCCGAGGACTGATGACGTGAACCCCTGTGACCCTGTCCTGGTCCCTCACCGTCAGGCAATCAGAGAACTGTGCAGGAGCTGACCGCACATCCTGGGACACGCCTACCGTGCTTCGCCTTTAAAAATGCTTTGCCGAAGCCCTTCGGGGAGGTCGGGTTTTCGAGCACCAGCCCTGTTCTCCTTGCTGGGCCCTGCAGTAAGGCTGCACTTTCCTTCGCCACAGGGGTGAAGGAGACTGGCTTTACTGCACACAGGACCCGAGTTTGGCTCCGTTACAGAGTTAGACCAAGAAGCCGGGAAAGGAGAAATCAAAGGAAAAGCCAAAACACCATATCCTTAGGTTTTCATTCGTGTAAAATGCACGTAACATAAAACTGACCATTTCAACCATTTCAGGTAAACAGCTCAGAAGCGTTTAGAACTTTCACAGTGTTGTGCAAACATCACCTCTATCAAACCTTCTCATCCCCCCCCCCAGGAGACCCCGTCCCCATGAAAAGTCGCTCCCCCCCCCTCCCCCAGCCCCCAACAGCCATGAATCTCCTTTCTTGTCTCTGGGGATTTGCCTGTTCTGGACGTTTCCTATCAATGGAATCACACACTGTGTGTCCTTCTGGGTCTGCTTCTCTCACTGAGCATCCTGTGTTCAAGGTCCATCCACGCTGTAGCCTGTGTCAGGGCTTCGCTCCTTTTCACAGACAAAGTTATCCTGTTTAGAGGCATCCACACCTGAGAAGGTGGAGATCCCTTTCCAAGGACCCGGGCTGGGTTCTGGTCCTCCCAGACTGTTTAGTTCATCCAATATCGCCCTACAAAGGATCCATTCCTTTAGGAACACCGGAAAAGTCCTACAGAGATGGACCGTGGGGTCGGTGATGCCCAGGGTATTAAGTGCTGGCCTTGCCCCGTCCTTGGAACAACTGCGCCAGCCCAGGGGTATCTGGTGCCCTTGGAAGAGCCTTCAAGGGCTCCCGAGGCCAGGCACGGCCCCGATGACACCCTTGTGCTCAGGGTCAGAGACGGGCCCACAGGTCAGAGAAGTAGTGTGGTCTCTAACCCTGTGGCTGAGGGGTGAGAGGACTAAGAAGGAAACTGTGAGCCCAGATTGCAGAGCCCTGGACGTTAACCACTCAGTCTCTGGCAAACTGGGGGTGATGCGTTACCATCCCTGGAGAATTACTCCACATCCTAGGCAAGGCTTAGAACCCCAAATCTAGACAGCATCCCAGAGAAAAGGTCCTGGACTTTGTCGGTCACCCCTCCACACCTGCAGCCCCTCTTTCTCTTTGCTAGTTCTTCTCCTGGCTAACCCAGAACTCTAAAGGTTATGCCTATACAGGGGCTTCCCTGGTGGCGCAGCGATTGGGAATCCGCCTGCCAGTGCAGGGGACACGGGTTCGAGTCCTGGTCCAGGAAGATCCCACATGCTGTGGAGCAACTAAGCCCATGTGTGCCACACGTGAGCCCGTAAGCCACAACTACTGAAGCTCACGCGCCTAGAGCCCGTGCTCCGCAACAAGAGAAGCCCCCACAATGAGAAGCCCGCGCACCACAACGAAGAGTAGCCCCCGCTCCCCGCAACTAGAGAAAGCCCGCGCGCAGTAACAGAGACTCAACACAGCCAAAAATAAAAATAAAATAAATATATATATGTATTTTAAAAGAGTATGCGTATACAGGCTTTTGGGGGAAGCATGACAGCTGATTCCCTTTTTGCGGTGTCCCAGGCGAGCTGTGCTGGCTGGTCAACCCCACTTCAGGCCACGACACTGGGTTGGTGGGTCCAGGAGCTGGTGTGGATTCTTCGGTCTTGCTGGGTGTCCATCCTTCTCCTAACATCTGCTTCCGCCTTATGCCTTACCCGGGCTCCTCCGGGCAAAGGGGCTCCCAGACTTCCTGGAGAATCGTCGACCCAGGCCTGTGAAGGAGATTTGAATACGCCACACCCCAAATAGGCCACTTTGGTATCAAGATGATTTTAACCTGAAGACAGTTGAAATTCAACAGATGCAGGGAAAAAAAAAAAACCTCTTCCTGGAGCTTCCCCGTCTGAACAAAAGTAGCAGTTTCTGAGAAATAGGGCTCCGCAAATTTCCCTTCAGGGAGGATCTACTCCCAGAAGGGAAAAGGTAATAAAATCCACCCCCAGCCGCTTCTCCAGGGGAGTTTATGGCCAGGAAGGAGGTGGAAAGAGCACTCATATCTGTGTACACAAACATTATCCCACATTTTCTGATCTCCTGTTAGTTCACCTGAAAACCCACTTATCTTTTCAAAAGACGTTTGTTTTCCCCTAAGTGTCCTTTCTCCACCTCCCCATAACCTGCTAAGTTAGGTATATAAACCCCGAATTCTAACCATCCCTTTGAGTTACTGATCATTGAGTTTCTCCCCCATGTATGCACGCTGCACGTGTGACTTCCGCTTTCTTCTTCCCTCTTCGCCTATCTTCTGTCAGTTTAATTTGCAGGGGCCTAGGAACAGAACCTAAGAGGATAGAGGAAAAAGATTTTTCTCCCTCCCTTCCCCTACAGTTTCACCTCCCCCCACTTGGATGTTTCCATCCCTGTAAGAGTCAATCCTCTCTCTTAGCCCAGAATCCTATAGAACCCTGTGCTCCGCCAGCGCCTGCCCCTCCTGTCCCCCTCCCTGTGACGGATTTATTCCCGTTTCCGTATTGCTGTTCAGCCACGTGAATGACCTCTATGGAGGGTCACCCACCATGTTGAACCTGAGGGCTCATTGCCAGGACATCAGGCTACCGAAGCGTCTAGGAGCTCATGAGAGAATGAGGCTCGTTTAACCTGGAAACCAAGGTAGCGTTGGCCATCCTCAGTTATCTGAACGGGGCGCACACAGAGATGGGTTTTCTGTGTGGTCAGAGGACAGGCTGGGTCAGGGGAACAGGTGGACTTCCTGTGCATTGCAGCCGTTCGGACACGAGATGGAATGTTCTGTCCATAACAAGCTTGCTGCCCCTACCAGACTTAAGGTGATGTCTGTATGAGTTTCCTGGTGCAACCGTAACAAACACCACGGATGGCAAGCGGGCTGGGGGGGATTGGCAGGGGGGGCTTACTGTCTGACAGTTCTGGACGCCGGAAGTGCCAAATCAAAGTGTCAGCAGGGTGGGTTCCTTTTGAGGGCCGTGAGGGTGAATCTTTTCAACGTCCTCTCTGCTAATTCTAGGAGCCTCGGGGGTTTCTTGGCTTGTAGATGGCCATCTTCTCCCTGTGTCTCTACATGCTCCTCCCTTTGTATGTTTGTTGGCATGCCCAAGGTCCCGTTTTAGCAGGACACAAGTCAATTGGATTAGGGCCTACTCAAAATTTCATCTTGATCATCTGCAAAGACCCTATTTCCAAATAAGGTCATAGGCATAGGTTCTGGGGGTTAGAGCTTCAATATGTATTTAGGGGGAAATTCAATCCACAATAACATCTTTCAGGGACCTTGAGAACCCAGACTGGATGATTCTTCCATGATTCTACCCACCCATCTGTCCATTCATCATTCACCTTCCAGCCAGCCAGCCAGCCACCCATTCATCCACCCATATGTTCTTCCATTTGTCCCTCTGTCAGCTTTCAGGATTATACACTTTCTGCGTGTCAGACACAGGGTGGACACCATATGCACCCGGGATGTGTAGACACAGACCAACAGAGTCCTACTAAGCCCATCATCATTGCACGACTATGCCAACACGTTACATTTAATTAGGCCTCCACTTAGCTAGTGTTGAACTCGTAATTTCATTTATGAGACTTTATCACATCACACATAAAGACCTTTTCCTTAGCCGAATTGTATTTCCTCGTTCTAGGAGAAGTCCAGGAGAACTGCTCTGGTTCCCCCATTTTTGCCCATGTCATTGGTCACTTCCTCCACCCCTTCCTGGTATTACTGTGCGAAGCCAGGCTGGGTTTGGGGATAGGTGGGATGGAGCAGGGCAAGACAGGAGGCTGGGATGGGCTACAAAAACGTCGGCTCTTCCAAGACTCACTTGTTTATGAAGGGAACGTTACTCAGCAGAGGCAGGCCCTTGTACTCAACGTTGTAACTCTCTGGCCAAGAACACACCATGCAATTAAGAAATGAGTTTTCTTTGGCTTGTGATATAAGTAAGCATTGTGCACTGGTCCATGCTCTACACCGATGGTGTCTGTGGGCCCGTCCTCAGACAGAGCTGTTAACGTAACCACATGCGGACAAGGCATCCTTCTCCCAGATCCAGATGCGTAGGCCCCCTGAGTTCCACTCACGCCCCCTCCGAAGACAATCCCTCCGTTTCCAAGGTTCTGGATCAGTACAGCTGCCCATCTTCAAATCTCTCCTCAAACAAATGAAATAGCAAAGAGCTTCCCACATGGTTCTGTGCTGTAAAAATGCCGCTGTGCTACGTTCATCGCTCCCAGGCCTCTGCTGTCTGCTGAGCGGGGAAACCCTTCTGTCATGCAATAGTTCTCAATACACAGTAAACTCCGACACGCTTTCGCTGAGATTAATCTGAGAGCAAAGCGCGCAGCTCACGGCTTTCAGCTGCCCCACCCCCGTGCCTTTTTGACATTACATCCAGCAGTGCCGGGCAGATTCAGGAACAGACCGGTGCGGGAGTAGAGGTGAGAGGTCGTGTCACGCTGCACATTCTGACACGATTCGGTGTGGCGGAAGCTGGACATTTAAGGCTGGTGGAACCAACACTGTGGTTCATTATCATTGCTGCGAACCCATCATATCTTGACTTCATGTAAGAAAGAGCTGTCTTTTATGGAAATCACGTGGAACCTGATCAGACAGAGATCGCTATTGCGGAGAAATCTGGATGGGTGTGAATTCTTTCCAGCTCCTCCCAAGGGGGTTCGTTGTCGTTTGAGTCTGGGCTGGCCCGTGGCTTGCGGAAGTGACCGGACCTTGTGGAACGTTCCATGCAGTCAAGTCTTCCGGTCAGGGAAGGGGCCAGTCAGGCTGTCAGCTACTACTCAGTCCAGAGGCCAGGTGTGTGAGCAAAGCTTCTAGAACATTCCCACTCAATCAGTCCTCCCGCTGACGATGGATCCAGCCGACACTGAAGCTTCTGAGCATCTGAGTCCCAACCAGTCTGTGAATCGGGAGACACGACAAGCTGCTGTTCATGGGCGCCTCTGAGCTTTGGGGTGTTTGGGGCTACAGCCACAGGTCACCCAAACCGTTCCCACACGCAGGGGGAGTGGGCAGAACAGAAGAAAGCACAGAAACACTGACGTTTCCAGCTCCATTCACACCCACGTCTTATAACCTCCCTCCTCTTTGCTTTTCTCGCTGCTGACTCACCCTGCACCTCTGATAAGGAGAAGAGCGCACGGCACAGTACCCGTTTGTGGCTTTGAGCGCAGAGGGCGGACAGTGGGAAGGAGACGGCATGCGGTTTGATGTGTCATCTCCACGAGACATGGCCGTGGCCCCCGAGATTCATGTGCAGTTTGTTTCCATTCTGGAATCCAGAAGGGAGGGGACGGCTCGCCTGCCCATTTTCTCCCCCCCCCCCCCCCCCCCCCGCCCCGCCCAGGTTTATGCGCCCGTGAAGGGCAGGACCAGAGAACGCAAAACCTTCCCGCGCAGTTCACCGAGGTAGCACAACCCCGGCCATCATGCTTCTCCCACCGGGTCACCCTTCTCGGAGCGGTCCAGCGTCTCAGAGCCGTAAAACATGGGGGGACAGCCTGTCACAGTTTTCCAGGGAGTGCGAGAGAGCACCGCGGCTTCCGAACCTCTCTTTGTGCCTCTTGGGTCCTCCCGAAGGGCAAACACTCTTTCACGTCATTGACCCGGGGAGCTGTGAGAACCCATCTTCGGGGACCACTCATCTCTGTTCCCATAAAATCCTAATCTCACAGGATCCCCATCCCTACTGCAGAAGCACCACGGTGAGGCTTGGCTTTCTTCTCCGACCTCAGAGTGGCCTCCCAGGCCTTTTCTCCCCGTGTGGTCTGCCTGAGTATTTCCTTTTGTAGGTAAAATTTCTGAAATGAACAGTTCCTTCAGGGCAAAGTCTGCTCTGGAAAAGAGCTAGAAGCTCTAGCTGCCCTGGATGGCGGGAAGGAGGGAGCAGTGGGGGGAGATGAAGGGGTAAGGGGCCCCCCCACCAAAGGGAAGCTTGGGGATGCCTGGAGCCCTTTGGCTGTCCTGGCTGGGGGGGGGGGGGGGGGGGGGAGGGGAGCTCCTGGCACCTGGTGTGTGGAGACCAGGGAAGCTGCTGTGCACCCCACAGGGCCCAGGATCCCCCACATCAGAGCGTCACCCAGCCCCGATGTCAGGAGTGCTGAGGCTGAGAAGCCCTGAGCTAGCATGAGGGGCTTTCTGTCAATTATCTATCGTCTATCATCTATCTATCTATCATCTACCTACCATCTATCTCACTATCATCTATCTACTTACCTATCATCAATCTGTCATCAATGTACATGAGTATATATGCATGTCTGTGTCTGTCAATCTATCATCTATCACACGAAGGTGTCCACGTCGTAATCCCTGGGTAGTAGACAGACTAATGTCCCCAAAGATGTCCACGTCCTAATTCCTGGCAACTGCAAATATGTCACCGGACAGGACAAAAGACCTTTTGCAGGGCTTCCCTGGTGGCGCAGTGGTTGAGAGTCCGCCTGCCGATGCAGGGGACACGGGTTCGTGCCCCGGTCCGGGAAGATCCCACATGCCACGGAGCGGCTGGGCCCGTGAGCCATGGCTGCTGAGCCTGAGCGTCCGGAGCCTGTGCTCCGTGACAGGAGAGGCCACAACAGTGAGAGGCCCGCGTACCGCAAAAAAAAAAAAAAAAAAGACCTTTTGCAGATGTGATTAAGAATCTGGAGATGGGAACTTCCCCGGTGGTCCAGTGGTTAAGACTCTGTGCTTTCACTGCAGGGGGTGTGGGTTCAATCCCTGGTCAGGGAACTAAGATCCTGCAAGCCGCCACGGCACGGCCAAAAAAAAGAATCTGGAAACGGGAAGAGTGTCCTGAGTTATCCAGGTGGGCACAAGGGCCCTTACTTGCAAGAAGGAAGCAGAAGGTTCAGAGTCAGAGAAGCAGAGGTTGGTGTCTCGTGGGGACATGAGCTGAGGAAGGTGGGCGCCTCTCGAAGCTGGAAAGGCAAGAAGACGGATTCTCCCCGGAGCCTCCGGAAGGAGCCAGCCCTGCCCACACCTGGATTTCAGCCCAGGGACAGCAGTGTTGGACCTCTGACCTCCAGAAGGATGCCCACGGTGGAAGCACCCCTGATCTGGCGCCAGGAAGACCCGAGTCTCAGCCTGCCCTGCAATACGCCACTGGAAGTCAATCGGCCGCTGTCTGCTTCTGGGAAACTGAGTTCTTAACTCTACAATGGAGCAATTGGTGTTTACTCTGCCCATCTCCCGCTGCCCACAGATTCTGTCAGTGCATATCTGTGAAGCGGCTTTGTAGTTTTGACATGATTTTACAAGCACGGTTATCACGGTGGGCGTTATGTTGCGTTAGAGTCACCCACTCCCGGGGGCACATTTGGAGGCAGACACGGGGGCCATAAACTGGCCACTGGGGATCAATCCAGGCTTGCTTCTGTGGGAAAAAGCCCACCTACAAATCTCCCTGGTAACATCTGGGAAACGATTCTCCTTGGGATTCTGCACGTCCCCAAACTTTGTCCTTTATGGATACCATGCTGTCCCCTGCTTGGCTTGAGGCCATTGGGAGGGGGACCAAGCGTCCCTGCTTCTGGGTGAGCAGCCAGGAAGCCTCAGCAAGACGAGGGCTGCAGGACCGCGCTTGGACCTCGACCTCCAAACGCAGGATTCTCACAACCCAGCAGAGGGTGAGAGTCCTGGGTGCAGATCATATCTGATACCGTTTCAAGTGAGATGTATCCGGCGGGGCTGCAAAAATGATCCTGTACTTTTTTTTTTTTTTTGACAAGAGTCATCTTTTAAAAGAAAGCATGGCTGTTTCCTGTAGTCATTTCCCGAGTTTCTTTTCCACATTTTAAAGACGGGGTGACCTCTGTACGATGAGCTGAGACGCTGACCTTCTGCTCACTGCTTTCTCCTCCTTCAAGCATGAGGCGTATCCTTCTGCCCTGGGCAGCCTCAGCTCTCTTCCTGCTGGGACATCTGATGGCTTCAGAAGAAACGGAGCTGAGTAAGTCAACACTGGCGAACGTAGCCGTTTGTCTGCCTGAAATGCCCTTTCTTTGAACATCTCTGCTCTCTTCTTTTTATGGTGTCTTTTGCAACTGCAGTGTTTTCTTTGTCAAAGTGACAAGGGCTTACACAGGTTCCTGAGTCTCGGGCAAAGCTCCATTTGCCTGTTGCAAAGGACCCACTCTTTTTTTTTTTAAAATTATTTTTTAAAATTAATTAATTAATTTATTTATGGCTATGTTGGGTCTTCGTTTCTGTGCGAGGGCTTTCTCTAGTTGCGGCAAGCGGGGGCCACTCTTCATCGCGGTGCGTGGGCCTCTCACTATCGCGGCCTCTCTTGTTGCGGAGCACAGGCTCAGTAGTTGTGGCTCATGGGCCCAGTTGCTCCGCGGCATGTGGGATCCTCCCAGACCAGGGCTCGAACCCGTGTCCCCTGCATCGGCAGGCGGAATCTCAACCACTGAGCCACCAGGGAAGCCCCAGGACCCACTCTTGACTGAGCTCAGGATTAGGTCTGAATGGAAAAGAATCAATAGAAGAGCTCTTGTCTGCAGAACTGAGAATCTGGGCTGCTTTGCTGTTCTGTCTGCCTCCAAAGAGGTGAAAGGCTTTTGTTTGAATTAATATTTCCCTTCCCGTGGTGAGATCATGCCGCCACAGTGCCCCCGAGAAAGACAAGAGCCTCCCCAGTCACCCGTTGTCCGCGGGTCACCCTTGAATCCCATCCCACGGCTGGCCGCGCCTTCTGAGAACGATGATCAGCGTCACCTTTGCTCTCTGTCCTCAGAGCCTGGTTCCTGGGGCTTTTCCAGAGAATTGTTTCCAGGCTGCATGATCACCTTACAAGCTTTGTCAAAAGGCAGCAACAGGAGGGGGCGGACGGGAGGTATCTGGTCCCGTCTTGCACTAGACAGCTTCGATTTGCTTTCCAGCTCAAGGGAGGCCCGGATGGGAGCAGGTGGTGGCACGTTCGTGACATGTAGCTTCTGAACTGTCCCCAGGCATCACCCCATGCTTGACCGTCCACGTCCGAGCTGGCCTCTCGCCTACCTGGTTTGGAAGGGTCCCTAGGGGCCTTCTTTGCTGCAGCCCTGGGGTTGCAAACTGGGTATCAAGTGGACACAGTGAGGAGGGTGAGAGAGCCTGGATGTGGGGTGTCCCCAGGGCTGGCACCCACATGATTCCCTAGCTCTGTGCGATGCCCGGTGCTCTGTTTTCACGTGGCCGAATCGACGACTCCATCTGCCAGCGACAGAAGGCAGAGGGAGGAGAGATTGGCTGCGAGCGGAGCTCCCTGGGGCCACAGATCCCTTGAGACCCATAGCTTCCTTCTGACAGCCCCCCTCTACCTGCCACCACTGCGCACGTGGAGTTTGAGTGAAGAAAGAGCCCTTTAGACCAGTTCTAGATTCTGACCCACTTGAAGCACATCCGTGGGCAGAAGGAGGGGTTGAGGTCGTGGATGCACAGAGGGTCCCACCCGAGGCGCTTCTCATCCCTCTGTGGAGCCGGGCTCACTCAGAGCCTTTGTAGGAACTTCCTGGAAAATGCAGAACTTGCTTTACGAAAGGGCTTTGTGGTTTGCCTGCTTTTCTTTTGCCCGAGGTCATCACAGGTGTGTGAACACCTGCGGTCCCACTGGGCACAGTCTTAGGAAAGCCTCCCCCCATCCCACCCGAGGTCCCGGAGCTGCGCAGGGAGGTCCCTCCGGGGCCATTTCCACCCCGTCGATCCATTTTGCACCAACAGATTCAGACTTCACGACTCCATTGGGGATTCAGATCATATTTCCACATAAGGCTACGGTGTTTCTGTTGGGGCTAGTGCTAATGCGCCTTTGCCCCGAACGCGCCTAACCCTCGTGAACGCTTGTGAACCAGCGTCAAAAGAAGCACGAGGAAATCGACACCCAGAGACACCCCCCCACCCCCACCCTTGCCTTGGTGCAGACAACCTTTGTCACCAGGGCTGTCCTGGTACACTTTGCCATTTACACCTTCATCTCTTAAAATTTCCGAATAAGTTCATAATATCCCATAAAATCAGCACACACTTTCTAAGCAACAATGGGTCCTGCTGGCCCTGAGCTCTTTCCGTTCGGGAGCCGACATTCAGGTGGGAACAGTGAAATCACAGGAATGAGATGGTATCACTCAGGGGCAATGGTGCCACCAGGATGGTTAACCACCGATGGCCCAGGTTGGCGGTAATTTCTGGAGAGATGGAGGTGTTTCTGATGGTACCGGAGAAATAGAATCAAAACTGGCATTTCTCGCCAACCCAGAATTCTTCTCCACCAAGGTAGAGATAAGAGAGACACGATTTCATGACTGAACAAGCATTGAACAAGACTGCGCTCTGATGCACATGCCTTTTGAGAAAGAGGTTGACAAGACACAAACCCTCTTCTAGAGCAAGGTGGACACCAGCCACTGCACCCGCGTTCTCAAAAGGGAGGACGTCCCAGCACCATTTGTAACCATAATTCTTCCTAAACTCACCTTCCAGGTGGAGGGACCACCTGGGTCAGATCATTGGCTTTCTCCAAGGGAAAAATTAACTCCTGTCTTTCTGACTGAAGGTGCTTTGACGACCTGGAGCCAGACTCTTAGCCCCTCACAGAAATGGGGCTCCACACCGTTCATGTTTGCTCTTCGAAGAGTTGGCTCCCTTGAGAAAGTTATGCCTAGGTCCCAAATCTGGCTAAAGCTCACTAACTTCGAAAAGTCTCTACCTATATTTCAAAGGGATGAAGAAAAAACTTACACATTTTATTTATTTATTTATTTTTAATATATTATGAGGGCTTCCCTGGTGGCGCAGTGGTTGAGAGTCCGCCTGCCGATGCAGGGGACATGGGTTCGTGCCCCGGTCCGGGAAGATCCCACAGGCCGCGGAGCGGCTGGGCCCGTGAGCCACGGCCGCTGAGCCTGCGCGTCCGGAGCCTGTGCTCCGTAACGGGAGAGGCCACAACAGTGAGAGGCCCGCGTACCGCAAAAAAAAAAACATAAATATATAGATAAAAATATATATATATATATATATATATATATATATATAAAAAGAGTTTTGGGACTGCCCTGGTGGCGCAGTGGTTAAGAACCCACCTGCCAGTGCAGGGGACACGGATTCGAGCCCTGGTCCAGGAAGATCCCACATGCCGCGGAGCAACTAAGCCCGTGTGCCACAACTACTGAAGCCTGTGTCCCTAGAGCCCGTGCTCCGCAGCAAGAGAAGTCACCACAATGAGAAGCCCGTGTATTGGCTTCAAGTGTAGCCGCCACTCGCCACAACTAGAGAAAGCCCGCGTGCAGTTATGACGACCCAACGCAGCCAATAAATAAATAAATAAATAAAACAAATAAATAAATAAATTTATAAAAAATATATATTATGAGTTTTAAAATTGAGATATAGTTGATTTATAATATTATATATGTTTCAGGTATACAACATAGGGATTCACAATTTTTTAAAGATTATACTCCATGTAGAGTTATTATGAAATATTGACTATATCCCCTGTGTTATACATTGTATCCTTGTAGCTTATTTATTTTCTACGTAATAGTTTGTACCTCTTAATCCTCTACCCCTATCTTGCCACTTGCCCCCTTCCCTCTCCCCACTTGTAACCGCTAGTTTGTTTTTGTATCTGTGAGTCTGCTTCTGTTTTGTTACATTCACTAGTTTGTATATTTTAGATTCTACATATAAGGGATATCATGTGATATTTGTCTTTGTCTGACTTACTTCACTGCTCAGTATGATCATCTCTAGGTCCATCCATGTTGCTGCCAATGGCATGATTTCATTCTTTTTTATGGCTGAGTGGTATTCCATTGTACACATGTACCACATCTTCTTTATCCGTTCCTCTGTTGATGGACATTTAAGTTGCTTCCATGTTTTGGCTATTGCAAGTAGTGCTGCTATGAACATTGGCGCGCATGTGTCTTTTCAAATTAGAGTTTTTGTTTTTTTGCCATAAATGCCCAGGAGTGGAATCGCTGGATTCTACAGCAGCTCTATTTTTATCTTTTAGAGAAACTGCCGTAGTGTTTTCCACAGTGGCTGCACCAATTTGCATCCCTACCAACAGTGTACCAGGGTTCCCTTTTCTCCACACCCTCGCCAACATTTATTATTTGTGGTCTTTTTGATGATGGCCATTCTGACAGGTGTGGAGCCTAAGTAGCGTCTGAAGCAAACATTGAAGGACTCACTTGACCTTGAGCTTTTCCTCGACTCGTCGTGTGTGGTGTTCTGAGTAAGAGAGTGACTTTGGTGGATGGGGGACAGTGTCCAGTTCCTCTCTGTGTGCCCACAAAACATGGTGCCTCTGGACACACAGTCGGCACTCACCGTTTACTCTTCACACTAACCGGTAATCATTACCTCTTGCCAACGAGAGAAGAAAGTCCGCTGTAATCTTGCACTGACTGTTGTCTCTCAAAGTGATTGAGTTTTCTCACCGACCTTCATAGATCCTGCAGTTCTTACTGACATAAGTCATGACCGGTTTGTTTGTGAGAATCTTGGTTTTCTCTGTCCCTTTAAAGCACTCTATCATTCTTGTATTATAAGTATGAAACACATAACAGACTCTGGACACATAGTAAGAATATAAAATATCTTGTTGATAATTACAGATAGATGACATAGGTAACAGATGATGACAAGATAGATGATAGGTAGATAGACGATATAGATGATAGATACATAAATAGATAGTAGATAAATAATAGCTAGATGATGATGATGATAGATAGATACATAGATAGATAATAGAGATAGATAATAGAGGTAGATAGATGGATAGATAGATATAGATATCATGTTGAAATGATAATATTCTGGATATATAGGGTTAAATAAAATATATCATCAATTTTTTTAAAAAGCACTATATCTTCTTATAACATGAGTGCTGACATCATTTTACAAATTTCAAGCTCTTTCCAGCATCGCCTCGAAGTCTACTCTATGTGTGTCTTTTTACCCAGGAGAAACATTGCAGCTTCAAATCATCAACTTTAATTTCGAAACTGTGAAGGTTACATGGAACGCAAGTGAATACCCTGGGACTAATTTGACATTCCTCCAAAAGTAAGTGCCCTGAGGAAGGGAAAACCATGCCCATGGCTAAAATAGTTCCTCTTCTAAGATGTCAACAGCTGGGAGGCCCAGGACGCGAGCGTGTGAAGGATCAGAAGGTGCAAGTGTGCATGTGTGTGCCCTCTAGCTCTCAGGCCTCACCACAGCTGCAGCCACAGCTCCCAGACCTTCTAACGCAGTGATGACTGACTCATGCTCGAAACCACCTAGATTCTTTTTTTTTTAAATAGATATTTGATTATATCTTTTTTCTTTTTTTTAATGAATGAATTAATTTATTTTTGGCTGCGTTGGGTCTTCCTTGCTGCGCACAGGCTTTCTCTAGTTGCAGCGAGCAGGGGCTACTCTTTGTTGTGGTGTGCGGGCTTCTTCTCATTGCGGTGGCTTCTCTTGTTGCGGAACACGGGCTCTAGGCATGTGGGCTTCAGTAGTTGTGGTTTGCGGGCTCTAGAGCGCAGGCTCAGTAGTTGTGGCGCACGGGCTTAGTTGCTCCGGGGCATGTGGGATCTTCCCAGACCAGGGCTCGAACCCGTGTCCCCTGCATTGGTAGGCAGATTCTTAACCACAAGGGAAGTCCCGCATCCATTTCTTTAATCATAAAGGAGATACTTCTTCGTCTCGTCACTGCTTGGGTTTGAGATCTTAAGGATGGAGTATAAGCTGGTCTCACACTGGGTCCTATAGGCTTCTTCTTAATATTTCAGGGAAGCCTCAAAGATATACCCAATCTTGGGACATCCCTATTAAAAGTGTCTCCTGGAAGGCATAGTTAGGGAGTTTGCTACATTTAAAAAGGATAACCAGGGACTTCCCTGGTGGCGCAGTGGTTAAGAATCTGCCTGCCAATGCAGGGGACACGGGTTTGAGCCCTGGTCCAGGAAGATCCCACATGCCCCGGAGCAACTAAGCACGTGCGCCACAACTACTGAGCCTGCACTCTAGAGCCCGCGAGCCACAATTACTGAGCTCGTGAGCTGCAACTACCGAAACCCTCGTGCCTAGAGCCCGTGCTCCACAACAAGAGAAGCCACTGCAATGAGAAGCCCGCGCACCGCAACGAAGAGTAGCCCCCGCTCACCGCAACTAGAGAAAAGCCCACGCGCAGCAACAAAGACCCAATGCAGCCAGAAGTAAATAAATAAATTTTATTTTTAAAAAAAGGATAACCAACAAGGACCTACTGTATAATACAGGGAACTCTGCTCAATGTTATGTGGCAGCCTGGATGGGAGGGGAGACTGGATACGTGTATATGCATGGCTGATTCACTTTGCTGTGCGCCTGAAGCTATCACAACACTGTTAATCAGCTCTACTCCAATAGAAAATAAAAATGCCTCTTTGAGTCAAGGGCTGGGTTACTCTGCAGGTCAATTACTTTCCTAGGGCGGCCGCAACAAAGTACCCAAAACTGGGCAGCTTAAAACAAGGAAAATCCATCCTCCCCCATCCTGGAGACCAGACGTCTGAGGTCAAGGTGTCCCAGGGCTGCGCTCCCACCAGAGGCTCCAGGGGAGGGTCCTTCCCGCCTCTTCCAGCTTCTGGGGGCTCCAGGTGTCCCTGGGCTTGTGGCCGCATCCCTCCCGTCTCTGCCTCTGTCTTCCCGGGGCTTCTCCTCTGTGTCTGGGTCTCTCGTCTTCTGTGTCTCGGAAGGACCCTGTCATGGGATGTAGGGCCACCCTCCTCCAGGAGGACCTCATCTCAGACCCCTCACTTCATCACATCTGCAAAGATCCTATTTCCTAATGAGGTCCTGTTCCCAGGTTCCGGGGTTGGTATCGATACGTAGGCATGCCATTTGGAGGGCCACAATTCGAGCCCTACAAGATCCATTCAAGGGGGGTAAACATTTGAGAGAGGGGTACTTTTCTGTTTCGACAGGTCTTGCTGTAGTTTTGTAAGGGGAGGGAGTCATTGAAGCGAGTGGCGTGGTACCCAATCTGAGTCGGTGACAGAGTCATGGAGCACAGGAACGGCCCTTACGTTGTTATTTTTAAGATGCTACATAGCTGAATTTTTCTCTTGTTAAATCACAGGTTAAGCAGCAACGAGGCCTACAGACCGTGCTCCCAGTACACCCTTCAACAAGGTTACACTGCCGGGTGCCTCTTGGAAGTAGAGAAAGATGAAGTTCTATATATTTCCATCAGGAATGGAACACACCCTCTTCTCAACCAGAGTCTGTGGATCAGCAGTTACCGTACGTGCTTTAGTACCTTGAGGGTTGACTGTCCATTTTGGATTGGGATACATCATACAAAGGTAGTGAAACCCTCTCTCCAAAGATTCATGTTTTGGTCTGGATTTCTGTGAGGCAGAGTTTCTTTCCCCCCCCCCCCCCCCGTTTTGAGGGATGGGATGTCACAGGTCCATCTCAGAATCCCATGAGAGCCATGGACCCCCTCCTGAAAACAACCCCTCATAGACATTGTATAAGTCTCCTCGGGCTGCCATAAAAAATGATCAGAAATTGGGTTGCTTAAAGTAAACATTATCTTCCATTTCTGGGGTTGGTCGAGATGTGGGTGGGGTTGGTTCCTGCTGGAAGTTCTGAGGGAGAATCTGCTGCAAGCCTCTCCCAATTCTTGGGAGCTGCTCGTAACCTGGGGCGTCCCTGGGCTGGGGGCCGCCTCCTCCCGTCTCTGCATCCGTCTTCATGTGGCTTCTCCTCTGTGTCTGTGTCTCTTCTCTTCTGATAAGGATGCCAGTCATACTGGATTAGGGCTCACGCTACTCCAGGATGACCTCATCTTATCTTAAACAATTACACCTGTAATGACCCTCTTTCCAAAGATTCTGAGGTGCTAGGGTCCAGGACTTCAAAGTGTCTTTTTCTGGTGGGACACAGTTCATCCCATAACAGATACAGAAAAGTTTTTCAAGCAATTTCAGAGCGCTCTTTCCACGAGACACCTAAGGGTCCTTGGAGAGCTGGCTAAAAGTTCTATTGTCAATGTACTAAAGACAAGGAAACCCCACATCTCATAAGGTATTAGAGGAAGGATTGGAACAGTCAGAGGAAAGTGAATCTAAGCCCAGCTACCACTGTAATTTCAGAGATGTGGAATGTTTATCTTGGTAGAGGTGTTAGTCATTGTGCTATTTCTCCTTCTTAGTGAAACCCAGATCCCTGAGTGATCTGAGCTTCCAGTGGCATCAGGGAGCAGTGACAGTGACTTGCTCTGACCTGTGGTACAAAGGTCTCGTGTATGAAATCCAGCACAAGAGCACCTTTGACGCCGAGTGGCAGGTGAGGGCAGGGACGTCTTCTCAGGCCAGGTGTACGTAAGTATCCCCAAGATGCGAACGGTGGAGAAAGATGGAGAGACACAGAGACAAAGATATTGAGATTTATTTTAAGGACTTGGTCATGTGATTGTGGAGCCTGGCGTATGTGACAGAAGCAGGGGGCACTCATCCAAAAAGGGAGAAGACGGACAAATGGCTGGAATCAGTAGAATAGAATCACTGCTCATCAAAGAAATACACATTAAAATAGAGGGATACTTGGCTTCCCTGGTGGCGCAGTGGTTAAGAATCTGCCTGCCAATGCAGGGGACACGGGATGGAGCCCAGGTCAGGGAAGATCCCACGTGCCATGGAGCAACTAAGCCCGGGAGCCACAACTACTGAGCCCACGTGCCGCATCTACTGAAGCCCACGTGCCTAGAGCCCGTGCTCCGCAACAAGAGAAGCCACCGCAATGAGAAGCCCGCCCACTGCAACAAAGAGTAGCCCCCACTCACCGCAACTAGAGGAAGCCCGTGCGTAGCAACAAAGACCCAACACAGCCAAAAATAAATAATATAAATAAATTAAAATTAAAAAAAAAATAGAGGGATACTGGAGTTCTCCTAAATAGCTGATCATAAAATGTGATCATTTTTAATGATGTTGAACACCAGGAAACTTTAAGACCTCTGTCCTTGTTGTGATCAATTAATTCCCTTTGCAGAAATCAATCCTCAGGGAATAATTCAAAATGTGGATGAGGCTCTATGCACGAAGACGTCTATCGAAGCATTATCTAAAATAAATACATGGACTTAGGGACCACCTATGTGGCATACAGCAGGAGAATAGTCAAACAAATTATGGTGCATTTATAATAAAATATTTAAGAGCCATCAAAAGGTATTTTGAAGAATATTTAGTCATAAGAAGCAATGCGTGCATTAAATATTATGTTCAATGAATACCGTACCCCCGGAAGGAGAGAAATGATATCAATTTGTTAATTGTTAATGGTGATTGTATTTTGGAGCTAGGATAAAGACGGGTTTTAAGTGTCTTATTTTGCCTTTGTGTGTGTGTATGTGTGTGTGTGTGTGTGTGTGTGTGTGTGTTTTCTAAAGTCTCAAATGTAAGCATGCATTACTTTTCTTTCTTTTTAAATTAATTAATTAATTTATTTTGGGGCTGTGTTGGGTCTTTGTTGCTGCGTGCGGGGTTTCTCTAGTTGCGGCGAGCGGAGGCTACTCTTTGTTGCGGTGCACGGGCTTCTCATTGCGGTGGCTTCTCTTGTTGCGGAGCACGGGCTCCAGGCGCACGGGTTTCAGTAGTTGTGGCACGCGGGCTCAGTAGTTGTGGCTTGCGGGCTCTAGAGCGCAGGCTCAGTAGCTGTGGCGCACGGGCTTAGTTGCTCCGTGGCATGTGGGATCTTCCCAGACCAGGGCTCGAACCCATGTCCCCTGCATTGGCAGGCGGATTCTTAACCACTGTGCCACCAGGGAAGCCACAGCATACATTACTTTTATATTCATAAAAAAAGTTACTTGGGAAATATAGCCAATATTTTATAATAACTGTAAATGAAGTCTAACCCTTAAAAATTGTGAACCACTATATTGTACACCCGTAACATATAATACTGTACAGCAACTATACTTCTATTTTAAAAAATTACTTTTTTTTAAAAGAAAGAACTTAGTAATTCTTCAAAAGCGTCTGTCATCCTGTTTGTCATAACGAATTTTTTTCCTTTTTGGAGGGAGGTGTAGAGGTGCTGCCACATTTGTTTTTGCTGCTGTTTGGAGGATAAATATCTGGGCAGAGAGAGGAAGTGAAACAAGAGAGGGAAATCCTGCAAGGAGGAATCTTGTGTGAATCCCTGGTAGAAGATGAAAAAGTCTGGGTCAATCATGGGTCATCGTGTCTGTTTTTCCCTCTAGTCCAAGGAGGCAAAAACCTGCAATGTCACGCTCGACAGTTTGGATGATGAGAAGTGTTATTTCTTTCGGGCCAGAGTGAAAACGCTGGAGTCCAGCTACGGCTCTGACACATACCCAAGTGACTGGTCAGAGGTGATACGCCAGCAGAGGGGCAAGCTAACAGGTAATGTCACGCAGCATCGCTGCACAACATGGTCCGGCACCCTACGTTGGGGGGAGGGTGGAATGGGGCACCTGAAAACACGGATGACCCCAAGTCCTGCTCCAGAGGTCACGGTGGAAGAATTCCTCTTCTAGATTCCATCATTATTGGACTAATTTTCATTTTTATTTCATAGCAAGAATAATGTGTCATTTATGAATGTGGTTCCATGGATATAGGTACAGATGCATAGAGAGATCTACAGATAAATAGGTGATAGATGGATAGATTGATAGATGATAGATGATGATAGATAGATGACAGATATAAATAGGTGATAGATAGATGACATATATAGATAGATAGACATAGATGGATGATAGGTGATAGATAGCTAGATAGATGGATAGGTAAGTAGACAGATATATATCGTAGATAGATAAGTAGATAGGCAGGTAGGTAAATAGATAGATGATAGATGATAGATAGATAGATGATAGACAGATAGGTAGATAGATGATAGATATGGATAGACCAAAGAAAGCCCTGATATCCTCAAATACCCCTGGCAGTGAGTTAAATCTACACTCCCTCCTTCCTGATGTTTGCCTGTCCAGTGTCACCATCTCTCTTTCCAGGATATTTCACACCAAAATCAAGATTTGCTGACCCTGACATTTATAAAGGAAAAAACAATGTGGGTGGCAGGTTTGGCGTGTGACCTAGTATTATGTTGAAATTATCTTGGTAACTTACAGCCCTCATTCTGTTTTGCTTTAGATTTGTGCCAGGAAAAGAGCCTTTTCCCAAATTTTATTTTAATTGCTGGCATGGTCACCTTCCTGATAGCCTCCCTTCTCCTTCTGCCTTTATGGAAACTACGGAGGTAAGGATGACCCTGACAGAATCCTCAGACACATGGGCTTTGGTTCCACTATGTCCCTGAACTGGGGGGGGAAAAAAAGAATTGTCTGATATGATTATTTAGCTGAATGTCACTTTCTCTATAATACACACTTTGCCAGTGGTATATGACAAGAAAATTGAGAGGGAAATAATGCCAAAGGTGCAGAGATATCTGCAGAATTCATTGACAAATATTCTCTTGGAGACAGTAGGATATAAGAATGCTCATTCCTATGAGAGCGTTACCTTGCTTCAAACACACGCCCCATTGAGCTGTGTCCTCCTGTCATGTTACAATGACAGGTACTTAAAACACTTTTAATTTTTATTGAGATTTATTAAATGAGACAATTTGGTGAGTGAGGTGAGAAGAACTGGACAAGAAGAAAGCTTGTCTGGTTTGTAAATCCATTTACAGATACAGCAAAACAATATTCTTTGAGACCATAGAAAGCATTTCAAAAATATGATATTAAATATTTCTCCCCATTAACCTTCCGTGCAATAATTTAACAACCGCTATTTCCATCTTCCTTTAAACGTACTTGTGCCCGGGCCTTTTACTTCTTGATGATGTTTGAAGGCACTGATGCCCAGGGCCGTGGGTGCCATCTTTGTTTCTTAGGATGAGGTTTCCATAGCAACGACTGGAGTGATGCATAGAGAAACGTGGACCGCCATTCTGGACAACTCAGGCTGGGTCTGAGCTAGGCTAAGTTAGACAAGTTCAAGGACGTCCCGTCATGGTTGGATACAGCTTCTCTTGATTCTTGCAAATCGCCCCATTTTTTCTTCAGTCTGCTCTTCTCTCTTTGACCAGCTCAAACAGATGCCTGCAATATGGTTCTCTGCAAGGGAGTAGATGAAGCAATCAGATAAGCGTGTTGACAGGTGACATGTCTGATGTTTTTAATACAAAACTGAAATCATCCCTGAGGGAATCTGAGGGGTACACTTCTTGGAAAAAACTAACACTTGTCCTGTCTTCAAGGAAGTCCCTGTTCACGACGAGTGGTGAAATCAACTGTATTATTTTCCTGGGGTTGCCATAACAAAGCACCCCAGACGGGGGTGGGGGGGGGCTCAAACAACAGACGTTTATTTCTCCCAGTACTGGAGGCTTGAATCTGAGGTCCAGGTGCGGGCAGGGCTGGTTCCTCCTGAGGCTTCTCTCCTGGGTGTGTAGACGGCCCTCTCCTCTCTGTGTCCTCACACGGTTGTCCCTCTGTGTGCATCTGTGTACTAATCTCCTCTTCTTTTAAGGACACCAGTCACACAGGGTTAGCATCTTATTAGATGAAAACCTCTTAGGTTCTGTAACTGGGGGCCTGCGAATTAAACTGACCAAAGACAGAGTAACGTAAGAAAATGCATGTTTCTTTACTGATGTAATGTTCTTAAGCATGTGGAGATTCGTAGAAAGGAAGTGAACACCTAACAAGGCAGTTAATTCAGGGGCTTCTGTACCATTTTAACAAAAGGTAATAATTTGTGGAGAAGTGGAAAAGGAAGACAAATGAAAAGGGAGTTTGGATGTGGGTAAATAGTGGGAGGGTGACTAAGAAATGTGTGGGGGAAACTACAGGCAGATAAACGTTGTCTGTGTGGAAGCATCTTGGTGCCTCTCAGTGATGTGACTCGTCCATTTCCAGGTAAAGGGGGGGGGCACCTTTACAAATGGAATTTTTTTTTTTTTGTAAAGAGGGACATTTGTGGTCTGCTTTTAGGTGGGTGGGGGAGGGCAGAGGGCTTCTCCTACCTCTGCTGTTTCTCAAGTGCCTTCACCTCCAGATACACAATATCCCCAAGTGGCATAACTTGGGGTGGTGTATCCTGTTCACATTCATACCCCACGTCTATGACCTCATTTCACCTTAATTACCTCCTAAGAAGTACGACCTCCAGATACGGTCAGATTGAGGGGTTAGGGTTTCAAGTTATGAATTTGGGGAGGTGGGGACACAATTCAGTCCACAGTGTCAACAGAAGTAGTGATTCCTGGGTAATAAGAATTGCTCTTTGGCAGAGACGGGCTCCACGCCCCTAATATCACATTCCTGGTGAGGGCTTCTCGTGGATGCTGGGAGCAGGGTACCTGCGAGGGTAGGAGCGGGGCACATGTTTTGAAATTGGGGTCGCAGTTCCGCCAAGGTGTGCAGCCTCTGGGGTCACAGTCTGCAGCCATCCCGGGCCCCTCATGGCGGGGCGGTGGGTGGGGTCTGTCCGCCTGGACGTGCACAGCCCTGCTCAGGGGCGCCAGCCTGTCCGACCAGACTCTCCATGTCCATTTCAGGGTTAAGAAGGTTCTCATGCCCAGCGTGCCGGATCCCAGGTTCACCTTCTCGGGGCTCTTTGAGTCTCACCAAGGTAACTTCCAGGTAAGCGTCATGTCCTTGGGCATGAGAAACAGGCTTGCTTTGTGCCGTCCTGCTACCCCCCTGTGCCCACGTAAAACCCCGCTTCTATTCCAGCAGCCTCTTTAAATGCCTGGGAGCCTTTCTGCATTTGAAAGCAGCAGCACGTTCTTTTCTCTTTGGGTCAGAGAGAGCAGATCCAAGGGCCTCCGAGGGTGGCTTCTCTTGAAATCAGCCCCGGAGATCAGTGGCCCCCACTACGGGATTTTCCAGCCTAATCACTTTCTGATCTTATCAGGAAGTTGTGTTCTTAATCTGTTCCCTCTGCAGAGCTGACAACAAAACCTACACTTCCTTTTTCAAACTTTATGGTTGTTGTTTCATTCACATGACAAATGCTTAAGGAGTTGGGAGGAATGAGACGGAGGGAATCAGCACCGCGTCCCCAGGAGATTGCCAGCAGTGGACACCCAGGCGTAGACTTTACGGGACCACGGGATCAGAGTTATGCCAGTTCCCTGCGGCTGCCACAAACGGCGGGGTTCAAAATATCACACATTCATCCTCCCCCATCCTGGAGACCAGACGTGTGAGGTCAAGGTGTCCCAAGGCCGCGCTCCCTCCAGAGGCTCCAGGGGAGGGTCCTTCCTGCCCCTTCCAGCTCCTGGGGGCTCCAGGCGTCCCTGGGCTTGTGGCTGCATCCCTCCCGTCTCTGCCTCCGTCTTCCCGGGACTTCTCCTGTGTGTCTGGGTCTCTCCTCTTCTGTGTCTCTTAGAAGGACCCTGTCATGGGATGTAGGGCCACCCTCCTCCAGGAGGACCTCATCTCAGACCCTTCACTTCATCACATCTGCAAGGACCCTATTTCCAAATAAAGTCCCATTCCCAGGTTCTGAGGGTTAGCACTGGGGCATATCTTTATTTTGGAAGGGATGCACTATTTAACCTTCCAGAGGAGCAAAAAGGTGAATTTTAAAACTATTTATAGGTGTAGGAGAGGGAAAGAAATGGAAAGAAAACCCACAAAAACATGCCTCTATCCTGTTAAGTTCTGTCCCTGATACCTGCAAATTAAATGGACAAAAAAAAAAAACATTAAGAAGAGAAAAGGATTATTTTGTATGCACATGAAAACAAGTGAAAACAAAGGGTGATAGAGTGTGGAGGAGACACCAAGTAAAAGAAAAGGGGTTGGGGACTTGGGGGTGGCAGGCAAGATATGAGAAGGTGACTAGGAAATGCATGAGACATAAGGGTTCTTTAGTAAGATTTTATGCGGACTCAGGTTCTCCCAGGTGCTAAGTGTTGTCTCTGGAGTTGGAAGGGTCAGGGTGACCGTTTACAAATGTACATTTCCTTGCCAAAAGGGACATTTATGCCCTGCTTCTAGGGAGGATAAACGAGAGCAGAGAATCCTCTCTGCAGCGGTGCATTCTCCATTGCCTGCAACTGAAAATAATCCTTGTGCCAAAGCGGCATATTTAGGGGTGTCCCAGTTCCTTTCAAGGGAGAAGAGAGGGGGTTACAGCAGAGTTTAGGACAGGAAATCTGAAGCTTTTCAATACTTGGGGCTAGAAGAAGGAGATGGGGGAGGCTGGGCCGGGGAAGGGAGATGTTATAGGGAACAGAGGAGTCACCCGGTGGAATACAGTCCCCTGGAGCACCGTATTCCAGATGTGCTCCCAGCCAGCATCAGGAAATCCCAGGGCACCTGTTAGGATTCAGCATCTGGGCCCCCTGGACAATCCTCCTTCTGAAAAGTCACTCCCATCTCAGAGAACATACCTGCGGGGTGGGGGCGCGGGGAGGAATCTGTGTTTCCTGTTTTGGGTTCCGGAAAAGCCCCTCAGGCGGTCCTCATGTGTGAGGAGTGACCACAGGCCAGCCGCTTTGAGGCTGATGACAAAAGGCAGGTCTGGGGCTTCCCTGGTGGCCCAGTGGTTGCGAGTCCGCCTGCCGATGGAGGGGACACGGGTCCGCGCCCCGGTCCGGGAAGATCCCACGTGCCGCGGAGCGGCTGGGCCCGTGAGCCATGGCCGCTGAGCCTGCGCGTCCGGAGCCTGTGCTCTGCAACGGGAGAGGCCGCAGCAGTGAGAAGCCCGCGTACCGCAAAAAAAAAAAAAAAAAAAAAAAAAAGGCGGGTCTGAAACCACAAGCTCTATGCCAAGATACTAAACATGAGAGCTTTTTTGTTCTGCTGGGGATGGCATCACCTCCGGAGGGAGGCTGCCAGGGTCCCGGGGATGCACGGGCCCCGAGGGGAGGGGTTTGCCGCACGGAGCCTGAGTCACAGTGTTTCATCCTGGCAGGAGTGGATCAAGGACACGCAGAACGTGGCTCATGTGAATAAGATGGAAGACGGGGAGTGGGAGTCTCTCCCGGAAGAGGCCGTGGTGGTCCAGCTGGCCGAGATGCCCAAGACAGCGGTGACGAGCCCTGTGTACCGGCAGACAGCGGAGGAAGAGGCCACCGGGGAGCCCGGCCAGCTGCCTCGCCAGCCCCCCCAGGGCGGCGAGGTGGTCTCTCTTGGGGATGTTACGTTTGTGATGCGTGACAACTCATACGTGATGTTCTGAGGGGGTGCAAACTCAAAAGCCAACATCAAAATCTACGTTGACATTGTACGACCCAGGACAGCATCTCAGGGGCTAAAACCGCTGTGAAGGGAACTCCCCAGAACCGAGGCTGCTGGTGTCTGGGGTCACCCAACATCCCACCCGTCCAACCAATGCATCCCATGCATGTCGATATCCAAGGGCTTGAAGGTGGATTCCCTGTAGGCGGCAGACCGTTGGTTGGGCTTGTTCTTGCTGTCACCTGGCACGTTGTCACGGTTCACTTAAATCGTAAGGAAGGACAGCCCGCGGCCTGAGCCCACCTTCCTTCGCTCGTGCCTACCCAGTCCTGCCCTTTCGCCATTACTACTCGCACCTGAGTGGCTCCTCAGATCTTTTGCTACGCGGCACCTGTACCCAGCAGGTGAGGCACGGCACCCCCAGGTACAAAAGGAATTCTGCGTTACCAACAACAACCAGCCACCCAGCTCTTGATCCAAAAGCGAAAAACCCTCTTTGCAAGCATTGAGGCATTTTACTAAGCAGACTGTTTTAATTCCTGAGTCCACACTGAGGACATCACTCCTAAGAGATATTTGAATGTAAAAACCCTGCATGGGCATCTGAGACATTCCCCGCCGAGTGTGCATTATTATTATTGTTTTTTATATTGAAATAAAAAGAAAAGAAAGTGTTGGCATGAGAACTACGGTGAGATGTAAACATCTTGCTGATATGTGTGGAGATAGTGGACAATGTTAGTTTGATGCCCTCAAGCTTCACGTACAGGATGTGTCTAGATTTCTAGATTATGGAGATCTAGTTGTTTTTTTCTTTGGTTTTTTTTTTCAGGCTGGCACGGAGTTTATCTTGTCTCTCTCTGCAGGGTGCAGTAAATAAACTTGATCAGATATACCTGGAGTCTGTGTGTGTGTGTGTGTGTGTGTGTGTGTGTGTGTGTGTGTGTGTGT